>NW_027176383.1:0-7500 GCF_023349555.1 Cebidichthys violaceus
TGATGGATGGGGAAGTTATTACACCGCTGGGAGGACGTGTCATTTATTGCCAGTTGCTTGTCTCTCGTTGCCTCTTGTTTCTTTTTATGGCAGTGATTACAGAGCCGATGCATGGACAAACAGCTCCCCCAGAGATCCCCATCAGCCATATAAAACACACACACACACACACACACACACACACACACACACACACACACACACACACACACACACACACACACACACACACACACACACACACACACAAACTCGATTTGAACCGTCCTCAGCGAGCCAAAAGCCACCATCAGGGCAGTCAGGACATGATGCAGGTCGGGGAGGAAGTCATCAGGATAAGTTGCATTTGTCAGGTCTGCAGCAGGACCTCGTCTGTTCCCCCGCTGCGATGACGCGCTTCAGCCGCAGTCCAGCAGACCTTGAACGAGTTCTTCTGCTTCACTCTGTTGGGGACCCGCTAACAAGCACAAAACCTGTACAGACGGGAGACGTTGGTGTGTCTCTTTTAGACCACGGCTCCTTCCCAGGTCAGCCAAGTGAAATTGCTGCGGTACAGCTGGATGAAACGGCAACATGTTGACGTCACAATATTTGGGGAAATGGTTTCAACAATAAGGATATGAATTGTGTATTTTCTCCAAAAAACAAAAAAACAAAACCTTACCAACGTGGACTATCAACCTTTAATCAATGTAATATTTGTATAAACCTGTAAAAGTATTTATGTGGTAACAGCTGGTCAGGTTTGGGAGGTCGTAACACTTGTTTCAGTTCAGAGATGATCTTCTTCAGCCGTCCATAAAATAAAAACATTATCTTCTTGCCATTAAGCATTCATTTAATGATTTAGATGAAATAGCCTTCACATTTTGAGACATATTTGTGTGTGGCTTCAATTGTGCTCTCAAATCTTTCATCTCATTGTCCCTGCGACAGATCTGTGGCTAGCGACAGGAGCGTAGCACATGCTACCATGAGAGGGCACCAGAGGAAAAACACCAGATTCAGGATTCAGTCGTTTCTTTACATTGAGTTACATTGAGTACATTAAATACTTTTTTCTGAAAATCTTTTAATTTTCATTTAACAAAAGTAGCAAACCTTATTAAATCTTACATGTTTCTGAAAGCGTCTCAACAAAAGTCTAAAGTTGGCAAAATTAGGATTTGTGTCAGTAAAAATGAGACTAAAAAATAAGTAAACAAACAACTGATCAGGCATTCAATGACAGATGTCTGACACACTAAGTGCTGAGGCCACATGTCGGCCGGTGCTGAATATATTCTCAGCTGTGATACAGAGCCCAAGCACAGAAGGACACACCGGGGGCTGCTTGGGTCCGGCTCTCGTGAATCGTCCCCTGGCTCAGCTTCCCAGAGTGAGTAAGTGACCACGAAAGGCAAATAGCTGGCTATGGCCACACTTCCTCTACGCCATGGCAACAAGAAAGATGCAGCTAGGCCGATGCAGCCTGAATGCACAGCCCGGCCTTATTCTATTTCCAAGGACGGTGTCGATTTAGTGCTGCCTGTTCCCGACGCCGTGCCAAACCATGCTCTTCTTTGTTGTCCTATTTTTCATAATAACACTTTCTTCCAGGGCTAAACAATATCAGAAGGGAGGGACTTTAATAAGCCTCCATCTCAGCCCTGTGCAGCTCAGGGGCTTGTGGCAACAGTAACTGTGTGTATTTATTATTGATGGCTAGCACCTTGGCCCTGTGTTTGCAGTGGAGGAACAGCACAGGAGAGAAACCAGGTCATCTACTGCACAATGCCGGAGGCCCAGCTGACTCACCCAACCAGCATTATTGCATTATTATTGCATTTCTTTCATTACTGCTATCGCCTGCCTTTTCAATACCTCTGGCTTGGAGTCATAGTTCCCATAGAGTTTACCTTATGGCCTTATGGAGAGCCATTTATACATCTGCTCTATTTCACACATGCACTCGCACTCTCCTCATACCTTACTGTTTCTCTTCTCTCAGTCTTTGCACCCCACCTCGCCCCGTCTGTTTTCTTTCCTCCCTTCTCAAGAGTTATTTTTCTCCTCTTTGAAGAACAGCGATAACGATTTGCCTCGGAAACACACCACTTCTATTCACTTTTGTTAAGTTGCTTCAAGGTATAATTTGCTGAATCCGAAAAAAAAAAAAAAAAGAGGATGTTTTGCTACAAACCGTTTATTCAGTGTTTTACTCTGGGGTAATATTCCAGCCTCGTGCATGATTCTTTAGTTTAACAGCCTGGTTTTACACATGGGGCGGTGCTGTGGGTGCAATTAGGATGGACAGGACGTTGTTGCTGGAAATGGAAGTTTTGAGGTCAAATACATAGTAAGCACATCAGATATACCACATTGACCCCCTGTGTGCTTTTTATGTTTTAGAGGGCTACATTAACTTGTGCTGCTGGAATTACATTACACTACATGTAACACCCACACATTAAGGGTGAGTTAATTATCATTTGAGACGGAGCTTTTCCATCCCTGTCAGATTTCTGTTCCAGAGAAAGCAGCCGCGGATGTTTGATTGTTCATTGTCTGCTATTTTACCACTAGAAAGGATTTTCCTCTTTTGTATGTGCCTTTTGAATTGTGAATGTAATGGGGCTAAATGATACCATCATGTCCTGTGTGAGCCATTTCTGTTTCAAGATAATTGTTTCCCAGAATTAGCAGTAGGTCAGCCCATTGTACCGCCACACTCGGTGATCACGGAGATTAATACTGCACTGAAACGTTACCTATCCGAGCAGTGTTAACTAAACTAAACCGTTCCATCTTACTTTTTAATCGCTGACACTTTGATTATGTCCTAGTTGTATGAAGCTGATATTGACCTTGATATTTATGTACCTGACATATGTCATGCATCTTAGTTGGCACTCTGGATTTATACTCATTGCATGGGGTAACCTTGGAGATATGGCAGCGCTGCTGTACTTACCTACGCTGTGTAGGTTTTGATTTATAATTCAACGTTAGATTGATGTAAGGTACATGATTAGGCCGCATTGTGCTTTATTTATACCCCCCACAGTTTTACAGTAGTGTTTACAGTCTGTCATTCACTTTGTGTTATAGATCGGCCATGGAAACGTTTTCCTTGAATAGCCACTGAAAAGGAGACTATTGCTGTGCAATCAATAGCCGAATAGTCACTCGCTGTGAAAAGAGAGCAATGAGCAGAGATTTTAAAAGAGGAACAGCTTTGTTAGAAGTGTATTACTGAAAGGGAGAATATTACTGAGACATTCTCCAACGAGCTTAACGTTGTCTTAACTATCAACAGTCTCAACTAGCATCAGAACCAAGTAAAGACAACACAAGCAGCCCAGGCTATCTGCATAGATGTGGAGTTTATTTTTTCAAAAGGTGCACGTCAGCAACAACAAAGCCTATATGGGCTACAAGCATGGGCTCTGTAGCGACGCCACGACTATCAGCTCAGCTTTATAGTTGCTACACTCAAGTACATACTGATCAGACAGACTCCAATTATGTATTCAAAGTCAATGAGCTTTATTTTTTATCAAATTAAAGCATGTGAATGATAAAGCATTTGCTATATTGTGAAGTGCTATTGGCTCTGTTGAGTCATGTATTAGTACTGATGATAAGTATGGAGATGAGAGTTGGAGAAATTGCTTTATTAATTGATTTGTTTTCAATCTGTATCTAGAATCATCTTTGCCACTGGCCAATTTACACAGACTGTCCATGCTCTTTGATTCATGTTGCACTGTATGTGTCCGTGCACTGTCTCATAAACTGTTCCATTCTGGCAAGAGGCACGGCCACCAGAGGACATATGAGGCCAGAGGTGACCAGCAGCCACACGTTCCTCGGGTCAGTCATAATTAGCTGGCTTGCAGCCGGGGGGCTCCATAAAAAAAAGGAGACAGGTCATCTCAATCTCCGCTCATCTTAACCAAGCTATTTCCTGCGCTAGTTTTAAATGTGTTCAGCGACCCCCGACAAAATGCTTCCATAAAACACCATGCAGTGACCCTGGGCAGTCAAGAGTGCATGATGTTGTTTGAGTCATTTTCCCCTTATTGCACATATTGCACTTGATCTTCACTAGAAATCCTGCATTCCTAATTAATAATAATGAATAACGTCAAAGCAGGTTTCTACCGGAGGAATAGAAGATGAGGGTTATAGAACAAAAAGGGATCAGACACCTTCTATTGTTCATGAGCTCAGCTTTAATGCATTGGGTTAGGTGCCGGGGAGATGTCTTCTTTTGCATTTGTGATCATTAAGGCTACGATGAGCTCTGTACAAAAGCTGGGGTTTATATTAATTGCAGCATAGTACTAATTTACTGAAATGAAGGATTATGGGCTCTGCACAATAAATAGGCTTGACAAATAGCAGCAAAGAGGAAAGTCTATCCCCTCAGCCGTTTTCTTCCGCTTATCCAGAGCCGGGTCTCGGAGCATCAGGCTAAGCTATGTATTCCAGACATCCTGCTCTCTAGCAACGTCTTGCAGCTTTTTCCTGGGGAACTCTGAGGTGTGTTCAGGCCGGACGAGATACATGACCTCAGCGTTTTCCCAAGGGTCTCTTACCAGTAGGACATGCCTGGAAAACCTCCAACGGGAGGCACCCAAGAGGCATCATGATCAGGTGCCAGAACCACCTCCGCCGGCCCCTGTTTGACACGGAGGAGCTGCGGCTCTACTCCGAGCTCCCTCAAGATGCTCCTCCCACTGTGAGGCTGAACCCAGCCACCCTACAGAGAAGAACTCCATTTGGCCACTTGTATATAGGCAATCTCATTCTTTCAGTCACTACACAAAGCTCATGATCACAGGTGATGGTTGGAATGTAGATGGACCGGTAAATACAGAGCTTTGCCTTCCGGCTCAGCATTACAACGGTCCGGTACAAAGCCGGCATCACTGCAAGACTGCCTGTCTATTTTACCCTCAATCATGAAGAAGACCACAAGATACTTGAACTCGGTCGCTCGGGGCAGTAACTCATTCCCAGCTCAGAGGGAGCAATCCGCCGTTTTTACGTCAGACCACCATGGCTGTGGACTAGGAGGCTGACTGACTCTGTCTTGCTTCTTGACTGCTTCACACGACTGCAAACCACCCCAGTGTGTGCTGGAAGTCATCGTCTGATGAAGCCGTCCGAACCACATTATCTACAAACGGCAGAAGCACAATTCTAAAGTCCTCAAACTGGACACTCCTCCCCCGACTGTGCCTTGAAATCCTGTCCGTGAAAATCTGAAACAGAATCAGTGATAAGGGACAATCCTGGTCGAAGGCCAACACCCACCGGACATGTGTTTGGCTTTGAGCTGCATATACGGACACGGCTCTCCCTTTGGTTATACAAGGACCAGATCTTACCAACGACCCCGGTGCCCCGTTTATCCGCAGCACCCCCCACAGTCTTCAAAACACATGGACACAGAATAAGCCAGGTACGGTTTGCCAAGGCAAAGTGGTTCCAGGGGATGGGCCAGTGCCAATCACAGACCCTATATCAATAGGTACCACGGGGCCTTGAGCCAGGGAGCTCGGCAGGGACCAGCCGGAAAGAACAACATAGAGCCCTGTAGGCCCTCCACATGCAGGAATAGGCACTGGGGATTGTGAGCCGGTCGGCAGGAACAGGCAGGAACCTAGGCGTGCTGGCCCTTTGCATCGCAGACTTGCAGGGTATAATTATGTATTTTATGCGTCTAAAAATTGGATCAGGGCAGTGAGGTCCCAGCATTATGACTGGCTGTTTAACATTTTGATAAACCTCCTCACAAAGCAATAACAATGAAAAATATTGGGCTGTAAGCAAATCAGTTTCAGAGATGATTTTGACCACATTAACATATTCAGATGATGCCTTCCACCGTTTCAAAATAAACCGAAAATATTTTCACACTTCTCAACGGATGGTGTCCCTGCAGTCTGCCCGGGGGATTCACCTGGGATCCGCTCATGGGACCTCTCCCCAGTGCTGGCTGGCCCTTACCGGGTGCATCTCCTCATGCTCTAGCTATGCTCAGAAAGGCCAAGGGGGAAGGTGGCTCGGGGCCGCAGCCGTGAGCCTTTACAGCACCTCTCACCCAAGCCTCTCCATTTCCCAGGGCCGTAGACTTATTGCTCACCGTGCCCTCTCTCCCTGCTTGGAGGGACAGACCTCCTCGCTCCCAGAGCCATTGTCAACCCGGTGAGTCTACCCGACTGCCAGGGGGCAGTCCTAAGAAAATATGGCTTTGATTCTCAAAACTACACATATTTGATGAAACCATTGTTGATTTTGAAGTGTGTCCTCAGCTCTCTTTTGTCTACTATTAATTGGCTCTGCATGTCATTTTAACTTGTCTTGCTAAGCTCAGCATTTCACTTCAGACTCTCATAATATTCAGACAGTGATGTCTTTTATGGCTATTGGAAGTGTTCTCTGTCTTCAGAAGACGGCACAGAAGTGCGAGTTGTCCCTCTGGGCTCTGTTTCATATCAAGGTTAACTTGTAGAGATTAGGATAAGGAGACGAGTAGTTGCCATGGGGAAAATCTGATGTTTCTGTTGCTCTGTATACAACAAAGCTAATCTAAATACTGTTCACATGTATCATTTCCTTCACTAGGTTTTTCTTGGCATCATTAGTCAGGATGTGATGAGGTAAACAAATAGATCCCTCTAATGATCAAGGTAAAGATGCTGCACCAGTGCTAACATTCAATTAGGAAAGTCTTGTACACAGTAGTATAATGTTATTAATAGATGCATAGCACCAATGGTAATATTGCAATCATACTTATGCAATTCCATGTTTATGGGAAGTTAACAACAGCCTGACAGATCGTTCTAAACCAATCAAAGCTCTTAATACTTCCCATTCACTAATGACTTATGACCGGCTGATCTATTGCTTTTGGTGTTCTGCCATCTGTCATTGAAAAATATGTTGTGAGTCACTTGATCTAGGTCAATCTGAATGATACTCTAACATTACATTAGGCAAATGTACGAGCCCTCCGATACCTCTTGAAGAGTTCTGTATGAAAAAAACTGCTATTCTCTAACTCCATTTAGTGACTGCTACTGGGTCTTTATGGTAAATCCCCTTTAAATCATTATCCCAAATTATGTAAAAACCCTAATCTCAATCTGCTACTATCAACTGGGTCATCTTAATTCATGAACACAGTTTTAATGGATAGCTTTATGACACAACTTCAATTCTTTTTTTCATTTGACCACTCCTACAACGCCAAGTAGGTTAAGTAGGCTTTCTTACGGCATCCACTCCTTCGATGGAGTTGATCCGAAATCTGCTTCCGCATACTTTTCCTTTGGCAGCGCCTTGAGCTCTGCATGGATAATCCTTAGAGGAGAGGGCTAATACCCCCAGATCGCCCCCATGAGAGGCGCCATCCTCGCATCCCTTCTGCAGAGCGCTCTCCCCTCCCTGGTGCTGTCCCCAGCAACACAATAATTAATGAGCTCAACCAGCCTATCGCTGCAG
>NW_027176383.1:12500-105964 GCF_023349555.1 Cebidichthys violaceus
TATTACTGGCGACACAATGTTCAAATGAAACCGGCTGCTGTTGGCAGAATATATTGGTAATTATTACCATACAGATTACTATTTCTAAGCAAATTGTACAGAAATAGTAATGTAATACATAGCAGATCAATTTGATTAATATCAATAGTTTTTTTTCTTTTTCTTACATTTGCCCTATCATTACATTTAGTGCTATAAAAGATATCCTCCTATGATTTTGGTTCATGTGGTCTTCGTGTTATCTTCATCTGGAGCTGGATGAGTGGTGATTGTCACCTTCCTAGTTCAGCAGCTTTATCCTGTAAAGTGCCCGACAAAGTGTTCGCACCCATCACAGACGAGTGGATCTCCCAGTAAGAAGTTGCTGTCTGTTCCCAATAGAGACTTCATGCTGCATTGACACCCCCACCACCTTCACACACACACACACACACACACACACACACACACACACACACGGCTCATTCACCACCATTGAGAATGGATGTTTGTCTTGTGGGGCTTAAAGAGAGATGTTCCCTCTCGTGTGTCAACAACAGGTGCTCTATCTCGTGTGGAACAACTGTATCGTTCACAATCTGTTCATCAGCTTTAAGATTAGTCATCATCATCATCATCGTGTTTTTTTGCATGCACGTCCGCACAGGTAATTATTGAATGATACAAGCGGCATACTTTCCCCTTGACCTCGCTGACTACACATCCATGTGTCTTGTCCTTCATGATTCTGTTGTCAGTCAACCCGCGACACCTCGTGTCCTTGTTGCAAAGCGTGTTGCTCAGACAGTGTTGAGAGATTGATGTGTTTACAAACCCATACTGATGTCTCTCTCCGTGTGTGTCTCTCCCGCTACGCTGGTGAGTTACGAATATTGAGAACGGTATTGTCATCCCTGCGTCGTGTCTCTGGCCCCGTGTTCAGGTTCCTGTTGTACTCTGAGGTAATTGCCGTGATGTTCCCACTCTCAAACTGACGGTGGGCGGCTGAACTCATTGGCCAGCTCCCCTTTCTCTCTCTCGTCCGCTGTCGGGATGACACCCATCCTTCCCCTTCCGCTCTCGGCCTCGGCAGCGGACGAAGGGAGTTTGCTGTGTATTGGCGGTGTCGGCTTTGGAAGTAATTAAAATGCACACTTCTTAGGTCCTTACATAGATGTGCTAATCCACTCCATTAATCTTGTCCCCTTGCATGTAAACGTTGGGGCGCCAGATGCTGCACCGGTTGCTCCTCGCACTCCAAACTCTGTCGAGGCGTTGCTGTTGTGCTGGGAGAGAGAGAGAGAGAGAGAGAGAGAGAGAGCAATCTGCTGGACAGTTATCAAGGCCGCCTGGCCAGGACATCGCTATGGTAACTTCCCATGACCTCCCACTGCGTCGGATCAGAGCTATCTGTAGGTTAATTAGGCTGACTGCTATGAATCCCCCCCCCTCCATCCCCCTCCATCAGTGGGCTCCACTCTGCCCACTGGTTATACACTGACCCATTGATTGGATTGCCCCCCCCCCCCCCTCTTTCTGTCGTGGTAGGGCAATTTACAAGGCAGTTGATTATTTGCACCACACTCTTAAAGGGAATGAGTTCAATTTGCCAAAAGAATTGATTCAAATTTTGAAAGCACATCTGTAGGCTGGATGGTTTCTGTACAGTTCTAAGAGAGCCTATGAGGTTGTGAAGGGGCGGGCAGCTTTGTAGGAATTGTTCTGAATTGGCTCGCTTACATTTGAAAAGCCTGAAGTAAAGTCTCATCGGAGTACACGGTGCGGACCTAAACTTAAACTTCTGCTTTTGGGATCCGTGTCAGTGCGAAAGTGAGGTTCTGAGCCAGTCGATCTTAAAAAGCTGCTTATTCCTTGTGTTGTGGGAGAAAAATCTTTTTAACCTCCCTGTGAGAAATAACTTCGCAGATGTCCTCCTCCTCCGCCTGACGATGCATCCACCAAGGCCGAGTTCCCAGCCTTGGTATTGTTATTGAGGGGAGAGGGTTAGACATGAAAATACATTCGATATGATAACATTTATTATTTGGGTTTAAATGAATATATGCAGGTTTAAGCCAAACAAGTTATAACTAAGAGAACGGAGTGATACATTTCTCCAACACTTGTAATTTGTGTCATCGCTTCATGAATGTGTTCGTATGCCCCATCATTATTTTATGAGCCTATAATTCAAAAAAATACTTGATGATAATGAATTCACAAGTTTCTCATAATTATGTTGGGAACCATTTACGTCGAGATTTTTTTGTAATCTAACTGTACTCTCTAATTATTTCTAGTATTCCCAAATTGAACATCTTACACTTCCATTAATGTACAAGTCAATCATAAATGATTTGCACATCTATCACACATTATAGGTAGTAATTAATTTTGAGTCAAATTTGTACTGCTAACAAAAAAAATAGTAAGGAAGATGTGCAAACTTGTTTTTCCGTGCAATGTTTCAAACTGATGCTAAATCTATATTTAGAAATGGTATTTAGAACTACAAACTACCCCACAGTGGCGTAGTGTGTAATGATGTGTACTTTACACGCAGCTGCTTCAAAGTAAAAGCCTTCCGCTGCTGCCGATGACGGCTGTGCTGCTTGCATTCAAATGTAATGCCTGATGGTATCAAGTTAATTTCCTGTTTCCTACATGGGACAGCAATATTTGAACCCATCAACATGCAGCACTATGCATTTACCTCCTCAGTGTCGGGAAAAGATAAGTCACTTTGTATTTATGTATTTTTATGAAAAGGGTTGGAAAGTATCAACAACGGTATATATTGTTTCATTTGTTCTGTCGTCATAGCTAGAATACATTGAGCTTCGGAGACCTAGTAAGAGTTAAAAAAGAAACAATCTTTACATTAATACATGAAATAAATCCAAATATATCCAAAACAATACAGACATGAAATATAAAAACAGTCTAAGAGCTCATTTGTGGCGTTGACCATTGCTCCTGCTGAATACACAAGCAGGATTATGGGCTTCCTGTAAAGTATATAGAAAGTCAGACCAATAGCTCAGAAGGTTTACTCTGGTAATTAAAAACTGCTCAGTACATAACACACACACACACACACACACACTGCCCTTCTGTTCAGCCACTGTGCAAATTCATGTCACCAGTAGTTGTTTAATTTGTTTTGCCAGTTGCAGCTAGAGAGTTCTGTGGATTTACTTCAGTGAGTGTCCATTCCCTCTCCGCAGCACTGTAGCCACTCCGGACCACTGACCATCACTGGTAACTGATCAAGCCACTTTATCGGCTTTATCAGCTGCTGTTTCACCGGGTTGGGTCGGGGAGAGGGAGGGAGGACGGCTTGTTTTCTTTTTTCACTTCATGCTTTGGTAGCCACGGCTTTGTTGACCGGGGTCTGTCTGCGTGTGTGTACTTTGGGCTCGACATGAGGACAGTGCAGGATGAGTGGGAGAATCAGTGGAACAGAACTTGACAAGAGAACATGAAGGTTCCCTCTGGAGGAGGTTAGACCGAAAAAAAAAAGACTCTTTCTCTGTGGGGGAAACATTTCACTCAGCATTTTGTTTGATCTTCTCGTGTTTTTACCGTGGTCGAGTCCCAATGCATGATTGCAGATGGCCTCTCGAAAGTCTCTCAGATATAGTGGATTACTGAAGTATTTTTGTCCCATTTTATCAAAGCAAGAACTACAAGATAGCACTCTGACTGTCACCGTGATGGACAAAAAACATTTGGAACTTTTGGAAGAAGAAATGATTTTATTGGCTGCCAAAGACCTATCAGCGCTGTCAAAAAGGTCAGCAATTAGGCAATTACAACCCTTCATGCATCGGTGTTGTAGTGGTTTCATTTGTCTCATCAACAGAAACAGAATGTACAGCTGAGCAACACACAGCTTGCTAAGAGAAGACGAGCAGCAAACTGGATTTGAAGTCAAAACAGAGGCAGACAAAAGAGCAGAACACTTATTTTGCTATGACACACAATTCTTATTGTTAAATGGAAACAAGCTTCTGCAAGTAAGAGGGAAGAAACTCATCTCCTGTCGCCATTTGTTTCAGACATTCAGGGAAAGTAGTTATAGTTACATTATGACAGATATTTCCTATTAAACATAATTAATGAACACACCTGGCATATTATAGGGGGCAATATGTTGATACTAGTCTTGATACTGATAGACTTGCCAATATACAGCACAGGTCGCTCCTAATTTTGTGGATATTTTTGCGTTATACTATGAATGATACCATGAGCATCGTTGTCCTTATTGAGGGATTTCATGATATCTTGACCTCTCTCTAGTGAAACCGGGTCACTACTATTGTCATACTTAAATGCTGGTTATCTTGTGAAAGTTTCCTGACGTGCTCCGACTACAGAAACAACTGTGAACATTAACGTGTGTGCGTAAATATAATCTGCTCTGCAAAAAGCCAGATTTATCACTTGGCTGCAGGATCCCTGGCATGGCTGGCAGTGTCGCTGTGTGTGAGATGGCTGCTGTTGTGATGGGTAGTTGATTATGGCTCATCTGGCTGCCAGCAGCCTCAATCAACAGCCACAACTAAAGGGATGAGGAAGAGGGGTGTTTATTTGGGCCTGGATTCTGTAAACGCCAGTGTGGAGACATAAGCCCTTTTGCCTTATTTCTAAGCTCAATTTTCACTGCTTTCGCTCTCTCTCTCTCTCTATCTCTCTCTCTCTCTCTCCCTCCCTCTCTCCGACTGCCTCTTTCATGCTCCTTCTCTTTCTCTCCCTGTCAGCATTCTACCCCACTTCCCCTTCCTTCGGTCCCTCTGCCACAATCACAGAGAAATGTTTATGAGCCGAGCTTGAAATTGTGACCCGAGCCACCCCGTCCCCACGTCTCCGTCACCTGATGTATTTTTCCCCTCCAACCTCCTGTCTCTATGCCAGAGTAAAATTGGCCAACCCTTAACATCTCCTACAGCCCCACCAGACAACCTCCTCCCTCTCCTGCTAGCCGGGCTCAACCCAGGCTGCCAGTCTGCTCCGCTGTTCTGTGCTCTACACGCTCCAGTGCGCTGTCGGCTGGTGACAGGCTATTTGGGATTTACCCACTGCTGCTGTGCCTGTCTCTTCATCTGCAGCCTTTCATGGCAGTAAAAAGCAGTCCCTCCTCCCCCTTATCCTTTTCCTCCCCCCCCCCCCCCCCCAACCACCCTTCAGCTCAGCTCATTCCACCATCCTCCCACTCCACTGCCCCCCCCCAACATCAGCTTTCCTAATCCCGTCCTCCTAAAGACTGTAATTGAGCAGCGCGGCATGCTGGGATTAGGACTGTTATTGGGGGTATTCTCATTGCAGGGGAAATTTGGGTGAAAGTGTGGGCAAAAAGGAGTCTACTGCCACTCAGATGCGAGCAGATGGTTGGGGAATATGGGGGGTGTAGGGTACGGGGGGGGGTGGTGTTGAGTATTCAGAGACGGGGTCGGGGCCGAGGGAGCTGCCGTGGCTGGACCCCTGTTCTGACAAGGTCGATCTCCAGGTCACTGCTGATATCCAACAAACTGACAGGAAATCCATAATACCATAACGCTTAAACAATAAAACATCAGCTCCTGAAGCCCAATATGACACCAGATCACTGAACAGTGATGGACAGATAGTGTTCTCCATATAGTATCTAACATTTGAAATTACATCTCACCAGAACTATGGGGGCCATTTGAGTGACTGATAGCTTTTAATAGCAATCCGTACAAATCTGCGGCATGCCAGCCGATCTGCGATGTTGCAGAGCGAAACTTATGTCCTGGCACGACTGGGTCCGTGGTGGAGATTTACTGGTTGGGGAGTAGCAGAGCTGGTTGTTTAGATGTGTTTGCCAATTCTTATTGATCAGGTCTTTGGCCCTTGATCCTGTATTCCAAGGCAAGCCTCTTTTTTTTTTTATCCTCCATCAGGAGATAAGATAAAAGGGACTACACAGAAAGACTGATATGGAGTTTTTCCCCTTGCACCCTGAGTTAATTGAGGGATTTGCCATGACCCAGATGAATATTGATTCCTAATGGAAGCCAGACTTCAATTGGAAAGTCGTTCTCGCAGGCCGTTGAAGCAGGCAGTGAGAAGAGCGTTGACGCACCTTGCAACATCCAAAACGGTTAAATGTCTTCAGTAATATACGAGGCAAACTGTACATTTGCACTGAAGTGTGCAAGTTTTTTTTGATCGACCAAGTTGTCATGTGGCCAGCATGAGGTGGGATGTGTATTTAAACTCTTTAGGATTTAAAAAAGTCTTGCAAACTGCTGTGGAATCATCAAGTTTATTTCCCTGTACTTTGTAAGCTGCTTAAGTCCTGTGCCAGCTTAGCATTGCCATATTAACATCACCCAGTGAGACAGCTCTGACAAGCTCCCTTCCTCCACAGTTGCCTCCTGCTCCCACTGCCTGACTGGCACTGTGGAGGGGAAAAAAAAGTCTTATTAACTGACACACACAATCACATGAATACACATGAATACAGGCCTTCCGACACACACACACACACACACACACACACACACACACACACACACACTTCAATACATATTCAGCCGACGTGGTTTCAGGTAGGATACTTTACATCAAAGCTTTGCATTTTGATATCAAGCAGCACTTGTGCGAGCGCTAACGTTTGCCACATGATCGAAAATACATGTAGCTGTGGCGTGTAGATGCGATGATTGACGAAGCTTAATGTCATGCTACCGGCTGATCGGCGCCATTCGCCCGCCCTGGTCTCTCTGGCTGCATGCCCTGCTTCCTCACTGCTGAGTTTTGAAATCCTGTGCCAACGGAAACGTAGGGACGCGGAGAGAGAGCGAGGATTATGAAGTCACTGTGAAGCAAACGCACAAACACAACACAGTTTAATGAATGAGGCGCTTAATTAATGACATGTCATGTAAGTAGTTTGAATTACATCATCTTATATGAGGAGACCAGCTGCCCTATGACTGTAACGAGTGGGCCTGTTAAGTTTGGTTAACAGACACTCCGTTAGCTAATATCTTCGCCTGTGTGTTGTAATGTGGCACGAGACGGTCTTAGCTAGCTCTTATCATAGCGTTATATGCACTCGGGGCTGTGGGGGAATGATGGGTAACGACTGAACACACACACATAGTGCTGCCTATTTGTTTTTTTACCGTCTACGAGATGCGGTGAAAGCCGTTGATAGCGGCCGTTAATGTAAAAGAGTGAGTTACAGCGACACATTATTTACAAGAGTGCGACAGCTGAGGCTGTGGAGTGCAGCTTTCATCTGATCTGTGTGTCAATCTGACAAAACGTGTCTGAGGTTTACTGTAAGACACTGTTACTTCAACATTCAAGCGGAATTTAACTTCATTTTAACCGGTGCGGTGGAATACTTGAACCGCGTTGAATTAGATTTAGTTCAAACTATGTGAAAGTTATTAATTGGATTGCTGTCAGGTATTTTCTGCTATGTAGTTCGGACCCCATTGAGAGGTTTTCTTTATATGAATGCACAGTTTTTTTTGTGAGAGATTCCCATAATGTGAACATGGGATGAGCCTCAGCTTATGACAGGTCCAGCCTTTTGTCTCTTCTCCTGTCAGTGCCTAAATTTAACACGCATAAGCCTCTTACCAATACAGAGGCGCGTAAGATGGGCCCTTATTGGTGCTCACGAAACAAAGGTATCATTATTATTGCTCGAAGAAATATGCCCGCAAAAATGTGTTTGCCTGTCAAACTGATTTCAGAGGCGGTGCAAAGCAATACATTTTGAAAGTGAAAACGTAATTCTATTCATGACATTCTATATTCCTTCAATATTGTAACATTTATATTATGTGCCAGGCTTGTTTTCCTCTGGAGGCTCTGTCGTCTCAAAGCCTTCTCTTTTCATAATAAAGACCTTATAATGGTCTAAAAGTATTTTCATATAGCCTTCCACCAGCAATTTGCCCGTTAAGCTATTCCTATTGCCCACATTTTAACATAAAAGCAAATATTTACCACAGACCCCATCTTTTCTCAGCGAATGATGGTGGGGAGAACGGAGCCCAGGGTTTGTGTGTAATTCATAATATGCAGGGTATGATTTGTCCGGGTAATGAGAACAGAGCTCTTTTCTAAGCTATTCCACCCACCGAACGACCTGATTGATTAGAGCCGGGCGAAACAAACTCACCGGATTCATGCCTGCCTTAATGCTCTGGACCCCGAGATGGAACATTAACCTAGATGTATTGCAATAAAATATGCACCTTCTTGCGCCTTATAAATCACGACGTGGGCAGAGATTACGGGGAATGTTGCGCTCGTGTCATCAGGGTCAGCCCGGTTTCTCCTTCCTCTCTGTCTGACTTCCTTTCTGCCGAGACAGCAAGAGCATGTCAGAGACAGACCACAGGGTGGGGTAGGAGGACACATAACCAGCCATATGTCTTCACTCTGCAGCACAGCAGCCATGGGGGGGAGACGGGAATACTGCCTAATCCATCGCACAGTGGACAAATGGACACATATCTCATGTGTTAACCTTTTGTCTTCAAGGCGGTATTTCATACTTCATATCGACCATAATTAAGAGTGGATAATATTGCTAATTATGTGATCTTTATTGGGGGATTGCTTTTTTGTTCAGCTCTACGGTTCTTTGTTTCATATTTTCCTAGAAGAGAAACAGTAAGACAGTGAAAATTAATGACATGTATTATAAAGCCCAACAGACATGCGTTAGAAGTTAATAGGTTTTGATAGCCGTATGCATTGCTTTTGTTCAGCAGTATATCCCGTCATGTGGGCGCTATACTGCGCCCTGAGGCTGTTTTGTAGGCGAGTAATGGCAGCGCGAAAGTAAACAGTTGGGAAGCAGTTCAAGCACGGGCTCATGCCGAGACCTTTAATATTCAACTGGAGTTTCACTTTGACATAAACTTTCATAAAATTGACAAGAGAGACATATTAACACAGCCACTCCCGAGGGTAAAACAAAAAGGGCTGAGCAACACACACACACACACACACACACACACACACACACACACACACACACACACACAGGCATGAGACAGGAAGACAAACAGTTTCCCCGATCAGCGTGCCACATTAATGCAATTTAGAGATGAGTAACAGCGAGAAACAGACAGCATATTATCAACTAATGGCTCTGGTTTTGCAATCCATCTAACAGCAAATGTGCATGCTGATATAAATAACATTACCAACCTTGCTGGGAAATGTATCCACTGCAAAGAGATGGCCGTTAAACAGCATATGCAAAGCACAGCTTTTAATATTTAATGAAATAGGTTAGGTTTTTGGTAAATTGGACAGAGGCAGATAAAGTGTAGCGTGAGCTCAGACTTGCTTAAAAGCAGTGGCGTGACATGACATAGACATCGAAACAAGAGCAGCATGATCAGGTTTGTTGGTGTCTGTCTGAGTCCTGACAGCACTCTAATATATCAATCAACATTATAAGTCCCTTGAGTTTTCCTGAGTGACACGCTTTATTGGTTCCTGACTTTTTTTTTTTTTTTTTTACCAAAGGATCATCTAATACGGCGGTCTAACTGGTGACTAGTGAGATCAATGATTGACATGCGAAGGCATTCATAGCTTAGTAATCATTTTTAGATTTGACTTTTTATGTCAGGAATCATCAAATGTTCTGTATAAATGTGCTGCTTTACAGATTTTTGGCAGAAACAGATTCTGCTTGCTACCTTCGTTTAAAAAAACAGAAACAGTTGACGAAACAGCCTTGAGTTTCAAGAGGACCATATTGTACCATAAAAAGTTGTTTCACAGTAGACATTTTTTTTTTTTCCTATTTTTTTTTTTTTTTTCCCTGACAGCAATATGAAATTCTGCAAATTGCATTCTGGGTTTCTCTCACTCAAGGTTCCAGCAATCGGCAGTATCCGTCTGTACTGCGGCTAGACTGCCATTAAAAGTGGAAGGTAAAAATTCAGCGTTGCACATTAACAAGAAGGAATGAGGATGTACGTTTCACAGTCTGACTTTAAGCCTGCAGCAGTGAGCGTTTCTGGGAATGAGTGCCTGAGTGTCTCTGAGTTATTATTGTGCTCGTCCTCCCAGGATGGAGCGGGTGACAGGAGCTGCTCAGAGGTATAGGGAAACTAACAGGATTAACAACTCCATCCCCCACTCACCCACTTTGGCCCTCACATGTACATATAAGAGGCCATTTCTATGGTAATGCTCTGTTTACATGAACGGCAAAAAAAAATCTATTTGCATTTTAGCCATAAAAGCAAATGACAAATTGTGTGTTTTTCTGCTTTACCAGATTCTTATCAACTTTTTTTTCTGATTTTTCAATGGAAAACAAATTGATGTCTACTCTTGATAAAAGAGACCCCATGATCGTAAATAGCTGTTGTGCAATCTCACTCCCGTCCATCTCAGGAAGCTTTCTCATCCATAGAGCTGCACTGTAAAAAAAAAAAAATGGCTGTATATTTTACAGTGAAAAACTGTCAAATCACTACGGTAAGATACCGTTTATGCTAAATAGGTTATATTCAGTTTCTATCACAGTGAAAGACCATACATGTATAAATCAGCCCAAACAATAATTTGTGCATTTATTTATTGTAAAAAATACATTTTGTCACTGTTAACTGTACTAAATATTGTACTGATAATGGAAATACATCGTAATATGAACAGCATTCAATACCGTCATTTTTGCATGTATTATCTATAAAAAAAAACAAAAAAAAACTTTTGTCAAGGTTAAATTGATAAACCTTTGTGCTGATTGTGGAAATACACTATAATATAAATATGACAGCCAGCACTGTATTCTTTGCATTCATTCTGTCACGGTTAAAGGTACAAACCATTGTGCTAATAATGGAAGTATACCGAAAGATGCATTTAAAAGACAACACTGTCATTTTTGAAAGACATTTTGTAATTTAACCAACAAACAAAACAAAACAATAAATGCTAGTTGCAAACTAGTCTGGAGTGGAGAGTAACCTTCCATAAGTTCTCCTTGTTTTATAGTCCTTTTTTTCCCCCACCCTCTTTTCATCTGTTGGTTAGTATTTTGTAACATTGCAGGTGCTTGCAGGTGCAGATCTCGTGACAGTTTCAAGGCACCCTGTGACATCTGTTCCTAATGTGTGTGCAGTGCACCCTATATGATCATATATATCAAGCTGTTTTACTGTTTCACTGTTTCAAGATCCCCCCATGACACTTTAAGACCAACAGGTGCCTGTCTCAGTGAACATCCTGACCAAATGTGGTGAGAACACAGGTAGTTCTCATGAAAAGGTCAATGTCCCCGTGAACTCACTGCAAACTCATAAAAATAAGTTAGCAGCTAAACAATTATCAATTATCTCCAGGTT
Source organism: Cebidichthys violaceus (assembly GCF_023349555.1). Classification (NCBI taxonomy): domain Eukaryota; kingdom Metazoa; phylum Chordata; class Actinopteri; order Perciformes; family Stichaeidae; genus Cebidichthys; species Cebidichthys violaceus. The sequence continues at coordinate 23,855 of NW_027176383.1, forward strand.
TTTACTAATACAGTATCTTATCGGTTCCTTAATAAAACTTTCAAAATACAAAGCGTTTCTCTGACTAACTGCAGGTAGTCAGTGATTAAATAATGTGAAAAATCAAAGACGTATAACATTGAAAACACTGAAATAATACAACCGGTCTCTGATTTTCAGTTGACGACCATTTACTATGTATATAAAAGTGAATTAAATGTAAGTGAATTAAGTAGAGCAGCTCATATCCAACATAAATAACCTGAAAGTCAACACTATTAAGAAGCATTCAGACACCACCTCTGTGGCCCACTAATTAAAAAGCTGCTGACATGAAGCCATGGTGAGATGTATAAGTGTTCAGGTGTTTTTTAAACGACAACCAGAATATGAATTCAGAAGTATAGTTTTCGTAATTTAACCTCCATTCAAGATTTTAGGAAACATGATTGATCATGAAATCAGAAATATAGTAAATATCAGCCTTCATTGATTTCTCTGCCCTCGACGACCAAACGGCTAAATAGAGCAGAAGTAGTCGTCCTTTTAAAAGACGTCCAATAGTGTCGACGTAAACGGGTCACATGACTGTAGAGTTGTTAATGAGGCTGTTAATAAAACTGACTCCACTGATAGTGAACAAAGCAGCTGCTGCACCAGAGCTCTCCACCATCTTTATGCTGCAGTTAAAAAATCCACCAAACATATACAAAATCAGCAGAAGCAACCGGTGCAGCCTGCAAACACTAATTTTGTTCTTTTAGCAGAAATATGAACATATATTAGTAAATATATAGTTTTACGTTTTTAATACGTCATACACTTGTGGAAACAGACAAATGTGAAACCCCAGGATAATATAAGGATAATACGTCACTGAGCCAAGTGTTGTTTTTCCTCACGCGTCCATTTCTCCAACTGTCAGATAAGTGTGTAAATCAATGGCTAATACATGCAGTGAGACTAGTATCAACGCTACCTATACACCTGGTGACTGTTGACTTGCAACGTGTATTTATAGAAGTAAGGAGCTCAGTAATCTCATTTATTTTCTACAAAGATCACGTTGACTTAAAACCGCGGTGTTGAAATATCTCAACATCTTTGACCGACCCCGAGGACGATTCTGACACGCGCTACCTTAAAAATGATTTCACCGAATAAAGCTGATCTCTGTGGACTATTTTGCCACTCTTTTGTGTAGAAAAGCGTAAAAGGTCGTTCAGCTATTTCCTGAGATACCAGCACCCTGAGATGAAGGTTTTATTTGCCCACACGGTTTGATCCTAGGTTTGATTCTGATGGCCATTGAATTTCCTGATATGAATAAAAGGAAAAAGAGGCAACATGCTGTTCATTAGAGGGATCATGGTTCGTGTATAGCCACCGACATTGTACGAGCTATAAGAGGTGGTCTGTGCAAGGGCAAATATGAACACCATCTCAAAACACACGATCAAATTGCACGTTGGCTGCAGGCTGCGTAAACACAACCTCAGCTGTGCCGCTCCATCCACCTGAGTGCAGCCAGTTTCCTTTGGAGCCGTGACATTGCACAACAGGTGTCAACAAAATCGGTTGATGTCACCATCAGCTTTGCAGCAACAGATGCCATTTGAGGCCACTGTGTCTCGTCTCCATTCTGTACCGAGTCAAAATAAAACGCGAGCATTTTCATCATCGTGGCTATTATAACCTAGCATGAAGTGGATCCAGAATACAAAAAAAAAAAAAGCTTTTTGTATGCTTTTCTGTCTGATCCAGAATGATGTGGACAACAGTAGTAACGGGCGGTTTTAAATCCTATACGAAGTCATTTGCACAATATAAAAGTTCTGCGTACAAATGTTGATTAGTAATGCTTCACTGTGTCACAATACTCAATGTCATCATCATCTTCGATGTGTGAAGCACTTTGCGTTGAGGAGGGTTTTTTTTTTTTTTTTACCAATTGTGATTTGACTTTGAATGAGCGCAATGCCTTCAGTCACTGATAGTCTGCGTGTCGGTTAAACAACCCTGAGGCTTTGACTGGTTGGCATGGCTCCACATGGAGGAGAGACTCATGAGTTGGCTGCTGTCATGTCTGCTAATAAAGACATCACATCCAATGGGCACGCACGCTCACGTCCTTGGTTGGCATGACGAATAATGCCATTAACCCTACCTCCCCAAAGCAGCCATTTTGATTGATGTGCGAGCAAAAGGGAATGGAGCGTATGTTTGTGTGTGTGTGTGTGTGTGTGTGTGGACCCACAGTGGTCTTTATCGCTATGACCTTTCTTGTCTGAATGCAGCTGGTCAGCATTCCAATTAAAAGTGGAAATGTTATGCATGCTACGGTGATGGTGTTGGAGCTGTGGATCAGATCTTTGTACGCTGCCTCCACAGATTTGCAGAGCGGTTTTACTGCACGCACATGGGGTGCCTGTGATATATCACCAGGTGGCAGCATTTATGTACAGTATAAACTGCTCTGGATCTGAATTCCTGCACTCAGCTCTGTGGAACCCTAATAGCTTGGCAGAGACATGATGTAGGATTTTGCACAGTTTATATTAGAAATTTAAAAAAAAAAAAAAAAAATCGAATTTCTGAGGTTCGAGATACCCCGATGTCTCATAATTAAAAAAAACAACGAAAGAAAGATATTTTAATGTGGATACAATTTTAAGGGCTCATTTATTATTTACAACAACAGATGGGCATTCTGGCACATGGGATTGGATGCATATGAAATGCTGTCTCTTTTTAGGGGATGTTGTGTGCTTTGTATGATTACAAAGTGATGAGGTCGTTTTGTTTTGTTTACTCTGTAAATGATATACTGTCCTCAGTAAGACAGGAGGTCTCTTCAAGCGTGGATATTTACACTTGCTGCAGGTCGGTGGTCACTTAAGAAATGATGAAGTTAATACACACACACGCACGCACGCACGCACGCACGCACGCGCACACACACACACACACACACGATGGTCGCGTTTATACAGCAGTCAAAGGAACGGGGCTTTTCTTGTCTGGTTTCCAGCTAATTGTCCAACTTCCCTTGGCTTCTTTTTATGGATCTCACACCAGCAGGGACTGTTTACTCATTTAATTGATGAAGAGCACACTCGCCAATAGCATTAATGATGTGAGTGTGGTGCTGTACATCTCGTTGTCAGACCGATGTGTAAACTGTGACACCGATTCCAAACTGACAGATGCACTCACACATTTATCGTCCTTTTTAACCAATAGAAAGAGCGACTTGTGTGCACTTGTGGCCTTCCGGAGCTATGCTTGTCACCATAAAAACTGTCATTAAACAGATTGCCAATTACACATATCCTGCATTTCACCCCCATCAGCTGCAGCAGCCCCCTTTCAGATTGCCCTTCGGTCGGTAAATGCTGTAGAACCCAGAAGCACAGAACGTGGACCTGACTGTTTTAATAAAGGGAATTGCAGTCGGAACACTCTGGACCCAAATCAGATTTGAGTGATGATGATTTGACTTACGGCAAGAAGCGCTGAGAAGTCTTTGTGTCCTGTGCTGCATGTGTGCGCGCACACACACACACACACACACACACACACACACACACACACACACACACACACACACACACACACACACCACGTGTGTGATTTGTGTGGCTGATTGCATTAGGTGCTAGGAGTTAGTCCCTGTGGAGGAGCCACATGCTCGTTGTACCCCAGCTGTAGCTAAGATCTAATATTCCTCCACCCGCACCATTATGTCCTTGATGGGCCAAACCCAATCTTCTGCTTCTTTGTGTCTGCCTGGCAGAGAGGAGGACGAAGCGAAACATTGTGCGAGGAAGCACATTGTATGCAATATTCATTTTTCACGGCGTAGACTTAGAATCCTGGCTGGAGGGTAACTTCAATTCAATATTTTGCTGTTTTGTATACTGGCGTCTGGGTTCCTGAGACACAATAGAGGTCAAACATCGGTCTGAAGAGTGACACTTTAAAAGGTTACCGAACCAGAATCACAGGCCTATAGTGCCCTCAGGCTTTTCTTCCAGTCACTGCTTTGTTCATTTTCTCAGCTCAGAGGACAGGTGTGCATCCATTTCTGTTTGTCGTTGCTGGTTTTGCACCAGTTGTTGCAGAGGCATGGTGTAGTGCGGGTGGGCCGGACAGAGGGCGCTGCTGTTACCTCTCTTAGAATGGCCTCAGTGAAAGCCGCCATTAGTCAGCATTTATGTTCCCATATCTCCATCTCCCCAAACGGCAGTCCTGACAAACTGAGGAGCATTGTCCTCTCTCTTCAGTCCCCACCCTGACAGATGTTCTAAGTGCGTCCTATATTCCCCGTTTAGGGTTAATTCGACAGCTGTTGCATTTGTTTAGCATAAAATGAAAAGGCTCTGTCTGTTAGGAGACAGAGCCTTTTCTGATCCCTCTGTATGCTCCTGTCATCGAGGAGAAATTGGCCTTTTTCAGCGTGTAATCTCACTCCATTGTCTCTGCTGATTTCCGTTATTGTCATCCATTCATAAGCAGTTAGGAGGGTGCCATGTTAGATTGACAGTAGCAAGTGGAGAAGCAATTAACACAAACAGCTGGTTGGAAAAAGAGACAGGGACTGTGTCATCCATGAGGGACAAAAGACAAACACTGTCAGTGCAAATGCTTCTTCATCTTGGTGCAAACGATACAAGTTGTGCATATTTTAATATTTACAGTAGTTGGACGAAGTATATTTGGGAAAAAAGGTGGTGTTGTTGGACATGCGCATCCTTGTACAGGTAGTAGGAATGAACATTGAATAAGACTGTGGCAGAAAGCCTGCAAACACCTCCGGTTATGGGAGATGCTTACTACTGTAAATACAGTTCCATGGACTGTGTGTTCTCTTTAAGGCGCACAATGTCTTTATCCGGCAAAGTCACACCTCATCCCCCGTCCCAGTATTCATTCCATCTTATACTTATACTATTGCTAATTACATTGTTCTGTCGGTCATGTATTAGCAGATTTATTAAATATTTTATTTCTTTTCTAAAACGATAGGGGCCATTATATTCCACAGAACATTTCAATCAAGTATAGAAATGCATCTTGATAGAATATTTGGTTAGTTGAATGATTGAGGAATTGAAGTCTTTCAGCTTTTACTGAATTTGTTGCCACGGTAACGCTTGATTCTGGCAGTGCAGCTAAGGCTATTGAAGATAAATTGCCCATTTGCCACATGTTGGCTCTTTTGCCATATGTGCTCATTTTCTGACACCAGATTTATGTGCTTATATGAGCCGCAGTTAAGATATTTCTTCATACCGAGGGGCAGATTTCCTCGCACCGATGACCTGCTTGTTTACCAACATCTGATTAATTAACCTCCTGCCTTATTGGCTGCAGGGGAGCTAGCCCGACAGACTACCAAGACCTGTCCCCCAGTCCAGGACGGCTGCCAACTGGCCGGCAGGTGACCGCATAAACCACTGGACCCGGTGCAAGATTAATCGCTCCAATAACACCTCAATTCAAATGTGTGAGATGATTGCTATAGTGATTGGATGCCCCTAATAAACAGCAGGCTACATAGAGCATCACCCACTGGGTCATTTAGAGTCCACTGGGTCCCAACATGGCAGCTTTATGGCCAGATGTTTGATTACAGACTAACTTCTACAGCCAAGTTTACCAACTTCAGTAGCCTTACAATTGTCTTAATTTGCACATTGAGTGAAAATATGAATTACTTTTCATGGCATTTCTATGATTCAGTCGTGTGTAAGTATCTCATTCCATTCTTTAAGGGTTTGTAAATGCATTAAGGTAAACATTTTTGACAACCTGGGTTTCGTCCATCGTTCTATCAGTTGTGATAACATGACTCATCAGTGTCATTACTGTGACTTGGCTTCAGCTTAGCAAGAAACAAAAGCAATCAAAGTAGCAAATATATGTCGTAAGAATGTTTTTCATACATCTGAATTATCTTCAATATCACATGACAGCTTGTGTCGTTTTGTGGAAATGCCTCTTCCGTGTTTCATTTGTTATTCATGCTGTTCATGTTAGAGATGTGCCTTCTGCAGGACGGAACAAGTATACAAAACTGCAGTGAGTGATCACAAATGTTTACGCAGAAACACACTAGAGAGTGAATTTCAGGTTGCAGCTCAGTCACCCTAATATGGTTATCACCCAAGAGTTTTATTTCATTTTGATTGATTGATTGGTTGGTCAGTTAATTGGATGATTGAATTGTCTGTTGGTGACGTTCATAGACAAATTCCAGCTGAGACAATGTCAAGTTCAATGTTGTTTCTGCTATTTGATATGCTGCTCCAGACTGTGCAGCAGTCCAGATGATCTTCAAGTTTGAGACCATGATTCTGTGCAGCTAAATGTAGTCTGTCTAGTTAGACTTTATGTTGTGAGCTAACCTCAAACATCAGGATCTGTACGTTTAACCATAATTGAAATGTATATATTTTTTGCCACGCATTATAGATCTACTCTACAACAATGTGTTGTGTTTTGTGACTAAAAACATGTCAATGTTTTAGTCTGTGCCTCTACCAGCAGATGTTTTTTTCTTTTTCTCCCTGGAAGCTCTGATAAAGGAGGAAGAGTGTGCTTAGATGGTGGAGGGAAACGTTACCATCTCAGAGAAGCTGGTTTGACTGATAAAATGGACAGGAAGCTGATAAATAATTGTGAATTCTAACCCACGCATACTCGGCATCATGCAGCTTTACAATTCAGAACACATCCCCTTCTTTGTGTCATGCTACACTTCATGGCTTAATGTCACAACTAGTCCAAGAGCCTATCCACGCAATAATAGATGGTGTGACAAATCTCTTATGGCTTCTCATCATGAAATATTAAAAACGGCAAAGTGAGTATTGAGAAATTACACCATTCTCAGTATTCACCTCATGCGCTGGAATTATATAAAATGTTTTATTGATGTCATTTAAGCCCCCCTCAAATGGTTTTGATCGGGGCTTCAGGACATGGATGAACTTGTGCGGATTGCGGGAGAGAAGGCAATAAGAAGAAAGAAGTGGGGAGTAACCTTTGAAGATGATCCTCTTTGTCACCTCTCTTTGCCACCGGCGATGTTTCTAGTGAGGCAAAAGCTAATTTCATTAAGACATGGGGGGATGGGTTGTGTTCGCCTCACAGTTGAGCCTCCATCATACCATTATAGACTTCATCAGTGTTTCATAGAGAGGAACAGGGTGATCAATACATAGTTCTGAAAGGGAACCTGGCTGGCTGGGAACCTCACTGGTTCAAGGCGTCCGTGTGGGCAGTAATAGGAGTGAGAGCCTCTGCCTCCTTTAATCTACTTTCTGCCTCTCGCGCTTCTATCGTCGTCCTCCCAGCACTCGGGCGAGCGGTGCAACGTAGACGGGGAAGGGTGAAGCACTCAGAACATGACTTTATCTCTTTTCAGCAGCTGCTCTCTGCTCCCATCTATAGAGGGAGCAGGGGAGGAGATTGAAATGCAGTGCAGCGGTGCTGACGCAGGACCGGCCCTGAAAAGAAAGAAGAAAAAAAAAAAAAGAGTCACAGTGACAGTAAGTCCCACAGCAATGGAAACCAGGGGGATGTTTACTACAAACCAATAATTACGTCTTACCTTTGCCGTGCACCCCGCAGTGCTCTGCAGTATAACCTCTGTGTCACAGGTTCTCTCCAGCACACTGCCCATGTTTTATGCTCACCCAGGCACAGTGCTCCTACTGTACTCACAAGTGATAATGACGCTGATTAAAGTGTGTGTGTGTGTGTGTGTGTGTGTGTGTGTGTGTGTGTGTGTGTGTGTGTGTGTGTGTGTGTGTGTGTGTGTGTGTGTGTGTGTGTGTGTGTGTCTGGAATGAAATTGTGCAGCTGCCATATAGAGTTCACATAAAAAAACTTGACTCTTGTTTGTTGGGAAAAGTATACATAACGTGACTGCGGTTTTGTGTGAGTGTGCGCTCGTGCTCGTGCTCGTGCTCGTGCACGTGAGGGAGAGCGAGCATCAGCCTGAACGGGGGAGGGGAGTAATGGTGCCCTCTGCTATTCCTAGTCAACATGTTAATTAAAACATTATTAGCTCTGTTCCACATGTAGTCAGACGCTGGTGATTAAAATGAAGAAAAAAAAAAAAAAACTATGTTCGGCCTTTTTTTGTTCTAATCTATGAAGCCGAGCCTCTGATATGTAATCACAGCTGTGCTATCATTTAAATTAGAATTCTTCTGACATAAAACATCTCATTTAAATATTGCCAATGTCAGATCCAAGTGAGTTTAGTAACTGCCTTTGTTTGTTGTTTGTTTCGTTCTGTCGGAACGCTGACTTGCACAGGAACATGTGGAACTTTAATTATTTATAGTTATAGATTTCCAAACTTGAAGGGAAGCGTTTTACAGATCATTCACTTCTTAACAATGCTGTCTGTCCCTGTGCGTATGTCCATCAGGTAAAAAAAAGCAATGTGTGTATATCTATTAGATGTATTGATTCTAATTCAGATTTGATTCTGGTAGTTATCAGATCTTAGTTCCTGTTATATTTTCCATAAACAGCCATTTGTCTTATACTAATGAGGATATTTTGAGTGTGAAAATAGATGACAGACAGAAAGATTGAGCCTTAGATATACAGTGTGTGAGGTAGGTGTGTAGGTAGCTGCTGTCTAGATATGTGCTGATCCCCAGGCATAGAAAGCCTTTTTGGGTATTTCATTATTTAAGAGTTTACTGGCTGGTGATGGTGCACGTTTTAGGGTCCTTTTTCCAAACAGGGATTAGAGAAAATCGACTTAGCAGAAATGAGATCATTGAGCATTTTTAGTGCTTTAACATCACAGGATTAGTGCAGGGGAGAAAGAAAAAAAAAAAATGCTGCAACCTTGCAGGAATTTCAAGGAATGCAAACATTTGAAAAAAAAAAACGAAAGAAAAAAACCATTTGGAAACGTGACAAAGTAGCAGTTGTTGCTTGGCTCGCACACCAGCTGCTGTCACATTTCAGAACACGCTCTGACTCATTCAGTTTATACCCTTCACTGCCCATACACCTCCTCAGGCTTTCCACCTCTCTCATGGGCTACCGAGCTGACATCACCGAACAGAACTCCAGAGTTTAATCCTCTCACTACAGTGACTTAACTACTACTTTGTAATGTTCAGAACTAAAGTTCATTGTAGTCGTGCTTTAAATGTAAGTATAGTAATTGTACATAGAAGCAAGCTGGGTTTCACAATTGCCACTAACAAGACTTGAGGTTGCAAAAAAATCAAATCAAATCAACTTTAGCTAATTCTTTTCCACGAAGACTCGGACAGAAAAGACAATATAGACATGTGCTTCTTCTTATTGTTAATAAAGCTGTTGGGATTTGGTGACAATAAGCAGGCCTTATTGGTATACTATGTCTTGAGCTGGGGTGCTGGAGGTTATTCAAACAACCCCCCTCAAACCAAACACAGAGCTGTGTTTCTGTTTACCAGCATTAATCCTCTGTTATTTAGTGCCAGGGGCCCCGCGGGGAGCGGGGTTCGTCCACGGGGTGAATATTCATTTGGTACCGACACCTGAGACCCGCAAGCTTCTTACCCGGCACATCCTCGTTCTTCATTAGAGACGTGATGGATGCAGAGTATCGACTGCATTGTTTCAGCGAAACATCCAACTACGGTCCACACATTCATCATTCACTCCTGTGTTTATTCCATATCATTTGTCTGTGGAGTTCTGCTGGCAACGCGTTTGATAATGAGGAAGCATTGCTGTTTGTTAAAGTGGCATGGCGGCGCTCGGTAAATAGCGCGCTGCTGTGATTAAGTATTTCTCCGCAGCGACACTGTGGAGGTCATGTGAACACGAGTTACAACAAAAAGTAACAATGTATGGTAACAATGTGGTACAATGTGGTACAATGCAACATTTAGATTTAACAGTGTAATTTCCCTTCGTGTTAGTGCACTGGGAAGCAGCGTCCGTGCTTTTTGAGCTTCCCCAGACTCTCCATTGTGCGGAATATAATGAAGGCATTGAGTGCTTCATGAAATCCATTTCCCTCTAGATCAATCTGGCCTAATGTCATCTGTCTCATTCGCATCCAACTGCCTAGGACTGTATTAATAATTGCATTGGCGCTATTGATTTCTATTGACCGTCCGAGCGGCCTGTGTGAAACACTGTAGTCTTCAAGCAGCCTGACCCTAAATCAAGTGACATCTCATTAGAACAGACAGTGGCTCTTAAACAGATCTTTTCCGGCTATAAAAATGGAAATGGGGAATGGCCACTAACATGAAAGAGGCTTGTTTCTTCATTCTTTGCTGATATGTCATTTGCTGAATGAGTCAATATGTCCCCTCTGAGGTTGACAAAAGGTGTCTTGTTCATTTTGTTGTTTTTCAATTTACCTGACCACAATTATTTTTCTATACTCACTGGCACTTTTATTAGGGATGCCTGCCTTGTTTTGAACCGTACTGAGGAGAAAACTCTATATATTTTTTTTTTTTTTTTTTTTTTTTTGCAGATTGTTCGGCTGTGCATTCGAACTTCTCATCTTAAACATTCTTGTTGGGCTGACGTTGCTCAAGCCCAGTTTAAACCAAATTGCCGTCATTTTCCCGTGACAATGTGAAAAATTTACATACTTGGCCATTTTCCTCCGATGTCTCACGTTGACAAGGTATTATTTTGCTCTCACAGAGCAGCCACTGCATGTTTTCTTTCTGTTTAATTTATTGCACCATTCTGTGTAAACTCCAGATGCTGAATTGCGTGACAATTTTGGGAGGGCTTGCTGTTTGAGATGCAGAGACCAGTGCATCTGAAAAAGAACAAGCATACCGCTTTCAAACCTACATTCAACCACATTCATGTGGATTGCACACATCTTTACCTTGTGTCCCCAACAGTTTAGTTTGCTGAATGTAGTTCAATGTATACTGAGTGGAAGGTCCTGGTTTGAAATCATATCACGAGTGTTATTCTCAAAATCGTGGTCATTTTTTACTATCATTAATGCTACTTTTGCTCCTCCGTTTGCAGAGATTCAGGAAACGTGAATCTGGGAAAACAATGTATATTGAGGCAAGCAGTGAGAGCCTCCTAAAGCTTTCAAAATATGCCTCAATTTTACATAAAACATTTTGAATCTCTCGGCCTGACCTTCAATTTCTCATTACTTGGTTTAGATTAGTTATTGTAGCTAACTGCATCAGGATCCACCTGAGGGTTGCTGTTCATTTAAGGTGTGGGTATGCCAGAGAAGTAGCAAAAATGTTAGTGTTAATGTTATTGTCTTACGAGTTTGCTTTTTACAACCCTATCGTACCTGCATAAGTGTATACATGGTCATTCAGTTGTTTTAGGAGTAATAAAAGCATAACCACTGACATTTACGTTCTCCTTTTCTTCTCTTTCTTTCTTTGCCTCTGGACGTCTCCTTCGGCGGACCTTTTCCCAACTAGGTAAGTGCATAAATATGTTTACTAAATCATATGCCATTCCTGGGACAAATATTGGTATTGCGTAATAGGTCAAAGGAATCATTGGAAGCGTGCTGTCAATTGATCAAATATCGCAGTGGAACGAGGGCAGGACCTGTGGTTGTGAGGACTACTTTCTGTCTCTAATGAGTCGCTGCTGACTGGCTGCCACCATAGGTCGATCTTCTACTCACTGTAAAAAAAAAAAAAGAAGAAGATCAAAATCAACAAACTTGTGTTGAATGGTTCATTCGTGTCTTTTCTCGTGAGTTGGACATCATCAACGTCGGAACATCCCATATTAGTGGGATTTAGGAGAACTTGCCGCATTCACAGATTTTCTTATTTTTTTAATTTTCTCTCAACGCTTCTGCAATGAATTGGATATTTCATGACCTTGAAACAATTTTGACTTTAAAAACCCCTATATAAATTACACTTCATAATTATGTCGACACTATCCGGTTTGACTCTGCAATTCAAATTATAGGCTAATATAATAAAAAAAAATGTTGTCATGTAGCCTCGCAATATCAATGTTAATTAAGGTCGGCTGTTGATGCTATTGTAGAGCAATACTTTATCAATAGTGGACCCCTTCCCGCTGCAGTCATCGATTACCTTCAACATCGAACCGTTCCTTCTTTACGGCCCTCGGGTGACACGGCATTAACAGCACTCGTTATTTTTCCTCATTCCAGGTCCCTTAATTCAGCTGCTGACGCTGTTAAAAATGTAGACTCTCCTATATATCTCTCTGAAAGCAGGTCTTCAACATCGGACTCACCGCTTCTTGTTACCTCTAGCCTTATATTGTGCTATTGGGGCTAATTTTTATAGCATAGTTATTAAGATTTTTCTAATTGCATTTTGCAATGACATATCCCTTAAATGGTTGTGATAGGAATAACACCGTTGTCTCTACTTGATACTCCTGAACACATCAAACAATGTAAGAGCATTGTTTGTTTACCCCATGTATTACACAAAGATTGCCATTATATAAGACACCAGATTGACAGAATAGATGTTTTTGAATTTCAGTCAGATTATCAGTGGAAACAATGGCCCTTTTTTTTTTTTTTTTATATACAGTGCAGCCCAGGCCAATAAAAAGGATAATCTGTGGCTGGACCTGGTGCTAAATGAGTGCTTTATGATTCAGCACCGCTCTCTCACGGCTGAGCTCGATCCAGTAATGAGCAAGTAATGAAATTTGGGTCGGTGGGTGCTGGGTAATGTGGCTAAGCAATGCGCCGGGGGTCCGGGGCGTATGCTCACATGCTCACTTGCTTGTTGGGCCCTGGGCTCCGATGAAACCCCCACAGGTTTTAATATTGCCGCAGAGGCCAGCATTGGGGAGTTGGGCTAACACCGCCTTATTGCCTTCTGATAGAAGAATATTGACAGACGTGGCTGACATTTTCCACATCTCATCTAGGTTTCACATATGTGATGATTAATTATTGATGAGATAAATAACCTATCTAATGTCTCTATAATAACTTTCTCTAATTTAACAATATGGCCTCTCCCAGCTCCCCTCTCCATCACCTCCCCTTTTACGTTCCAATCTTTCCATCAGACCGGTCTGCTGGAAGCGGCAAAACGGGAGCGCTCGTTTTCAAGTTTATTGGTCATTAGATTTGTAACAGAGTGACAGCTTCATGAATCCAGAAAGCTCCTTTATTGTGTTAGCATGCTCAACCTTGTAAATTCCTTTTGTGACTCTTTGTAAATTTAACCATCAATTACAGCGCACGGTGAAGATCCATGATAAATGTGCGGTGAGAGTGTTGCTGTGTTGGGACGGGGGATAGTCGACGCTCTTGCGTACTGTGTATCCTGAAGCAGCCATGCATTTGAAAGAAATTGTCACTATGTAAAATGCATATTTTCATGATTGATTGACTATAAAATGTAAATGCGTACCCCCTCACAGTTCGTCCTCAGCACAATTTAAAGGTACCGTTTGCATCAAACCTGAAATGATTTGCGTGTTTGCTTGTATACTAAACACTGTTTCGATAAACAATCCGTCAGCCCTCTAATGTCACATGAAATTAATACGCTGCCCCGTTGTCATTTTCAATTTGTTCTTTGCAGTGCTCTGCTTTCTCTTGCTTTTGAAGATAGGCAGCTGTTTGGGTGGAAGTCGAGCCAATATAGCGACCATCGCCTCCACAATCTTTCACTCAGCTATAAGCCACTTTCCTTTCCTGCGCTGCCCGAGTCGAGCCCACCTAATCCTCTGTGGGCTGGCCTGCTTCTCCTAGTTTGCCGCAGCAGTGGCAGTGACTCTGGACATGTATACAGCACGGGGCCATGTGAAGGCTACCTCCACCTAAGGGGAGGAGGAACCCCTGTAATGACTAGTCGAGAGAGCTGGAGGAAAAAGGAGCGCAGCGGAGAATAGACACCAGAAAGCGGAGCTCATCTGACCCGAGGATCACGCTCTGGTTTGGCCCCTTGGGGTTTAGATCACAACCAATTGTAGCAGCCCCATTGCCCAAGTCTCACACACACAGCATGTTGTGAGTGGGGTCGTTGACAACCCCGCTGCAACCCTGACACCACCTTTTCAGAGGGTCTACAGGGATGCGGCATTAAGGACGAATGAGATCCTCCTTGCGGTGCCCTAGGCGATATTGGTATTAAAAACTGCCCTTTGTATTTGTCACGCCATTAGAAGAGTCTACCTTATTTTCACTTTACTGTAATGTTTCAAAGGGTGCTTTTTTTTCCCCCCGGCCTTATTTAATATGCACTACACTGTCAAAGCCCGAGACACTCTAGCCCTCAACAGTGTTCTGTGAACCTCATTTAAATGGAAATTGTACAATTATCACCCCTGTGAAACTCTACCACTGTGATGAGAGAACTGAGACTTTTTCTGTCAAACATGCATTTTTTTGGTAATGCAATTACCGATGCTGAGTTTCTTCTCTCTTTTTTTTGTTGTGACGAGGGTATGCTTAAGGTGTGTTTTGCCTCTAAATGCACTATAGCAAAGATAATGGCAGACATCAAACTATCAAGCTCCCCCCCCCCCCAACAAGGCCCCCCACACAGGGAGCCTATGAGACAGAGTTGCAGTAGTAATCTTCTTTCCTGCATGACTCCCACCTTCAACTGGGCTATGCAAGGCCTGGCGGCACAATAGCCTCACCACTTATCATAACCACCTGCCATTTACCCGCAAACACAATTCTATTCTCTGACTACGTAATTACTGTGTTTGCTTCCACATTGCTTTGTCTCCACCATGCTGATAGTCATGTCCAAAGATGACAGCTACCGCTGGTTCTCCGAAGGCTCTACAGCTATGAGCCATATGCGCCTCTCCAACACTGTTTATCGTTTTGTTGAATTTCGGTGCTCCCCGAAGAGACGAACATGTGTCTCATCTTGTTTTCATGCTCATGTACATCCCTATTTTTATTTTTATTTTTTTTTATTTCTGTAAATTGAGGTACGAGTGGCCGATCTTCCATTCGAAGCACAGGAAGACACTTGACTCCCCAGGTAGTCGGTACAGTTGTTGGTCTCCTTTTTCCAGCTACAGCTGCAAGATGTTTACTTCAGGCCTTGCCATAAATACAGGGCTTCTTAACTGGCCGGGATTAGCACTGTGGGGAAGGGAGGCTCTACGAAAGGGGATGAGAGTGGAATGTGGTTTTTGGGGTTAAAAAGCAGCTGTTTGAAGACCGTAAATGCTTCCATGATGTAGGTCCTGTGCACTTGATAATGATGACCCTGGATCCCATTACTCCAGAATCAGGGAGTCAACATCCATGCCCTGCAATTAAGAAGCAGGATTCCAGGCTGTAATGAGAGGCCCCTGGTCTGGGCTGCATCGGAGAGCCACGTGATACAGGAAGTCCTCTCGGCTCCGGGTCACACAACAAACACGCTGACCTCAGAAGGACAGCTACACACTCCCCATCCATTAAGTGTGTGGTTGTAGAGTTAGACGTAGGTTTCTGTGATATACTTCAATGTATAGCCAACTAAAATATTTAAGGTTACACGATCATTCACGACTCATGATGGGTCCCTGGTAATAACTGTAGATGATTTCACCATGTATAAATTGAATACACGGTGAAATGATCATATGGGTTAGTTTCTTTTTCTTGAGACCTGCTGATGTAGGAGTAAAGCTATAGTCAATGTTCTAAATATAATTTGTATGGTTGCTAGATCATTAATGACAATTGTTTACCCAAACAGTGAACGTTTTTTGTGAAAATTGTACAATTTACTTGGTTTATTAAGACTCTTAAAATGACTATTTGCTATGTAAAGATATACTGGAGCAGTGTGTACCTGAGCAGAGAAGTCGTCCCCTCTCTGTGTGTGTCGTCATCCACGCTTCTCTGTGCTTTGTGTACATAGCCGGGACAACTGCGTGTGCTTTTAGTGCATGAGTGTCCTTGTTGTCTCCCACTGGCTAGCTAATGGCCTCCGCTGTCAGTGTTCTACTGTGGCATACACGGTTTGTTTTCTCCTATACCGATTTAACATTAAGAATCTTTGTTAGCTTAAAAAAAAATCCTATTCAAACAAGAAAATGTTCTTATTCCAAGATGAAGCTTCCTTGGAGCTGTGGAGGCAGATGAAATCAATTTAAAATGATTTCAAGAGATTTTTATGCATTTATTGGTAAAATAATCCACTAATTGATGTGACGTAAACCAGTGGATATGATTGCAATTATAAACGGACCATCAGATCCCTGTAGTAAAGGTTTCAGAGTAACCTTTCTAAAAGCTATTCACTGTATGTGGCGTTGTCTGCCATCTCAGGGGGAAACTGATAAAACAATTTCAAGGAAGGAGAATTGGTCTCTACTGAATTTTAAAACTCATTTGCCAATTTTTGACAGATGGGGAAAGTAGCAATTCTGCTTAGCTCCCCAAAGACTAAACAAATGCACTGCGGGGTCACCGACGAGCTCCTGTGACTGAATTAACGCAACCCTTTTCATAATTGCTCGAGAATATGTGCCGTAGGTGCCAACTCGATACACCCTGCCGTCTTGCGCACATAGATTTAGCGAGACTCTGACCCCCCCCCGCCGCTGTAATTCACACCAGGATTAGATTTCCCCTCATGCTTCCTCCATATTTTTTCCGTTATATATATATATATATATATATGAAACTCCATCTAGGTGCGGGCAGCATCCTCATACAGTTGATAATGCAGTTTATTAAAACCCACCATGGTGGGTTTGGTGGAATGGAGGTCACATAGGAGACTCTAACCTGTGTCATCTATAATTCATTGCCAGAATATGCTCTTCTTAGTGGGATTAAAGTTTAATAACTTGATGGGCTCTGTAAATACCCCCTTTGTGCAGAGCCAGTGTCTTGCCTTGTGCGGGGACCGGTGCAGATCTGGTACGGAGTGGGGGGGGGGGGGGAGACGGGAAGTATCTGTTGGGGGAGAGGAGGGTGCATTAAACCCAGGTTAAGCCCTGAGAGCCCACCGTCAGCAGGCCGGTCCCCTGCATAAGGACAAGCCCCGGCTGAAATGTGTTTCACTACAGATAAGGTCCAGTCCAGAATGGGGGCATGGATGAGATGTGGCCCCTATCTGTTATGGTTCTTATTGTGCGGGCGAACGATTAAGTTAGGGGAAATGTAATACCTCTGTGGAGGAGTTTTGCTACGTAGCTACCTACTGTAGTAACTCGGGCTGAGGTTAGACAGGGTTGAGGACACACTGCACATGTGTCGACGGTTGCTGGAGTCGTAGAGTTGCAGTTTTACAGTCTAATCGTCGTAGCAGTATATTAAGCAAAACTGCACATCCGTGCCCAGCATGCAGCGTGTCTTTGGAGCACAGCGCATGCTTTTATGTATTGTAGTTATTTTGGATTTTACAGTCTCACGGGAGTCTGGCTTTGCAGCGAGATGCCTGACTTGTCTTTGGCTGGCCCTGTCATTATTATTAGCTCTGTCTTGTTTATGGCTGCATTTAGCCAGTGGACTAGGTGGGGGTCACAGAAAGGAAACAATGTCTTTTGGGCCATCGCTCAGTGCTTGTTAAAACCTACAGCTTTGCTTCAGCACTGAAGCTCAGTGTTCCTACTAGAATCAGTCACTGAGTTATCAGGAACAGATCTCTGATGCTGTTGGACATCATTGCACCACATCAGAGTAGTGACCTTTCTTCTGTATCATTTTCCAGTTAAGAAGTTCATGTTTTGATCAGGCTTGTGGGGATTTGCCAGTGTTTGACTGCTAAGCGGCATTGTTTTTGGCATTTCCTAGAGACCAGTTGAAGTATGTCTTATAGTCCAGCCGCAGATTCGGCTTTCGTTGGATCTGTTTGGCACCAGACCAACCAATTAACCTCCCTAAATGGCAGTCTGGACTGTTTGAAATCCTTTTGGTCACATTTAGACCCCCTGTGGTTTCTATCAGGAAACAACAGGTAAGGGGGTGGTACATGGTGTGAGTAAGTATGTGTGTGTGTGTGTGTGTGTGTGTGTGTGTGTGTGTGTGTATACATGTAGAGCACTACTGCATTGCGTTTAAGGTGTTGTGTCAGAGCTATTGCCGAATCATTTCAACTTCTCTTTAATATAGCTAGCTTGAAATCCCTTTAAAGCGGTCAGTGGCTCCTCTCTCTCAGGTCTGTGGAGCACATTATGGTCTAATTGCTTTCATTTGGATCCCGCTTGTCCCGCGGTGGTGCTCTTTAGACCATCTCCTCACTTCAAAGAAAACATCCATCCCTCCCAACCCCAACCATGTACTGTTGTGGCTAGGTGAGCAGGAAGAACTGCTTCCCTTCAGACCTATCGTCACTGATGTAGGCACTGGATTGCAATTATTCATGATGGACGGGTTAGAAAAGTAGTCCCTTCCTCACTAAACTCAATTTGCCTCCATTCTATTGTTGTGTGCTTTCATGCAAGTAACGGGAATATATGTGTTGTCAGTAGTGCGTGCGTGTGTGTGTGTGTGTGTGTGTGTGTGTGTGTGTGTGTGTGTGTGTGTGTGTGTGTGTGTGTGTGTGTGTGTGTGTGTGTGTGTGTGTGTGTGTGTGTGTGTGTGTGTGGTGCACGCTGTGCTGGTCTTGTGATTTCACCACATAAAACAACTTGTATTCCGGGTCTCCTGGGGGCTGATCCTTTGACACGGAATAGATTAAAAAACTGGAGGAGATGGCTTTGTGTGCTGCACTGGGCAATTGGGCAAGTGGTGCAACAGCT
Source organism: Cebidichthys violaceus (assembly GCF_023349555.1). Taxonomy (NCBI): domain Eukaryota; kingdom Metazoa; phylum Chordata; class Actinopteri; order Perciformes; family Stichaeidae; genus Cebidichthys; species Cebidichthys violaceus. The sequence goes on from NW_027176383.1 coordinate 42,539, forward strand.
AGGTAATGCTCGCGTAATGCATTCCCACCGCACCTCTGTATGCAGCTCTGAGTATACGGCCAACAGCTACACCGGAGCTCTGAATGGGTGCTTAAATGTTGCCTTGTAATTCGCTGCAAGCCTCGCGTTGCAGTTCAACGTGGGACAATACCAGCAGAGTGCTCAAGGAGAAGAGGTGAAATACTCGGCGTGTTTTGTATCGCCAGTGTTGCCAAACATATTCATGTATTTTCAGTAGTAGAAAGCTCTCGTTACTGTGTCCTATGATGTTTCATGTACTTGCAGGAGCTGCCAGAGTCTATGAGAAACAGCTTGACTAACATACTACATGACGTAGTATATTTCAGTTTATGAATTCATGAATTTATCTCCCAAGTCGTCATCAAATTTAATGACTGTTTTGGGGCATGTTTTTCCCCTTGCTGTGCATTTTTTGAGTTCTGTTAGTGGAGAAGATGTACAACGGGATTTAAGTCAGGATGATTTGAAACATTATCTTAAAATTCAGCTCAGGCGTAATGGAAGTCATTTTCTTTGACTGCAGCAGCAGAGAGTCATGTTTGGAGAGAGAGATTACGCTCATCCTCATGATGCACTCATTTAGTCAACTCACCATTAAGTCTCTTTTAGCTGTTATTAAAGGCTTTTTATAAAGCGCGGCTCTGTGATGAACCTAAAAGGTGGCAAACCCAAAGTAAAATCGGTACAATGATACATTCGTTAATGGGCACAGATGCTTCATGGGGATGAATTGCGAGCAATTAAAAGCAATTAAAGCTCCACCAGTTCTCTTCACTTAGGTATGTGACCCAAAGTAATGAACAGCAATATGAACAGCACACTCACTCGCTTATTGATTTGATTCGATGTTGACTTAGAAGTGATGTAATGGGACTATTTGGTGCCTGGCCTCAGCACACACAGATATCAGGCTTTCCTCTTCCCTGAATGAGATTTGTCTCTTTGTTCTTGAGGTTGATCACGTGGGATTGTTTGGACCAAAAAAAATGAAAAAAATAAGGCTGGCCATTTGTCTTCATTCAGAGACCAATTGCGGTGCAACCAGAGGGGGGTTCATGTCTCTATTGTTTTCCTCAATCATATTCATTTTCCTCAGGTGTGCTCACGTTATTCTGTACAGTCTGAACCCTGAATACCTAGTTATGTATTCATACAGAGATAATAAAACGTAGTCATATCTGTTCTAGTCAAACTCTGTCTGTGGCCTGCTTTGTTAACATTACTGTCAGGATCCAGTAGAGGGCACATGTTGCTAGTTGCTTTTCTCTTTGTAATCACTGTGTTTATAACTGTACCACACAGCCGTTTCTCTCTTACTCTGTTGTGTCTGAATATGAGATCAAACATTGGATGTTGAACTCGCATATCAGACATAACTTGGTGAAATATTTTTTTAAACATTTAAACCTTCCTTTCTCTTCTAGATTTTTTTCAGACTTTTTGTTGTTTGTTTTGTCAGCTTGTCTCCACTTAGACAATTCTATGATTGGAGCTGAAAGAATGAGCCATTTGGTGTGTGTGTGTGTGTGTGTGTGTGTGTGTGTGTGTGTGTGTGTGTGTGTGTGTGTGTGTGTGTGTGTGTGTGTGTGTGTGTTACATGAGGAGAAAGAAGAAAGAAAAGTGAACGCTTGCCCGAGCAGGTTGACTTACACCATGTTCCCGGAGCTTTTCCCTAGACCTCATTTTAACGGTCGCGTTGTAAATCATTTGAGGTGTATACCTGCATTTTAGGTAGAATATGAGAAGCATAGCGACAACCTTGGCCACCTCTCCGTTAAACACACACCCGATTTATGACCACCATCATGGGACTCCAGGGAGAAGAGATCAACATTGTGGCTACACAGCGGAGGGAACATGTGCAGCAATCCCCGGCCCGAGGTCCTAAAAGTTCAATACTTGGATAGATTTTGAGTGCTGAACTTTAAAACCCCCAGAATGAATGAGTTTTAAGCCTCTTGAATAAGCCGTGCGTCTGGTTTCTTTTACAACAACTGTGTTGCTTCACTCAGCGATCGTGATACTCAGAGTTCATGGCACCCATTAGAGGAGATTCACTGGCCTTTTAAAGGGATAGTTTTGTGGGTTGCAGCTTCTCCATAGAATTGCAGCAGCTTGCAAGGACAGATGAATTAAGTACATGTCTGTACAGATTGCTTGGTTTGCAACATGAATGTATGAACTGGTTCATCAATCTTTTGCTACCTTTACAGCAAATGAGGAATATCAGACCACAGCTTGTTGCTCAGAACTACTCTTCTCCTTCAGAGTGACTGTGAAAGTGACTTTCTGCATTTTCTGCATCTTTTAGGAAGGTAAATATAGTTTTGTAAAAATGACAACAAAAAAAACCCAGCAGTATATAACTACTCTTCTTCCTGAACATTACTATATTTTCTGTATTGCTGTATGCTCCTGCTCTAACATGATTCAGACTGCACTGTACTACTGAGACCTCTGATGCTTCTCGATCAAGCTATTTTTAGCTGAACCTAAAGCTGCAATTCAGTACATGATTATAGATATTAACAGAGCTTCAACAGTGACGTAGTAAAAGCTATTCAATAAATAAGTGGATAGGTGAGTGTTCAGCGTTGTAGTCAGGAATAGTAGCAAGTTTGAAAGCCTGAAGTGTTCCTCAGAGCTTTGTAGCACGTAGCACATGAAAGACCGCCTGCTGTTAGGAAGACACAGTGCAGCAGGCCTGACATCAAAGAAAAATAAAAAGTCAAAGAAGTGGGGCCAAGAATAACAACTGGAACGGGAAATTGTTTGAAAAATGAAACGCGTCCAAGATGTATTGTTGTATCTAAATGAAGAACATGGGGTGACAGTATGTACTTATTAGCATAGCCTGGCATGTTTTAAAGCAGGGGTCACTAATAGGCGGACCGCGGTCCGGATCCGGACCCAGACGCCGTTGTATCCGGACCCAGGACCTAAAACCGATAGATGATTGAGAATTATTACATTTTGACGGAGCGCTTTTATTTTAACCGGCGTAGCTTTTCTAGCCTTTACGGCACTTGTTCAGCGGCGTAAATCACATCACGTGATGCAGCTCAGCCAATCAAATATGAGTATTCTGACAAGGTTCCTGACTCGAGTGAGATGTAGACACACAGGGAGACGAGGAAAGAGAACAAGGAGTATTATTACGTGAGTCAGAGAAGTTATTTCACATGACGTTCTCCAAAGAGAGAGAGAAGTGGTCAGAGACCAGAGTCTTTAACCAACAATGAAGAGACTCTTTCATAGGTTCATTCTTCCCACGGACAGTTTAAAACCAGTATGTCTCATATGTTCAGAGACCGTGACGATTATTAAAAGCCGTAATGTGAAGCGTTACTACGAGACAAAACACAACTCTTTTGAGCAAACGTACAAACTCACATCTGAAATGAAGACACAGAAAACAGACCTAAGAGCCCAATATGATCAGAATCCTAACACATGAATTCATTGACCAACTATGATGTTAACAGAGAGAATAGAGCTGAAACAAGTAGTTTAATAACCACACATGAAGTCCATGCTCACACATTTCTCTTGTTAGAAGATGAGAACATTTTTTTGATTGACATCACTTCACACCTGAATAAACTGAATTTAAAGCTGCAGGGCGATTCAGTGAAATTCATTTTTCTAGAATGAATTACTTCATTTTAACCTGAGGTGAAATGATTTTGTAACTATGCACCATCTCCTCTAAAATCCCATCTGAAATTAGACAAATTGTCTCATGAATGTGATTTGAAGTTAGCTCATGCATGCGATTTTGAAGAGCTTTAATTTTGAAATGCTACATCAGAATGTCCTGGTTTTATTTATATATATATATATATATATATATATATATATATATATATATATATATATATATATATATATATATATATATATCTGGCACTAAATAGCGCAAGTTAGATAAATGTTCTGGATCTTTGCCCGAGGAGATTTTCTCATTTTGGACCTTTTAGAATGTTTATTGAATACCCCTGTTTTAAAGCAATGGGTTGTGCATAGCTGTGTGATTTTACTCTGTACACCACTCAGTATACCTCTCAGCAATGTCTTTCTGTAAAAATCTGACTGTGCCTTTTGTCAGTTTAATCCTGCCTTGGTATAGAGATGTGAGGTGTCTCATCCTCTCATCAGGATCGACTAATCTGACATCTGAAAACCGCATGCAGATGTTCCACTTTTTCACTGTTTTTTTTTTTTGTCTCGGGGCTGTACAGTTGGATTTGTTTGTTTGAATTCGGTAACCACAGCATACATGTGTGCATGCAAGTATCTGGGTCCTACTTTTAGTGAGCATACTGTGATCCTCCTTATACTGTAAAGCTAAACACAAGTCTATTCATACTGTGAGACCCATCTATGATGAATGACCTTACTTAGTGCATCATTCTGCAGAGTGATAAAGCAGTTTTACTGGAAGAGTCTGGCGATACCAAAAAACGATAGGCGTGCTCCCTCCAAAGAGAAGTGAGAATTCATCCGAGCCACAAATTTCTTTTGTGGCTTCTCTGCTCAATTCTGAGGTGTCACGGTCAGCCTCTCAGGGATGAAAACGTCTTACAGGCTTCTCTGCAGCCATCCCCTCCGTCCACTTATTTCCTTTCATTCCTGTCTCCTTTTCACTGGTAACACCCTTCACAAACCAACGGAACACCACGGTGGATTTACAAGAACTAATCGCAAAATATAATTCAAAATAAAAGGGATTTGTTTTAATTTCAAGAGACATTTATTCATCTTTATAAGTGCTTTTTTTTTTTCAGTCAGTTCAACTGCTCTTTTCTGCATTATGATCCATAATCACCATAAACATTTAAACATGCAGCACATCATACTACGACGACTCCCTGCACACATTACAGTTGCAGTGCTGCCACTTTTTAGTGCTTGATTATATCCTTAGCACTGATCAGACAGTGACCACCTTCCTGCTGCAAACTAATCAGCTCCAAAAAAATTACTTATTGATCCCGGGCCAGATTAAGGAGGGGGATTCGGTAGTGGGGTCAGTGGGAGGGCCTGGTTGCCAGCCAGCATTTCTGAATCATGACAACACACGCTCACACAGAGACACACACACAAATACAAACACATCCATGCACATGTTGTGCCTTTCCATTTTGTACCCAAAATGAATCAATTACAACCCAAACATGTACTTCTAACACGCTCTCCTTTCACAAAAACATTGTGATAGATATGATGGTAAGTGGATCTGGCTTCATGTGGAATGCTCCCCCAGCACAAATATCTCTTCCCCTTAGAATACACAAATTGGAAATGGATTTTTATATATATACACTGTGCGTGACATTTAGCTTGGAAAAGTAATGTGATGGGACTGGAATTGAAAAATCATCTCCAGGAAGAATGTTCACTGTACGATCCTATTGAGTTTTGTAATGGCTCACTGTGGGAGTTAAGACATGTTTTGAAGAGCTGAAGGGTTTTTGTCCAACATTTATTGACGTTACATAGTAAACGTGTTACTATATGCAGTTACAGATCTCCAATATCCACAGTTGTGTTTGCCCAATAGTTTCATGTTCAGTCCAGTTACAAACACTGTTTGACCAAAACTCTTTCTACATGTTTTTTTCCTGCACTATTCCCAACGGCGCGGCAGCTCTCATTCCAGACAGCATTGATCGGATCTTTTAGAGATGAATGGATTAATTACAGGCAGTGAGAGGAGACGAAATACAGTCTGGCGTGGGGACGAATGGAATTGAGGGCTGGGATTGAGAAAGCCATTAAGGCAAATTGAGGGCATTAATGACTGTAGCCCTGCCAGGGGGCCCCAGTGGCCGGCCCTTTTCCCTTCCACTGTGGCTGTGTAATGGCTTCCTCAGCTGCTCTTTTCGGGCATTTGCTTGAGCGGTGGCTCTGTGGCAGCGCGGCCGACGCGATGTTCTTTTCCGCACCTCTGAGACTTTACAAGGTCTCAACGAGGCTGCAGTCAGAAACCACAAAAAAAAAACCCCACATGCAACACATTGTGTGGACTCGACGACCCAAAGTATTTCTTTCCCTTTAACAGAGATCATATCGGTGCACCTAAAGGAATACAGCAAACCAATCATCAAGCCCAAGCCTTGCAGCGATATGTTGACACGTGTGAAACAAGAGTTCAATAATGAATGAATAGTAAAAGGAAATATCGGCCTTGTGTTTAACTAATTAAACAACATCAAATATGAATAACAAGGCTTATAGGCTTTGAACACTGTCCGCACAGTTTAGCCACACTGAAACCAAAAAGCTTTAACTACGAGTAGCAACTAATCGTTCGATGTTATGCAGATGATCTCCAGGACCGTGTTGATGTGACAATCACTAATAATAATAATTCTGATAATCATTGCCTTTGTGCTCCTCTTTGTTCTTCCCTTGTAGGTTAGTTTCACCCCGTCTCACTATCCAGGCTGTTTAAATCTAATCTAGCTGAACACATTACTACGCTCACACGGCCCCCAGCAGAATGTAGCAACTCATAAAAGCCCAATATTTCAGCCATATTGATTCCTCTGGTAAAATTGGTTTGAGCTATGAATGTGCTGCAGCACTGTACACGGAAATGTTTTGCAGCCGCGGGGGAAAAGAGCGAGGGTGACCTTGAATGTTGTTGTTTTTTTTTTTCCCTACCTCTCTTACTTCCAGATCAGTTTTCCTCATTCTGCCTTTGAGCACTGTTTCATGGTAGTTTGTTTTCTGATATCCTCATGTGCGCTGCAACTTCAGTGACCTATGGCACTGCATTAACATTCTCTTGACCTGAATTACTCTCTCCATTCACGGCTTCTCTAAAGAGAAAAATATTTGGATTTGTTCCTAACTTTGATCGGGGGGGGGGGGGGATGACATGCAGTTCTTGTTTGATCTCGGGTTCAGATCATTTATATGACAGTTTCTCCGCTTCCTTTCATCTTTTTTCTGCTCTTTCAGCAAGAGTTCACTCGGATGGAAAGCACGTTATGTGCTTGTATGTGATCCCTGACCAGCTTTTCAATAGAATGCTGCTTCATTTCCCTCACAGCACACACACCGTTACACTACGCTCCGGTGATATGGAATGTAGCGTGCAGAGACAGCTGAATACGAGTCTGTTGTAGTGGAAAAAAAACCCCCGTCTAGCGTCCTAACCTTCCTGGCACACTTGTGGTTACATGTGAACAAGTTGTTGCCTTTTACAATTACTCTACAGTAGTTTTAGATCCAGCTGCACTTTATGCTCCTCTTATCTTCATTAGTACAGACAATTGAAAGATCATTGCTGCAGCTGGCTGTTTTACAGAGATCCATGAACTTTATAGTGGCCACAGCTGTGGTTCGCAGCTATTAGCACAACGGGATGGGAATCATTAGGATTATATGGATATTGGTACTGCTTATTGCATACTTATCAGAACTCGTTTTGATACTTATTTGAACAGGATTCAAATGTATAACTAGATGCACAGATGCTCTAGGTATCCTTTATTTTGCTCTTTTTTTTCAGCAGAGAGGTCCATGGCATACTGTTGTTGTTGTTCACCAGGAGAGAGAAATAATGAATGTGTGAGATCTAGACTCTGACTCTCTGTCTAGCTTACACATAGTTGGTACAGGAAGGAAAACACCAGCCCTCTGCTTCAGTTAGAGGCTCATGTGTCAAGAGCAGTGACTCTATATAAATGCACAGGGAGTTAGTTTCTTCAAAAAAACAACAAACAGGTAACACATCAGATTGAAAATGCACGGCATGCAGAGCAGTTATGTCGTCAGTGTTACCCCCATTACATAACATATTTTGTAATAAACACACACCTAGTGTTCACTTTTCTTGTGTCCACAGAACGTAAACAAACACATGACGTAGTTTTGCAATGCTTTAAGAAATGCATCGTCATCAGCGAACAGCGACGCGTTGGGGGGGGGAAGTAAATTAACCAGCAGGTAAACCCCCACATTCCGACCAATCAGGATCCAGCACTAATTAAAGACTGGTCTTCACCACCCATCTCTAATTAGCACTGATATGTTTGTCATGCAAGGTTATGTGCATGCAGGCGTGTGTATATGAGTGGCATGTCCGTGTCACATGGTTACCTCCGTGCCGATTGGCTGTTTTGCTCTCTCTGCATTGTTTATCAAGTCAACCAGTCAGTGCATCTCAGCTGCAGAGGGCCAATCGATTTGACAGTCTGCTGTGAGTCTTCCTCCAACTTTTTGATGGCCACAATACTCCATTGTGATTTAAAGAGGAAAAAAAGAAAAGAAAACCAAGCTCTATTGCAGTGGTGCACATTGCTGCGCAGTGGGGTCAGAGTTATAAGTCTAATGTTGACCTGTAGGTGAGACCCAAGCTCAGTAGAGGATGATTGAAGGAAGCAGGAAATTGTGTGCCAGGATCTTCAGCAGCAGGTCCATTGTGGTGAAATTCTGCAGCTCCAGGAAAAAGAAAAAAAAAAGAAAAGTTCCACCTGATGGAAATAAATTGGCTGGGGGAGTCGGTGCTGAGCCGGAGTCTCTAAAGACAGACCCGTGTTCTAAATGGCTCAATTTAGCTTTTGTGGGAGCCAGGAACCAGAGCAGGTCACTGCCCCACAACCCGCCAGTGAAAATCAATAGGTAGTTTCAGAAGAAGGGGGCCTTATTAAAACTGGTCCTTTTCCTGCGAGGTGTTTGGATGACACTGTCTCACAGAAATCATTAGGCTCAGCTCAAACTGCCTGCCACGTTTAAATTGTTGCAATCCCTTTTGACCCACACATCCTCCTTTGTTTTCTCTGATATCCCCTTTTTGATCCTAAAGATAGTGGAACTACAATTACGATCTGCTGTAATCGTAGGAAACCAGAGACTCCATGGACATAGGTTTTACAGCTTATAGATAGGACACAATAAGGAGCACAAAAAAACAATTCTATAGGCTCTCCTCCAAATACAGCCACAATAAATATCAACACAAGATACTTCCAAGAGGAGGAAAAACAACAACGTGAATAGATTGATGACAATATCTTTATGCTGTGAAGATGCTTCTTTTCTTACAACTTGTACATCTTTTTGTATTTAAAGCTAGCAAACCAAGATGTTTGCTGTCCCCTTCGCTCTCTCTCTCTCTCTCTCTCTCTCTCTCTCTCTCTCTCTCTCTCTCTCTCTCTCTCTCTCTCTCTCTCTCTTCTGTCTTTGTCTCTCTTCCTGTTGTAAAGGTAACCTCTTGCTTTTAGAGCCGTGATGACCTTTTCGATTTAATGTGTTACACCTTAATGGCACACAGTAAAGTCTCAAGGCCGGCAGCAGTGCACAGCAGTGTTGTAAAATCCGAATGATGTTGTTGACCAAAGGCCGCATGCCCACACACTCGCTCTGTTTACCTCCTAGAAGGCCGTAACACCGGCCACAGCAACACCAACACCCTCGTGAGTCGCGAGCAGCTAATTTCACTTCTTGATCTTTTTTTTTTTTAAAAGTAGCTTATTTGAGTCACAGTCTCACTCCCGTATGACGGCATTGCGATTTTCCGTGTTTGTTTGTTTTTTTTCCTCCATTCTGAATTTATGAGTCACACTGCAGGGAATGCATTTATGATTTATGGCTGTGTATTGTAACATTGTCACATGTCCATGTTTCTGTTTCCGTTTTGTGTTCACTGTAAATCAAAACAAGGGAAGAGATGCATCAAAATGCCATGCTAGTGCATTACATTAACACAAACACAAACACAGATATATTTAATTACAAATGTGCATGAACTGATATAAATGCACATACCATAGCTGCAAACTTGCCCCCTTTTGGCTAAATTTGCCATTTTGAACACTTACAGAAATTGTTGCTGCTGAAGGTGCCTCACAAACCATACAAAGGCACCTGAGCAGTTGCTGAAAGATATGTTTTCCATACAAATGTTGCACAAATATTTAAGCTAATTTCCACTAAGTCAACAAAGGAAAATGTATGCAAGTGTGTCATAATATCACATAATTAACAGGGCCACTTAATTGCTGCTTCCCACTTAATATGGCACTTCAATGGATTTGTTTGCTCTGTCCTCACACAGTCTTATAATAATTAAAAGAGGAAGGAGAGGCAAAAGCACGCCGCCTATCTTCACTGTTGGTTCATTTATCAGCCTTTATTGCATAATGCCTTTATTGACGTACCGACCTCATGACACTTAGGTGATCCTGTCGGCTCTTTGAAGTCGGCGTTGATACAGTATGCATGAAGTTAATGAACACCAGCCTGTTGATAAGAGGGAATAGTGATAGAACAGATTATGATTTTATAAAGAGAAGAGTTTGAGTGTTCAGTCATATTCGCACATGCCGTTTATCTCTGGCAATGGAAAGGAAATTTGTGTGTGTGTGTGTGTGTGTGTGTGTGTGTGTGTGTGTGTGTGTGTGTAGGAGGGGCGGTGGTCATGATGGTGAAAGAAAAGTGTCTTTGATGCAGCTGCCAAATCAGTAACCAACCACTCGGCTCAAACGTACATTTGAAATCACTCAACTTTTATGGCCGTCAATTCATGCCAAGAAAAATCAGCGGGCGGCCCAGAGGTGCTCGTGCCGTAGCGGTCCAGACTTGTTGTGGGTCAACAAGAGATGGTGCCAGAAACCAATTGGTGCTGAGCCTGGTTTGTGTTGCAACAACAGAGAGTTATCCAGAGGAATCAGTCCAGATGTGGCCATGTTGTCGTTTTGTGTTGAAACCAGATCAGTCTGTTTTCCACACTTTCTCTAGAAGTAATTTGCTTTGCACTGCTCACACAATCTCCAGTACCTGAGCCACTGACTCACTCAGCCTGTTTTTATTGATCGATAAAGAAAGTAATACATCATTTATTAACTGCTCACCTTCAATATGAACTTGTTGGACAGTTTTAAACTGAGCAGAAGGATCCAGAAACAATGGTGTGTATGCACTGCTCCATCTCTACTGAACAGCCACTACTGCAGTCTCACATGATAAATCAACAGCTGATGGAAATCTGAGTCTGCATTACAAGTAAAATGTGGATTCAGTCGCTATAGTAAGTAGAACAAATGTTTGAGGCAGAATTTGCAGTGCGGCTGGGATAAAAGAGCGAGTCAACATCTACTGCCTGTTGTAACAGCTGAGAAGTGAAGAAAGAGCTATTCCTGGAAGAAGATACTGTATGAATCGGCGTGAGTTTGAAAGTAAGCCAGATTAGACAACAAAGGCAAACGGAAAAACAGTAATTTAGTGCTGCATTAAAACAGATTATGGAATGAGCCAAAATGCTCTTTGATGATTGCTTACAACTTTGATGTTTACCTGCTTCAGTTAATGTGCGATATGTATCTGTGAAACATGACATCTTTGATGGACGTTAGATTTAAGCTGGAAAGCAGTCTCACTAAGCTCCCCATTGTTTGGCCTCATTCTATCACCTTTTGCTGTGTTCCGCTGCACAAATAAATTAGGGAAAAGTGCAGCGTCGCCTTTTCTCTGAGCCATTTTAGTATGTAAATGAGTAGTTTGACTAATATGCTTTGTTTCTTTTTCCAATTAGGCGCCCTGTATGCGGCATAAAACACCCAAACGCCAGTCAGCACACGTTGTATATAACATGTTGAGTTGTTTACAATATTTAAAATACAATAAAACACCATAAATAAAGTGAAATTATGATGAACACACTATGCAACCATAAAGCATCTTAAGTACCAATGCAGCGTTTTTTTGTATTGATAACATCATGGATTTATAGGCTGCAGCCTTTTGCGTATTCACAGCTTTCAGATCTGCTCGGCTTAATGTCCCGGTGTTGCCGGCAGTATTTGTGGCGTGGTGAGAAGACTTCTTCAGCGCTCAGCCTGTAATGGCTCTGTTGGGACAGAGCGAAAGTGCTTCTTCAGCGCTCATTAATGGAGCAAATTGAACAGGTCTCCTGGCCTACCTCCATAATGAAGCCCCCCCCCCCCCCCCCCCCCCCCCCCCACACACACACACACACACACACACACACACACACACACTCCCACCATCATCCTGCAGTCTATTGTTCACCTACAGTTAGGGTCAGAGCTGCCGAGCGGTAATTGTATCACTCTGACCCTCTTTTGGTTTTTATTTTGTCACAGGGACCTGCTCTTTACTGGGTGAGGGCCTATCCCTCAGGTTATAAAAGCCACAGTGCCCCTCCTCCCATACCTGGGGACAAGGGCGCCGCCTGCCTGCCTGCCAGCGATCAATATGCCACTGTCGTTAACTGGATTTGTTGCTGTGGCGCTTGCTTATGAGGCAGCAATTAGTGTGAAGTGGCAAGGCCATGGCGCGAGGCTGCGGCCCTGGGGGGATGGAAATGTCGGACGCGCCGGCCCAGTTTCATTAGAGCCTGAAGAGACTGCGAGGATCCATACTGTCTGTGTAATTCATTCAGCTGGGCAGGCTCACAATAATTTGTGGGAGACGGTTAGCAAACACGGAAAGAGGTCACGGGTTTGGAGTGCGTGGTGGATACTCGCTCACAGTGAAGTCCGCTTCCTCCATTGTTGTATCACCGTATCAGTGGTTCGAGGGGAGCTGAACGATGCAGCTGAGCTGCGGCCTCTTGTCATGCAACAACTCTACTGTCATTTAGGAATCCATCTCTCCTTCAGTGCAGCGCTCCAGCATACAATATATTCTAACATTTAGTAGAGTAACTTCTCCCTTAAATGTCATCGCCTGCTGCTGTCGGGCATTTATTTTGTCTCTGTAAGTGTGTGTGTGTGTGTGTGTGTGTGTGTGTGTGTGTGTGTGTGTGTGTGTGTGTGTGTGTGTGTGCGCGCAAGTTTAAGCCTAAATATAATCATAGGCCAGTGTGATCATGTCCAGCCAGCGTCCTCTGTGTCAAACCATCACTCAGATTGGTGACATTGAGGCAGTTATGGTGGTTGGGGTGCCCTGGGGGGAGGGGGGGAGCAGCTCCCCCAGTGTCTGGGTGTTTTTCTCCCCCAAAAGGGTCACGGTGTCCCTGGTCAAGCATGGGGAAGGCGAGCCCTAATGTGTCATTTGGGATCGACTCTGACCTAAGGCTCTAAATCACTCTCCATTTTGGGAGGGCAATTGAGTTTGAACCTGTGATGAGCTTTGCCTTCGATTGATTCTGTCGATAGCACTCAGCATACAGTGGTTCTCTGTTTAAGTGAAATACTTTTTAGAGTCCATGTGTTTTATTCAGTGCAGTGGATACGATCAGTCCAAAAGGTATTGATGAATGAGAGCCACTGTTTTTAGAGACTAAACATCGAGAATTCCCATTTGTCATTTAAACATGTAGCTGCTTTGGTAAACTTATGTAGCAGATTGTTTGTGATCAAATGAACTCGCTAATCCAATGTGAGTATTTGTTCTCTATTCACAACTATAGCAAGTCATCCTGGGTAGTGGAGTTGGATCTGTGCGCGACAACATCGCGGAACAAAGCGTGCAACACATTTCAGCTTCTGGCAATAGGGGGACAACAGATGTTCAAATTGTCCCAGGCCACTGGGTTACCAAATCCAAATATTGAGATTAATGGTTTCCCCCTCTAAACACATGAGTGAAGGTGAGGAGCAAAGCAGACGATTTAAAGGACATGAGGGGGTAATATTGTTTTTCTAGCCATGATTACAGCCCGTTTACAGTGTACAGAGGGGACCGGGAGACTGGACAGCTTTCAGAGGGACCGGAGAAGCGGGGAGAGGAGCAGTTTTAATTTCGGGCTCTGATCCAAAAGTGAGCGCATAGTAGAGAGTGTAATGGGCTACACAGTTTGAGTGTCATCTCGACTGTGTGCAAAATAGAAACAGTCTTTTAGTGGATAAAAAGCTGAGTTTTAGTCAAAAGTGTTGACACACGTTCATAATGCTTGAAAAACGGCTTTTAGCTGCAGTGAGTACATTATAATGTCGAGTGGTAAAGTTTACACTCTGCAGCATACTGGGTTGGGATAAAATCATGTATTAAAAAGAAGACTATATGAGTGTGACAGTAGGAGAGTTAGCAAAAACATATATTTTTTCCTGATGAATACTTGAATTAATTTCAGATTGCACCAGAAATCTTAGCATCATCCCAACTCTCCATCACAGGCCTCTTAGTTCTCAGCTAGTAAAGGAAGTACACACAAATTCAAACACTAAACCACAATTTACTTTCCATTCCTGGAAAAAAAACAACTGAGGATCTCTCCAATATAATGCCGTCCCATACAGAACAAAATGCAATTTAATACAATGAACACTTGTGGAGCGATGCTACCTTTGTGGAGCTTGCAGCATAATGTTCTTTCCACTGCTGTACATTTGCTACCTGGTCGCTCGGAAAATAAATTGCATGACTTTCCAGCAATCGGATAGTGTAGCAATCCTTAAATACTGTTTATCGATCACATGCCACCACTGCAAAAGAAGGTTTAATTAAACTCTCAGTTCATGCTCACACACACACACACACTCTGCTCCCTCAAAGAAGGACCTTTTTTTTTTCGCAATATAATCTCCTCTCATTGAATGCATGTGTATTGTGTTAAATTGTTAGCCGAAAGAAATTGGAAATATGCAGTGCAGCTACTGTCTTTTACACGGATTAAATCATGTGGGAAACTGTATTGGTATTTATGGTTACACAGTGAGTCTCACAGACATTTACATTTTTGTCGTGCTTCCTGTCTTGTAAAGTTTATTTTCCCTAACAAGACTTGTAAAGTTGGTTTTCTTGATTGAGGAAGCTCGTGCCAAGTCTTGGGGAGACTAGGCAATTATTTCCAATAATGCTTTTAATGAGGGAAAAGGGAAATGACTATGAATACACAACGTCGACAGCTTAAATAAATCCATTTGTTTGGGTTACTTGGGTGTTTATGAGACCAACTGTGACTTCTTTTTTTTTCAGAATTCCCTGCAGGGGTAGTGAAAATATAACAGCTTCCCATTTTAAAGATTGACACAGTGGGTTTCCTCATGCCAAATATGAAGCCAGCCTTATCAGTTTTTATGGTTTGGTCAGTTGTGCAAGACGGAGAGATTTATAAAGCAGAAGAAACAGAGCCTGCTCAGAGCCTGGCTAATGATGTCCGAGGAAGAGGAGGAGGACTGGAGAGAGGAAGGACAGTGTCCCCACTGATAAGGAGGCTGGAGAGATACTTGAGGAGCTCTTGTCCTCCCTTCCTCTCGTTCCCTCCCTTCTGACTCGTCAAAGCTCAAAAGTATTGGCTTCTCACTCCTTGCCGTCTGCTGCCCATCGCTCACAGGACCAAGCTGTTTACCCTGTTGGGTCATGACAATGACTAGCACCCTGTTATCAAGGTCTGCCCCGGGTGGGGGTGGGGAGGACAGTTGTGATGAGATTCTACACAGGCAGATTAAGCGACTATGTTCAGGAGAAGAAAAAAAAAAAAGTAGGCCAGCTAATTAGCCACAGCTCTCAGGGCCTTGGAAAGTGGGCTGTTTTTCACCTTGACAGGGAAATTCCATAAATGACAGGAATGTGGTTGAAGAAGAGGGTCTGGAATAACTAATTAGAGTGGGAGGAAGAGAGAAGTTGACATAAATAGAAAAAAGAAATTGAGGAAGGAGACGGATCATCCCGTAAAGTTTACTTTGGATTGCCTGCAGCTGAACGTATCTCACAGTGTACTACATGGATTTTATTTTCCTGCAGCTTTGTCATATCTCTGTTGATTGGTTCATTTTCCCGACGTATCCTTGGCTAAAGAAAAAAACACATTCACTCGTAAAATCCCTGAAATCACCTGATGACATCTTATGTCTTATTGAATGACGGCATCCTTCATCACAAAATTTGCTGGCAAAGTTAACTTTGTTTATTTCACACAAAATTGTAAACAAAGCCGATGTCATGTATTTCTGCACACAGTTTGGACACGTTTGAATCACAATTTAATGAGTCGTTATTTGCTTATGTTGCCACACCGCACCCACAAAGTGCTGATGAAACAGATGAGCTCAGTTTTAAACTAATAAAAAAAACATCTAAGCACGTTTTTCTTCTCCGAAATTCAACTTTGATTGCGGCTTATTCAGTCGTGAATATTTAATAGAGCAATACCAATTTTTCAGCGGCTTTGAGGTTCACTCCTCTCGAAAGTAAACACCTGAATGTGCTCTACTGTGTCCCACATCATTGCCTCGTAGCTGCTGCAGGTTCTCTTAAACTTGCAAACAAAATCACCCACTGATAGCTCCTTTATTCAGCACTTCGCTCCACATGAAAGTGAGAGAGAGGAGCGGGGAATGACAGAGGATGGACTCGAAGTGAAGAGCAAGAATTCCTGTACAGTAATCCCCAGTTTTGCAACATTTGATACGTCGCCCCTATCTCACTTCCCGTGCCTTTCAGTGAAGGCGGGAGGAAGACGGGGCGATGCATTACATACAGAGTCTATGTCCCGCTGACAGAAGCCTCTCTCAGCGTGGAGCTCAGGTGTCGTGTCCTCCGCTCTCCCTCCATCTGTCCAGCCTCCTCCTTCAGCCCCTCTGAGGGAGTATCACAGAGTGCAGCATTTAACATGTGTCGCACTGACTTCCATTAAATGTTTTATTGCCCTGCATGAACCCGGTTCTGCTGTGTTACGTCTCCAAGAACTTGGGTTCTTATGGACGTCTCCCCTGTGTTCTGTGGATCATATCCGAGCCTAAATAGCAAAAGCAGTCCGAGCTGCTGAGGCTGTGCCGACACGTCGGGTCTATTCGTGCTCCGCCTGCTGCAGACTTTAATCCTTACTCAATAACCATTTAACCTTCTTTTTTTTTTCTGAGTGGAGTGATTTGCATTGCCGGACAATGCATCATAGCGAGAGGTTTGTCACTTTTTCAGCATAATGTGAAATCGGGTTGTGTGTATTAAAGAGTGGAAGTAGAGGAGGGAAACAGAGATATCTTATGGATCTATGGACTCTTTGTCATGCCGGAACTGAATCTGTAAAACTTGCTAAATATGATAGTAATATTTCAGCGAATGTTAATGCGCATGTAGTGATGTTTGTGAGTTATGAGTGTGCCGCACCGTGCTCTCTGCGTGTGTGTGTGTGTGTGTGTGTGTGTGTGTGTGTGTGTGTGTGTGTGTGTGTGTGTGTGTGTGTGTCTTGTCACTGTATTGTATAGAAATGATCTTGTCAGTGTGTGTGCCTATGTGGGTGTTATTGCTGAGGATAGTGCGGAGCAGAGCACAGCTTAATATCTATGTTTGACATAGAGGCCCATTAATAAGGGCCTGATCCGAGCCCGGTGACAGGACTGCTGACAGAGGAGGATCATGGGGAAGAATCATGCCCTGCTGAGGGAGCCTGGGCTGCAGGTAGACCCATTCCGCCTTCCCCAGGTGTCATTACGGATGCCGGGGAGGCAGCAGAAGAGGGAGGGCCGCTACTGACATCTACATTAATCACCCCTCCGCACATCAACCCCCCCCCCCCCCCCCCCCCCCCCCCCCGCACGCCGCCTCTTCCCCCCCCACCTCCAGCTCCTAATCATCCCCACACAGAGACCCAAACCCAGTAAGGGGATACTCAGCCATGAAAGATATCCAGCTAAGAGCTCCCCAAATACCACTCTGATCTGATCATGAGTGATGTTGCTACCTGAACCTCTGACCTGGCACACAATTAAAAACACTTTCCTCCTTCTCCCACAGACACGTACATACAGACGGATGCAGCTTTGCCGGAAAAACACACATTCTGTCACTGTCTGCGTTTGATCCGTAGTTTGCATTTGAATCGCACTTTAGTTACAAGCAATTAAAACGTCTCTGCTGGAATGCGTCCGCAAACCCCCCCCAGAGTGGCTGCTGCGGTTGTACGCACTCTTGATTGTCTCGCAGATATCACACTCTCCATTTGGGGACCCCCTATTGATCCTCGGCTGTGCTTTTATCTACAGAAAAAAACAACAACACCACTGCGGCACTGTATGGGAACGTTGCATCCCTGTAAACTGAGTCGCTGGATAAAAGAGCCTTAATCATTTACAGGAAACATTAGAGGACGGTGTTATCAAAAGGGTGCGGCACTTGAGATTTTTTTTATTTAAAGTGATCACATCAAACCTTAACAAACTGCTGAACGTTTATCTGTCTTAAAGCGATCGGCTATCTCGTGTGTTTTCCTAGAGGATATTTATATTCATAGGGGGAAATTATTCAACTTCTTTTTTGCCACAAAAAGTCCTTGGGAGTTAACTTGACGGATTGAAGTCATGTCACTGGAGAAGTGGACGAGGATGGATGTGGGTCGCGGCAAACAACCTTCCAAATGAGTGGCTCCACGCAGGAGCCATCAATGAGCAGCTGTTTTGAGGACAATGATGGGAAATTATCTGATTGATTATTAGTTCCGATTCAGTTAAAAACACGCAATTGCACCAAAACGTGACAGTGATTGTGTCATGATTAGTTTAGGTTAAAACAAATGGTCTACTTCAGCATCTGGTGGGGGAATCCAATAGTCTTTCTTTTGCAGTGGTGGAAGAAGGGAGCAGGAGACTGTGTTCTTCTCCACGTTTTTTAATCTCTTGGGTTTTGTTGTTAATGCAGCCGTTCTCCTCGCTGACGTCACACGTGTTTTGTGTGAGGTTACACCTCATCTGCATGCTCGCAGCTTTTGAAATGAAAAAGCTAATCGACCTAGAAAACCCTTGTTTGTCAGTGATATTGTGAATGTCGCCCTCATAACAGATCTGTGACGTTCTTCCAACTGTGGGATGAAGCGTAAGCTCCCATGATCGTGTCCGTGACTTACCAGTCCATGGCTTAGCACCACCTTCTCATTTTTCCGTAACATGCCTTGCCCTGAGTGAACACAGCCTCCAGTTTAATTAAAATAAATCCACTTTCAGCTGATATTTACAAACCCGTGAGCTATTCCTGCCTCCGCTGCAGATACAGTGATTGAAAGTGTGGAATAAAAGGCGGTGCTTGAGGCAGAATTACACTCTACTTACTTTTCCATCAATGGAGCCACACTCTATTGTTTATGTTTGAAGCATGCTTTTCTTCTTAGTAAATTACCTTTCTCCAATTCCCCTTTTTCTCTCTTTTATTTGCCTTGAACCGTCAGCAACACTGATGACACAATAAATTTCTGTTTGGCTCAGCGTGTGTGTGTGTGTGTGTGTGTGTGTGTGTGTGTGTGTGTGTGTGTGTGTGTGTGTGTGTGTGTGTGTGTGTGTGTGTGTGTGTGTGTGTGTGTGTGTGTGTGTGTGTGTGGTTGCACACATCTGGTAGAATCTAGGACACCATGGAGGCACTGAGAAGACAACATTTGCATGCAGCTCACAAACATTGAAATATGAAGACGAATCACTGTGTCTGGCCGGCTGACAGCGCTGCCTGCAGTGGGAGCTAGTAAACTTACAACAAACTTAAGACATGTTGCAGTTCCCAGTCAGGCCTTTATAGGGCAAGCTCGAACATGCAGCTTGACAAACAAACGGAAGGGAGGAGAAGGAAAAAAAAAAAAAGAGCCATGAGCAGTCAAAGCTATTATTAAAGGCAATAGAAGTGGTTCCCTTTGCCAAAGCCATCCTGTCATGGTGATAGTCTCTGTGTTGTTCATTGGGAGAGCATGGTTTCCACATCACACCTTCAAGGAACATACTGTGAGTTTTGAGGGCTTTGTTCTATGGCTGACTTTGATGTAAATCATAAAACGGGAAATTCGAGCCTTTTAGGTGGTGCTCCTGCTAGTGTTGTGTCTGCTCATGAAAAAGAAACAAACAAAAGGGGCCAACTTGTGAGATGGCTCTTACGTCTCTTTAAATGTTAATGTAATGTTGCGTACAGCTTGTGTTTTGTATTTTGGATAACGTATTAAAGCATTTTGCATTGGCTGTGCTCCGTGGGGAAAGAAAAATAGTGGCCTAACTATTTCTATTCTTTTACAAACCCCTTGAAGTGCTGCTGTAAATTAGCCTTTTTGCATAGTTTCAACACATATATATATATATATATATATATATATATATATATATATATATATATATATATATATATATATATATATATATATATATATATATATATATATATAATTTAATTTGAGCTATTCTGGCGTGACATTTATCGAATCTGCTTATTCCAAAATGCATGTGATGGAGCATTCGCGTCGTATCCATCATGCTGCTTCAGGAAATCTTGCTCTCGGGGCTACATCGGGGCCGTCTCCACTTTTTACATCACTTGATAGGGCAGTATTACAAATCCAGCAGATGAGACGATGGCTATAACTGACACCAGTAGGGGGAGCCCACAGCTCATAGCTCACTGTATAATAAACCGGCGAGATGACATGAAGAGGGTTGCTGGGCAGTAATGAGGACCACATACAAGAACCCCCCCACCCCCCCACCCCTCATATCTTTGAACCCTAAACATATCTTGGGTCCTGACTGCTGAGCCAAATCATATTACCTTAATGTGTCCATAATTAAACATTGGACTGTGGTGATTTCCTTGTGTGCTCGCTGTACTCTGTCTTTGCCTGCATACTTTGCCTTGCATTAGACACATATGTATGCAGAGAGGCGGCCTCCCTCCTCGTCTTGGTGCAGGGGCTGGGTCAATCAGTCATTGATTTCTGACAGAGATCATATTTACAATTCCCCTTCAACATCTCAATGCATGGCCATGTATTCAGCGTCTCCTTTCTCACACATTTAATATGCCATATAGGGAGACTATTGATTCATTTCACCGTATTCTGATATGTAATATACCATTTTTAACATGCACTGTCGGTCTGCATTATTCTCCCGTGTAAAACCTCGCCTTGTGTTATCACCTATGCTACCTGTTGGCTGTGTTTTCCCACTACTAAGTAAGGTGGTTAAACTATCTGGATATTTGTAGGTATGTATCAGTGTAGTTCTCCCATTGTGTGGTACATAATGCATGTATGCAATATGTCTGAAGCACACGTGAAGCTATAAATGACATGTAACCTCAGAGTGGATTTGGGTTTGTCCTCCACTCCAGCGCACCTCTGCGTTAAACGATTATCTTACCGGTAGTACGTCTTCATTTCTTCACAACTACAGAGATTCGGACTGAGATCCGGGCTCCCCTCGACTTCCCCTTCCCTTTCGACTTTTCCTTCCCCCTTAGTCTACAACTCTCCTTCCTTCAGGCTGCTGTCCTCACTGACCGATCCGTGTTTGGCCGTGCGAGTGTGTCGAGCTTCAGTGTGTTGGGGGTCTGCGGGGCTGTGCCGGGTGCGCGTACACTGTGCGCTCCTAGCGGCCGCGCTGTTGAAATACAAAATAAAATAAAAGAAATAATCAGAGAGAGGGAAGGAGGCTGTTGAAGTGACTTGTAGTACGACTGTACACTTCCAGCGCTTTATCCTAGGCTAACCACATGGGTCTTTCGGGAGCCGGTTCCCGTTGTAATAAAACAACTTTTTGGGAACGCACGGGAGTTGAAGGCTGGTTTCCAGTCCGAGTCTCAGCCGAGCCATGTGCTGAACTGTGGAGACATCGCTGAAGATTTGAAAGGTGCCACAGACGCGTCCCGAGGAGCGGAGGACCTGCGGAGGTTTTCCCAGAGTGGACTTGCCGCTCATTCCTCCCCTCTCGCCGGCTCTGTGGGCTCCGGCTTGTGTCGCGGGTCTTCTTGGAGACATCGCAGATATTGCGGATGAACTCACGGGGACAGCGGGGATAATACTCAAAGACCGAGAGTTTGGTTTCAGGGGTTTTTTGGTGGATATGAACACCCGGAGCAGCTCCGGGTGACCCACTGTGATATGGATCCTCTCAATTTTTGGACATTGAAACTGGCTCTTGTCAGTAACTAGGACCTCTCCAGAACTATCACAAACCCGGAGCAGACTTGCGTGTCTTTGGACATATTTTTCTGCGGTGAATTCGAGGATTTGCGCGCCCGCCGTGGATGTTTAATATGCTAGTATGGGTCCGCTAGCGTTCATCCTTGTTGGCGGATTACTGTATTTTCAAGTTGATGGTAAGTTTCCTAACGTGTTGTTGTGTGAAACTTCTTCTTATGGATGTATTAATATCCGGTTCTGTTTCGCACGGACCGTGTCAGACACCGCCTGTGGTACTCCACCCGTCATTTTATACCCACTTCTGATTTCTAAGCAATATTGTAAAAAATATGTTTTAGGACAAAAATATGAATTGTTGAGTTTTTAATTATTAAATGATTGTTCAGTCAAGATTCAGACATCTTGTTGATAACTAGGATGACCTTATGGAGTTGTGATTTCAATTTATTTTATTTGATCGTTGCAGAAATATTTTCTATGATACATTTTCTTCTTTTTCATTCATAAACAAATAAAATATTTGTTGTTGCTAAAACGCGGCCCTAATTGGAATTAGGGCCGCGTTTTTCTTCTTCTTGTGCAACAGATAGAAGAAGCATCAGTAGGACATTTTAAGAAGTCAATATTACTGAATGATATGAATGTATTATGACATAAAGGACCAGTTAGAAAATGTTTTTTTTTCTCTCCCTCAGTGAGACTTAGTGTAACGCAAATATACCTATGAATAATTTCCAGTTACAGTGGCTACAGGTTATCAGTCCAATGTGGAGAGGATATTTCATTAATACTGGCGAACAAATCCCAAATATGCTTGTGAATCCAAAGAACCAAAATGAAAAACAAAGTAGTCTAACGGAACATAAAGTAGTTCAGACCTGTCGGTGAGGCGCTCACTGTCTGGGATGTGTTAGGCTGTGATCACCTTGCCCCAGCACTGTAGTGGATGTTGCTGCTGTGGTCATTTCACTCTAGGATCGCAGTGCTGCCTTTAATCCAAGCTGGGACACTGGCCCGGTTTATTATTCTCATTCGTCTGATTCAACTTTAACAATGATGCAAATGAGATTGATACTGTTTAATTTCTACAGCCAAAAGCTTCAGCCTTCGTAGTTTTTTTTTCTGCTGGCGAGTGCTAAATCAGCTATTTTTTTTTTTTTCTCCAAAATGTCATGATTTTCCATAGTTTCTTCAGGATTCACCGGCCCACTATAGAGAACTGGTTTAATGGAGGAATTAAAACGGCCTGGACTGCAGTTAATGTGATGACTCGCATCAATCATCAAAATGGGAGGGCTGAGGTGACGGAAATGGAGATTGGGATTGGTCCAACCTGTGACTGGTGGAATGACGGGAGGGATAAAGACGTATTACTCTTAGAATGCATGAACCTGAAGTCTGATTGCATTTTAGTGGTGCTTTTGAATCGGACACACCTTTTCACCGTTGTCTCACAGCCTGCTCAGACAAAGTGTTGATCATAGAATGAGAAAATAATACTCCTGAATAGCCGCATACTGGGATGTTATATCAGCACTACATTGTGCCTGATGATTCACGTGTTTGCTTTGTATTGTTTGTACACGTTAGCAGTATGTAAAGCAGAGTTTTTTTTATTGTCACTGAATGCAAAAGCCTGCAAGGCCCCATTTTTCTTTTCTTTCACCTGTCAGCTCCCGCTTTTGTTCTTCACAGCTGCAAGTTTTGCCTCTCCTGCCTTCTGCAGTTAGGAAAATCAAGCCTCCCTTTTTCTGCTGAGATTTAAATCTTTTTTCTGTTTTTTTTCTTTTACCTTTTTTTTTTTCGGTTGTCTTTCACTCTGCTCAGCCAAACCCACTGGTTGCTAAGCAATGGGCTGATGGCATTGCTAGCTGTCCAGAGGGAGAGGGTGCACATCTCCCCGGGAGCAGTGGATCTTCCCAATCATTTGCTTGTCACCCTCCTCCCCCATCTCCCTTGCTCCCTCCATCCCCGCAGAACTCACCCATCACCCAACCCCTTTCAGAGGTAATCTGAGGGTCCTTGGAGAGGGAGGAGCTTCCTCTAAGAGTCCACTTAGGCAGACAAAAAGGTCTGGAGTTGTATTCACTGGGCAGCATAGCCAACAAAGCCAAGCCCTGTGAATGGCGTCAGTCACTGTTTAGTGTGCGGTGATTAATGCTGCTGGTGTGTAGGAGAGGAGAGAGAAAAGGTGAGATGGACAGAGAATAGAGGGAGAAACTGAGTGTGTGTTGGGTGTTGTTGTTGTTGGAAGACATTGTGCATCTGTAAACAGGGAAAGCACACTTTAAGAATCAGATTGATTGCAGTATTTCCAGGAATACACCGGTCAGCAGCTGCCTGGTTATCTCTTAAACTCCACTGTGCTGCTTTTGAAGCCGGATTAGAACATGCTTTGCATAGTGGACATGCACTCCTGACCTTTTGCTATTCTCAGACCTTCCTGCATGCTTGGGTCTGATGTAGGAGCCGGTGACATCACGTCCATCATGGCGACACGCTGAGAGGTGCTGAAATACAGTCCCAACTCGAATCTGTCTAAGAGGCTATGGGGAGTCTGGACAGTGTGCCGCTCGCTATCCGCCAGCAGGGCTGTGGTTTCAGTGATGCTGAGTCAAGAGAAACTCACACCCGGAGGATGGTTGTGTGTGTGTGTGTGTGTGTGTGTGTGTGTCAGGAGGGAGGGGAGGGAGAACAGTGCGATTGTAATCAAATTACAAAAATTGAGGGACGAGTTGTTTAACAACACAATCTTTTAAAGGGGAATGGCGAGGATGAGGCTTTATTACCAAAGCGCCCCGGAGACTAACGGCTCTGTTGATGGTCACGATTGAATGAGAGAGGTTTAAAGTACCGCCCTATAATGGAAAGTAAGCCCAGATTAAAATAGTCTAGGTGAATGATGAGGCAGGCTGAGGTCATTGTGTAAGAGCCATTGCGAAGTCTCGCCCCAAATGTGATTGTTCTGCTCGAGTTGGCAGCGTTTAGGCAGCGTTATTGTAATTGCGGTTCATTTGCTGGAATAGGCCCGCTGTAATGACGAACCTTCATCTGAGATCTCCAGGAAAGCTCCCCTCCTCGACTGTCTCCCACGCTCTCATCACTGTCAAGGAAGCCGCTTTCCTCTGCGGCAAAGTGCACTGCTGTTTATTCTCTGATTAGCGTCAGAAATGAGTGCAGAATAAAGACAACGCTGGGGCTCATAAGAGGAAGTAAATGAACGGGGAACAAAGAATGAGGTGATCGCTCCTCCAGTGGAAATCAGCTCACCGGTGTGTATTGTGTGAGCGCTAAGTGTTACTTGACCAGTGACGAGGGCCCGTCAACTCCTATGATACTTTATCAGTCACGTCTGGCTGCTCTGTGGATCACGTTTCGGCAGCCATCAGTCCACATGTTCTGGATAGAAGAGAATGGACTTTGAGCTCCGCATGCTTCCTTCAAGTCCAAAGTACTGCTCCGCATTCACTCAAAAATAAAAGGATTCACAGCTGTTCTAAATTCCGGGATCACGTTGGTTAACGCCTTTACATTTCCGTTGTGCTGAAGCTGGAGAGAAAATGTCAGTGGCAGACAATGCACATGGCTGATTTTGCAGTAAGGCCAGCAGAATGCAGGGGAGGTAATTCCACTTCCCCCTCTTTTTTTTTTCTTTTTTTTTTTTTACCTCCACTTTATTAAGCCTCAGCCAAGCATACCCCTGACATTTAGAGAGCAGAAAAAGGTCTAATGCCTTGATGCTTTTGCCTAGAGAAACAAAGACAGAGAGGGTGAGAGATTACAACGGGAAGAGGTGGAGGTTTCATGCTAACAGGTAGGCGGCAGTAAAGGATAAGTATCTCTCCTCGAATGATTTATATTTCAGAACTTCCCCAAACCTATCTTGTACACTATTTCTCTCTTTCACACACACACACACACACACACACACACACACACACACACACACACACACACACACACACACACACACACACACACACACACACACACGCACGCACACAAACTATCCGCCATTGGCATTGTCCATGAGGGTGGAATTCAAACACTGAGGGGGTTGTTGTACACCTGCGATGGCAGTATAGTAGGAGTGTGTGTGGAGGTGGGGATGGGGGAGGAGGGATATGATGAATTGAGCGTGCTGACTCCGAGGTAAAGGGAGCGGTCGGGGCCCTTCACCTGTCTCACACACCTGTACTTACAGAATACTCACCTGTGCTTACCCTTCTGGGCCCCCGAGGCACAGATATAATCCTGGCTCTATTCTCTCCCTGACTCTGTTTCCCAAACAGCCGATTAAAGGTTGGGCAAGGCAGGCCAACAGACAAAAAGAAAGGATCTAATTACTGTTATATAATCCTTGATGATTAGATGATAGTGAATAAACTCCTTATTGATCAATGGCAAATACCAAGCCAGCGGTTACAATACAAACTGCCTCTTGTGTGGGACAGATTACTCAGTTGCAGCGTGGATGTGACGAGCATTCTTATCTCCACGAAACTCGATTATCTTAAGAGCATGCCAAAATGCAGACGGGGAGTCGGGATTGAGTACGACACTGGCCTGTGATGCCTTAAACTCGCTGGAAGAGACAGCAGGTTTGTCTTCTCGGCGTTTTCATGTTGCACACTGCACTGAAACGTCGTGTTTGGGGGAAGCGTCTAATTACTCTGTATCCCGTTGCCCTCGCGCCGCCCTCTGGTTGGCTCTCTCGCAGCCACCTTCAAACGGAAGGGAGGGAAGTCAAGGTTGCGTGACACACAGAAGTGCATTCCAGCTTCATGACTATACACACGCAATGCAAACGCGCAGAGAAGCACACGAATAAGTAAATCCATTTTCGGCTGTAACGTGCGTTCTTGCTCTTCATTCTCAAGCGTCCGGTGTGACAGTCGTACCTGAGCTCCGAGTGTCTTGAAGATGAGGTCGGGCCTGCTGATCAAAATGCATGAGCTGTCTCTCGGTGCGAGATGTGTGAAGATGGACAGCCCGGGCGTGCTCCTCGAGCACACATCCGTCACACACAGCAGTTGTCCGGCGCGGCTGTAATGGCGCTCGGAGTGGTGGAGCCAGTGAATAAGTGTCTCGTTCCACCATCTCCATCCCCGGCCTGGTCTATGGATCACCCGGCCGTGACAGCTCGGTACTTTTTCTTCCCCGTAACTAACTGGGGAATCTAACCCCATAGAAGTAGACTCCAAACTATACACCAGCTCCTGCCAAACTAGTGCTTCAGTGTGGAAGCTGTAGTAACCTGGAGGTCTAGTGAGGGGCCTGACCTCCTGAGAACAGACTGATGTCAACAGTACTGTATAGCTGGCCCCCTGCCGATCATGTGAGCGGTGACATGTTGATAATGTTGAGGCGTTTTATGAATTGCAAATACAGTACTATTGTATTATTTTACCTTCGCATAGACTGTGAATTATGTGCTGTCACTGTTCTTGGCGTTTCCTCGTCCTTATTTGGTAATAAGACATAGTGTTTCCTGCTAATGTGTTTCTTAATAACGTGGTTGTGCAATCAGTGTGTCTATGTGCTAATATAAACTGTAATATGCTAAATTATGTTTACAGTTCAGTTGCAAAAAAAAAAAAAAAACAACCCTCGTCAGACCGAGCAGCCTGATCACATGAATACATACATAATAATTTCATAGTAAGTAACAAGGCCTGCATTGCATGTCAGTGCTGCAGGGATTGTTTTTTTTTTTTTTCTTCTTGTTGTGTCCCGTGCTGCAGAAACATGGCACCACACTGCTTTGTAAACTGAGCCACCATGACCAGGGGTGGGTTGAATTACTGTATAGAATGGCTCCTGGTGAGGCTGGCTTTGTGGTTGAAGTCTCAGCGTGGAACGTGGCACGAGCCAAGTGTCACAACCATTGCGGCGGGAAGGAAGGAAGGAAGCCTTAATCGCATCCTTGAACGTTTGAACTCTCCACTTGCAGGATGGTGATGATTTTCTTTCTGGAGGGCTGCTCACAGGCATTTGTCATACCGAGGCCCGGTAACAGCCAGCCAGGGGTAGAATTATGAAATGTAGTGGGTGAATGTGTTTGTGAGCACCATTAATAAACATCAACGCCCATTGTTTTTTTTTGTTTGGTGTTAGCATGGATTTATGAGCCTGAGTAAATTGAATGAGTCCTTCATCCACTTACTGCTAGCACTCTTGACCCTGTCGCCCTAAGCCAGACCAGATGAAGTGTCCCATGGAATAGAAATTTAATAAATCTCATCTCGACTTGGTATGCCGCACCTTAAGGAAACACAAACGGTGAGCTATAAGGGCCATTTCATTACCTCGCTCTGCCCTCCGAGTCCATCACTTGGACGGCGTTGTGCGCGGTCGCGGCCTCTTATTCCTCATGTTCGCGCGTGGGTCTAAAAAACCGCTGGAGTGGCTGGAGGTGGTGACTGCCCTCATTGACATGCAGGGACACTGCAGTGTGTTCACTACAAGTCAGCACCCGTGGCACACCTCCAATTATCTACTCATCTCTCAACACGGTGTATCATGGACACCTGAAGGCCTTCTCCCCCCCCCCCCCCCCCCCCCCCCCTCCCCTTCGACTTCATTTCTAAAGCAATAAAGCACTTATTTATTTTTGCCCCGTTCAATCTGCTGGGGCAGCTCAGCAATGCAGGTAAAGAGATTACAATGCTTGGGGGAGAATCAATTGATGCCATTCATTTCATTGCACTTGCCTGAGTAGGAACTGTTTAGAGTAGCCCACGCTTGAAAGGAAGGAATTGGCGACGTGGAATTTTGCACCCAGCTGTGTCTACATTCACATGCACACCGCGCACGCACACACCCACCCACCCACCCACCCACACACACACCCACCCACACACACACACACACACACACACACACACACACGTACATATCTTAAGAAGATTGCTACTTCCTTATCTGCTTTTATAGCACATTTACAAAGATCCCAATGACCAAAGAAAGCTGTGCTCTACTGCTATAGTTTTCTGCTGATTACCTACTACTTGACCGGAGCAAGTGTGCATTAACTTAACTTAAGGGCTCGCTCCTTCAGTAGTTGACGAGGAGAGGGAGGCTATTAATTATTGAATTTACCTCTTAGATTTCTCTACTTCACACACACAAAACGCACATCTTCAATATCAAGGCTGCTGCTGCCACGGACAAAGAAGAGGCAGGCAAGAAAATGGCTGCTCAGAAGGATGTGTGCCGGCGCAGAGACGGGGCTGAAGAAGGTGGGCTGGTGCAGAGAGCTACATGCTCGAGCGGCCATGGCATCGGAAATCATTTAATCTGCATCACGCAGTTTAGTGTCCGTACCAGTGACCCGACAGTCCCACAGAGCTGGTGCTGTGCTCCTTACACTATGCACAGCCTCTGTAAAGAAAGCAAGCTGCGCCCTTATCAACACATAAAGAGGTCTAAACTGTTATTGTGTCGTCCTCCTTTTCCCGCTTTTCGTCAGCAATTGCAGCGCTTCAGAGAAAGGCCATTTGCTGAAAAAAGGATAACATCATCCTTTCAGTTCACTGCAACCGATAGTAGAATGAAGAGTCAGAATGAGAGAAGTTTGGAGAAAAAAAACAAGGTGGAAACTGCTTGAAACGCAGGATCCGTGAATCAGCCGCTTGCAGCAAAAAATCAGATATGCTGTTTCCCACAGTAAACTATTTATATATTCCATCTGCATGGGGTAGAGAGGGCAAATACACAGATGCAGAGTCAATACGGCCCCACCACATCACTGCCCGAAATACACTCCGAGTGGAATCCTATCTGATATTTGTTGGAGGCGAGCATGGATGCAGTGAGAGGTTGAGAGCAGCTCCTAGAATTACCCCAGTGTATGCTTTCAGAGTATAGATCTTAGCAGGAAAAAGGAGGGGAGGTGGGGGGGGGGGGGGGGGGGGGGTAATATGCAGAGCACTGAGGTGGAACAGAGCCCATCATGTGAGCTTGCTGGCTAACTGGCTCGCAATCCCTCACTCTCTTGCAGTAGAAGACGAATCTACTCCTTCAGCACCTGTGAACACCTTTTATTTCACCGTCTGTGTCCTCGCTGTGAGGGTTTTGCTGTATATCCCGTGCTGTATCTAGTGGCTGTCTGCATGCAGTGGGATTGGATGGGCTCCAGTAGATACAGCAGGTTGTTCTTTAGTGACATCTCACCCCGGATGAGCTGTATCTCTGGTATTTTTTTGCCACACTGGAGCTCGTGTGCCGTGACGCCACTGACAGCGCGCCGTAAAGAAGATAAATCTGGGGTGCACAACGGGCTGCTTGCAAGTGTCACGGCAGGCCAGTGGTGAGGCGAGGACGGACAGTAACATCATTCTATTGCCTCCCCCAGTTTCCCCCCCTTGCCGCTCGCTCACATTTCCCTTCTGACGACATGATGGATATGACTCTGTCACCCTCACCGTGAGGGCAGGACGGGGACAAGGAGACGGCGGTACTGGGAGGGAGAGGCATAGATATATATACGGAGATGGAGTGGGAGGTTGAGGAGAAGCTAAAAGAGGCAGGAGGAGATTGGACAACATGGATCTCATGCATAATTCATTCATTTTGAAAATTTCTTTGAGGTTTTTTTTTATGTACAATTTTATAGTTTGCTGGGTTTCAACACTTTCTGTCTGCAAAAAAACTCCGACATTTCAGCATCCACGTTACAGTGCGTCTTGGCCCGGACCTTGGGTTTCATGTTTGATGTTTTATGGAGCCTCAGTGACTGGAACTTTTTGCCTTGGTCTGAGGTTGCCGTTGGTTACCTGTGATCAGCGTACTCGTCTGTTGGCAGAATAACTAATATCTCTTTGGGGAGCCCTTCCTTTTATGCTCTGGCTGAGACTGGTGTGGGTATTGATTTGGTTGGTGGGCTGGGATTTCTCCTGGGAGCTAATAAAAATAATTACAAAAAGATCATGAAAGGCCTGACCTTCTGTTGCACACATGAATAAATATGTGACAGAGATAATAGAAAAGTGCCCTTCTATGTGTGTGGTCAGTGGGAAAACAAGCTGTTATGACAGTTAAAGTGGTGTTTGACCAACAACCTATGTTTTTGTTTAACTGGGTGAAACTTTTCTATGTCTTTAGTTATGTCTCAATGACGAATGTGAACCGTGAACAGTGAGAAATAATGCTGTAAAACTTCTTGGATAGCTGCGTTGCAGAATTGCATTGGATTGCAGTGAAGCTGACATAATTTGAATGAAAGAAAAGGCAGAAAGGAATCAGCTTTTGGTTCAGTAATCCCTCTCTGATTTCATTCTCTGTCTGTGTGCTTGTTTGTTTGTTCTCTGCTTCCTGCTTTCCTCCAGGAGAGGATGACTGCACACCAGTGGCGAAAAGTAATGGTGGTGTTATTGCAGACAGGGGGAAACACAGCATTTTGATTGGAGCGTGCGCCCTGAGACCCAGTGAAGTGCACTCGCCTCAGCTCAGAGAGCACTTGATTGCACAGCACCAATGATCGCATTAAAAGGGCAACAGAAAGCCCATTTACCGTAAAGAGAGTGAGAAAGGGGGCCCAATAGGAAGCTGAAAATTGACTTTCGCTTCTGTTAGGAGCTACGGGTGGAGCGGTGGGGATGTACATGATTTTTTTTTTATTTGATCTTCTTGGGCAGCATCTCTAGGACATGGGATCCACATGATAAAACAATGCATATACACATGAAGGTACAAACATTTCAGTTTGTGCTTTTGAAAGTGAAGCTTGCTCAAAAGCAGGCGAGGTTTACATGTTGAGGTTATCCAGTATTGAGATTGATGTGCCTCTTTTAAAACATACTCCATGGCATATGGATGTGCTTTTAACCTTTTCTACCTCTACACCCGACTACCTCCACTTCTGGAAGGACACTGACCAGTCACGTCTGGCCCTCTGTGCACCCGGCTCAGCTTTTTTTCTGGCAGTGAAAGGACAATTGTAGAGGCATCTGCTGTTTTCATTTCCACCGGAAAGAGGAGAGCAGATGGAGACCCAAGGTTTAAGTGATTAGAAGGCAGTAGATTGGAATACAAATTGGATTTAAAGAAATTAGACTGATATAAATCGAATGGAGTCGCCGCAGTTTAGTGCTGTGCATGCACATCGGCCTTAGTGGAAAGCCACCGCGGGGCCTGTGGATTATGCGGGAAGCAGATGCTCCAATGAGATAAGAATACATGTGCGTTTGACACTCCATCTGAGGGAGATGGGGGTCTCCATGTCCGTCCTTTATCTTGCCCTCCATTTATCAATGTCACAGTGTTAATTACTGCTTCGCTTATTAGGTCACTTACTGCCAGAATACAAACTTGCCCCCGTGCTGCTGAAAGGGTAACTGACTGCTTGCTAGCTTGCTGTTACCTACCACTGGTGAAATAGATTGTGTTAAAGACTGCCTGAAGCATACTGTAGGTTTTACTTCCTCCACCACCAATAGTACGTCTTCGGTTTTTCACATAATACCAATGAGATTAGATCATGCACTGGGGGATCAGGATATTACCATGCCCCCCACTCTACCACAAACCCCTGTCTCTGGCCCCACTTAGAGGAAGACACTAGGCCTGATCACTAATCAATGACAGGGAAATGGAGGGAATTAGCCCAAATTAGGAAGAAGAGAGCACAGACTACCTCCTGTTCAGGGGTCAATATGGCACTGTGTGAAGCCTGATCCCTGTTAAGACAAATGGTGGACGAGAGCACATTGACGTAGTACACTCGGAGTCTTTGAAGTGTATTTTGTGCTGATCGGTGGATTTCTAACTGCGCCTGTCCTTTTACCCGCAGACTTTCGGGCAGAAAAGGCCGGGTTGCAGCATGTCTCCCCAGGGAGATTCAAGTGTAAGGCGTAGTGGAACATGTGCAAACCCAGGCAAACAAAGAGCTGGAGCCTCCACTGTTTTGTCTTCATCCCGATGTTGAAATTAGCCCTTACATAAGCACAAAGGCTTATGTGGTACACTGCTCCTCTGTGCAGCAGGCATCGTTCTATTACCCCGCTGCACTGCCCCGGGGAAGGGCACAGTCATCAACTCAGCTCAATCACATGCACACCTGCAACGACTAATTTTGAGACAAAGGGCCCAGCACTCTACTTTAACACAACACTGACCGGTTAGCATGTGGCTGCCAACTGAATCCGAGTTATTGATGGGGCATTGAATCTGGTTCAATAGAGGAGGATAAAGGACGGGCTGTTGGAAAAGTTTGCCTCATTTCCCATTCCCTTTACCGTATCTTCGACTGTTTGATGCTGGATCAAACTCTTTGATTGTCGCATGGTTCCCAGGGCCTCTGTGATGTTAATGTGTGTGGCCTACAGCGTCTTATCTCTGTGGTTAAGACCTGGTCACAGACACACAGGGCACTCCGACTTGGGGACCATTATCTTAGCTGCCAGACTCTCGGAGCTCGCCCACTGCAAGCCCTACTAAAAAGGAGTGGGCCAAGGTTTTCAGCCGTGGGGGATTAGCATTTGACATTGGTCTGGACCCCGGCATTCATATTCACATCACATGTACACTTCTACAACAGTGGACTCAACAGTTTTACTTATTTGCACCCTACTGAAAGCCAAATATATAATTTGTTTGTGTGTGTGTAGAGCTCAGATGTGAGCTGACTGTATGCATCCATTCACTGCTCACCCATGGGTCCAATTACCCACAAGGCAAGCCCTTGCAATATAGGGTTGAGAAGAGCAGATTGTTGCTTTTTGATCGGCTTGAAATGGAGATTAAAGGGTCCAATATTTTGAACATGCTTCTAGCCCAAGACAAGCTTTGCTAACTATTAGTTGGAGCCATCCATCCATTTTCCACTGCTTTGCCAGGTCTGGGTTGCGGTGGCAGCAAGCTAAGAAAAATAGCCCAGATGTCCTTCTCCCAAGCAATGTGATTTTGGCAACTGATTTGAATTCAAATTATGCTTCTGATGAAAATGTTGATAAAAGTTCTCCCTGCTGTTTTGTTTCTTCCTGTGTCTCATTTTCAGGGAGATTGTAATCCATTTTTAAAAGATGAGACATTTTAGGCAGCGGCGTTCTGTAATGCATGCAGATCTTCTTGCAGGTCTTTTTTTTTTTATGGAAAAAAATGTCTGCAACAAACGTTTATCATCTTACATTGATAAAAATGGACACCGCACCGAGGCCACATCCCGTATCTCCTTCTCTGGTATCTTGATCCCTGCTAGATGATGTCAGCTACTTTTAGTTGTATTAATGAATTCAATCCCTTTCTTTTCGCTATCCTCCTAATTGTGTACCTGCTAGCTGTTATGTTAACAAGGGAGGCTTTTGACTTGAGAAGGCCTTTTTATATTAGAACGTCCAGCTGGAACAGTGATTAATTGCATCTCCTCTTTCTCCTCCAGGATCCCGTCTGCGCCAGGAGGACTCCCCACCCCGGATTGTGGAGCACCCGTCTGACCTGATTGTCTCCAAGGGGGAGCCCGCCACTCTCAACTGTAAAGCGGAGGGGCGGCCAACCCCGACAGTGGAGTGGTACAAGGACGGGGAGCGGGTGGAAACGGACAAAGATGACCCACGTTCCCACCGCATGCTGCTGCCCAGCGGCTCGCTCTTCTTCCTTCGCATCGTTCACGGACGGCGGAGCAAACCGGATGAGGGGGCCTACGTCTGTGTCGCCCGGAACTACCTGGGAGAGGCTGTCAGCCGCAACGCATCTTTGGAAGTAGCATGTGAGTCAGGACTCTGTCCCCTCTTTCTTCTTAGATTCTCCTCTTTGCTGCATTGCTCATTTCATTTAGTTTGTTCATTGGCTAGGTGAAGAACAGTCTTGATCTCGCTGCTGCCAAATGATGGAAAGACTGGATTTCCATTCAACACGAGAGAATTGAGAGACATTATTTCATCATTTCCTGTCGGCGTTGTCCAATTTTTTTCTTTCATTTATACACAATGGAAAATCACATGGTCTTTATTGTAGGGAATAACAGTAAACACATAAGTGTTTTATTTGAGGCAACTGGAAATTGCACCATTTTAAGACTGGACTTCAACTTGTTGTCCATGTGCTCTTTTTGCAAAGACTGATCATTTCCTGCAGGTCTAGATGGAACACTCAAGCTCACTAGCGGTCACAGTGTGTGTGACTTTGTTTGGTGAATTAATGACAGAATGACACTTGAGATAAATTTGATATATTTCTAACCCGAGGGAGTTTTATTGCAGACCTTTGAGTTGGACATAAAGCCAGCCAGACCATATGATGGTTTTTGGAGATGTGGGGTGAGTCTCACAGGTGTGTGGGGGTAGAACGACAGCCACAGATCAAAGTCCTGAAGGACATCTGACACATGCTGCCTGGACTGTGTTGGTGAACACTGACAGGCAGAACCTGAGCTGTGGATCAAATTACCTTTGAAGATGAGCACCCCCACCCCAGCAGCTTCTAGGCCCCTCCACTGCCCATAAGGTGGGGAGGAAAGTCCCCATGTCCTTATGTTGTTTCAAGTGGTGGTTCTTTGAGTAACACAGTCCTGCGTTTCAAAGAAGTGTCATGTTCAGACATAATCCTACTATATGTGTTAAATGTTAAGCTCTCATCTGCCATAGTCAACGTAAAATGAATGCTAATTAGACGTTTGAAGATGTTTTGAATGGAAGACACAGCAGACATTATATCTTCCGTGTCATAACAAGGTCCTGTAACCATATTTCAAAGGTGATTACAGTGATCTATTGCATTAGGATGGGTAGGTGGTTTGTGATCCTTGGGAAATGGACTTTGTGTATTAGAGAAAGGGGGGGGGGGAGGGGGGCTGGTCTCCGCCTCTGATCCAGTCCCCTGCCTTCCTGAGGGCCTCCCAGCAGCCCCCAGGTGCTAACTGCGTGACAGCAGCTTGATCTATCGATCGCTGTAAGAGGGCTCTCCCAGTCTAAATGAAAATTCATGAAAAATTGATGATGTCTCCAGATTATTTTATTTTCCCCCTCTCGTACTGTTTTCTAGCCGTTCTCCTCTCCCGTGTAATGTGGGTTGAGCAGCAGAGGGGGTTGAATGCAGGCACTGACTCCTTGAATGGCTTATAGGTGAGGGGTGAGAGGTCAGCAGGGATATGGAAGAGATAACAAGGTGATGAAATAAGAGCACACGTATGATTGGTATTATAAGTGAAACTAGGTTTGAGAGAGAGAGAGAGAGAGAGAGAGAGAGAGAGAGAGAGGGGTTAGGGCCAAGCCTGAAGCCACACTCAGTAAACAAGGACACAGAGCTGTACCTTGAACCTACAGTAGCTGTAGCCATTTTAACATAAATCATCAGGCACCATACACATATACCCAAATTCCATTTTAAAGACAAACTGTTATTGACTCACACAATTTCGCCTCTATTGACCTGACCTGACCCGACCTGAAACACTCGCAGCCTGACTGAGATGGAGTGCGGGTGTAGGAAAGGGTTTTGCTGGCGGGTCAAGTGCAGTTCAACAATGGCACAATGTTCAACAATGGCACAATGCATTGAAGCTGTATAAAAGTAGAATAGTGTTAATATAAATGATTTGATTATGAGCAGATCAAATCCCTCAGAGGCACTTTCGAGTAGGAAGAGAAAGAAATGAGTTTGAAATATATATTACAGGTAGGGTATTATATTAAGACATTAATGACTTGTTGCAACTTTAATGACAAGTCATTTAAAGGATATTGAGTTTTAATGTCCTCAAGCTGATTTGCAGGATTTGTGTCTGAACAAATCAAGTGTGAGGCCTGAGGCACCATGATGGACAGAATCAGCGCAGCGCCATTGTTGTTTTTCCTCAGTGCTATTTTCATTGTTTGAGTGCGCCTCTCTCTCTCCCTCCTTCTCTCTTCAATATACAGTATAGTCTTTCACATGCAGTTGAAATAAACATGTTGCTCTTGTAGTATCTATACAACAGTAAGCGTTCACGGACCACAGCAATGACTTGGTGATCAATCATATATAGATTTATATAGATACGACCATTTGCAGTGAATTTTCTTTGTGTATTTTTGTTTTTTTCCAGAAATAAGGCTATCATAGATCCCAGAAAGGAGGGAGGGGCATTTTAGGAAGCGCTCCGGTTTGCGCTGCGGTTTGTTCTGGGCCCAGGGCTTTCTCGGATTTCTCTTTCAGCCAGGTCTTCAGGAGGGGCTTGTGGAGCAGCAGAAGGGGGTGGGGTGCTAAATCCCCCAGCATTGGCTTACTGCAGTGATTAGCTTTATCAGGTCCTGACATCCGTCTAGTGATTGTAAAGCCACAGCTAATCGCACAAGAAAAAGCAGCATTTAAATCTATATCCATGTTGAACTGGGATTGTGTGTATGATATGTCTCGCCCCCCCCCCCCCCCGCTCGTCCTATACCTCCCTCCCTCCCTCCCGCCCGCCCCTCCCGCCCTCCTTCGTATTGAACACACCTTTGCCCCCCTTCCGTTCACGAGTGGTTGAGCAGGACCCCGGTGAGATAATTTAATTGCAGCTCTGAAACAGATTGAACTCGGTGTCCACCGAGCAAAGCGGCACTGCTGCATGCTGGACATCAAGCTGGGCAGCACTCACCACTCTCTCTGTCAGCGCAGGAAAGGTGGAGTGCAGAGGAAGAGGGGGAAGAGGCCTCTCAGAGGCGCCTCTGCATTATTAATGCAGGCCAGATTGGGGGGGGGGGGGGGGGACTTGTGCTGTTACTGGGCTAAATCTTTCTAACATGTCTCCTTTAAGTGTTGGATGTTGAGCACACATTGAACTGCCTTATGTTGTCTAAGTCCATTGTACATGTGCAAAAGTGTGAGGATAGTGCTGGGACGTCCCGTTGCTGCCGTTGGGAACATATTTCATCAGAGGCGTCGCTCACTGTCCCGTACTTCAGGAGATAGAGAACTTGTAAACACGTTGCCTCGAGGGTATCTGAGCAGTCTGCTTCGTAATCTTACTCTACCTCCCAAGCTCTTCAAAACCGACTGCAGGCCAGCTCCTTTGGATGGATGTGCCGCATATTCTAGGGGATGTGCCCTCTTTTCTCTTTTCAGAATAAACTAGGTCAATGAGCAGGTTCATAAATCATTGTGAAGTCTGTGTCAAAAATGCTAGCTGCAGCAACCGCTGCTGAATAAATTGCTAGCACTGCGGATATCTGTGTATATGTAAGTGTGACAAGGCACACCTGGGGCGATAGGATCCACAGGAAAATGTTAATTAGCCCCATCTTTTCAGGTGGATGGGTAGCACGAGGGGGAACAGTTGCACTTTTAATTTTGTGTCAAATGTGACTCTGGCCCTCCGCCGCGTACAGTAGGTATGTGTGTATTAAATGTATGTAATCGTCTGGGGAGAGAGGCATTGCAAAGGAAACCAACACACTTATCTTGAGGCGTAGCTCTGTATCCTTTGCGGCTTCGCTCAGTTGGTAACCTTTAAAAATGCAAATGGCACAGGAATGAAACAGATGTCTTGGGTTGGTTCTAAATGCCGCTTGGAATGGGATTGGATGACTTTTAAAAAGGTCCTTTGATATCATCTAATGTACCACTTCTGCAATTAAGTCAATCGTTAGGTAGCATTTGGTGCTCGTACAACAAGGTAATTAGCAGGAAAATAGAGTTGGGAGAGGTGTGAGTGGTGAAGAGAGGAGGAGGGCTCCAAGCTGTTCCTGTTGTGTCCAGCATGAGGAGAAGCTAATAAAGGGACAGGCCAGGAGGAGCAGGCCAGGTGGGGAGTCGGGCTGAGCCACGCTGCCGAGCCTTTCACAAGCTCATCTGGACTCATTATTTCGTTTCAGGAATGAGAAAATGGAGTGACAGGTGCGCACAGACAACAGACACTCGCACACTCTCACACAGAAGTGTACACAAACACCTGCCCTCGCGCTCGTATGAACCCCGGTGGGCTGAGGTTTAATCTGTGCCGAAGTCCTTGAGAAATAATGAAGGGTAATGAAGGAAGCAGCAACGATGCGACCGTTGCAGCACGTTAGTGATACATGCTACAGTTAGCTAATCAAACACAGTCTGTAATTTAAATATGTGCACTTTGTTTATGTGGTGCGATGGGTAGAACACAGAGGCGAGGGCCAGGCGATCATTGTGCCCATAGATTATTATGTGCAGTGCAGAAAGAAAGTAGTAAGCAAAAAAAAAAAAAAAGTATGCTGAAAAGGTGGGGATACGGTCCTGCGATAAAAGAGATGGTGAGAGCAGGCAAGGGTGTGAGAAACATCTTCCCACTGATAAACTGTGAGAGAGGAGAAATCCCTGATTAAATGTGTCAGCTCTGTGTCTGTGCAGCTGCAGTTTGCTGACCTCGGTAAAAAGGTGTTGTTATCTATTGGGATTTACTCACACAGTGTCCACAGGCAGGCACACACACACACACACACACACACACACACACACACACACACACACAGGATCACAGTTCTCACCAGGCGTATACAGCAGCATGGAGATTGCTCTCTCATTTGTGAGCTACAGATGGCCACAGACAATGAGGAGTTTCCCGCCACAATGCGACTCCTGGCCAGAGCAGAGAAAGAGACGTGCCTGCAGAAATTGAACTGATATTTGGAAAACTCTCACAGGGAGATAAATCATAAGAATACACTGCAGTCACTGCCAGCACTTTGACCTTTCCCTTTCTCACTCACACACACACACACACACACACACACACACACACACACACACACACACACACACACATACACACATGAGATAAGTCCTGAGACTGCACTTTTACTATCCACAGCGGGCCCCGCGTCCCAGCACTGACCTCAGGCCCAACTCCACCGAGGGAAATAGCCCGTCTGTGTTACCTTCTTACCTTCAGAGGAGACAAGTGTAGTGCTGAAGCTGGGAAATAAAGCAATGATGACAGCAATAATGGAGTAGTGCAGCGAGAGCCGCTGACAGAGATGGAAAAAGTGTGGCGAGAAAGTGGCAGAGAGATGAAGCACTTAATGAGATCCAAGTTTGGGATGACCCTTGACCATCCTTCTCAGCCCCTTTATCCGTCTCTTTCTTTCCTTCCCCCCCCTCACCTCTCTACTTCCACCATTGTGTCACCTTTGGAGTCTATAAACTGGATTAAACAATTGTGTGGCGTTCCGTCATGGATGCCACGGCCCGTCAGCAGAGGAGTGAGCCGT
Source organism: Cebidichthys violaceus (assembly GCF_023349555.1). Classification (NCBI taxonomy): domain Eukaryota; kingdom Metazoa; phylum Chordata; class Actinopteri; order Perciformes; family Stichaeidae; genus Cebidichthys; species Cebidichthys violaceus. The sequence goes on from NW_027176383.1 coordinate 82,502, forward strand.
CAAGCAGAGAATGCTGAGCCAGGCGCTTCTCACGCCCATTAGTGCCCGGCAAGACGAAGCACCCGTCGCACCGGGTTTTGTTGCGTTTCCTTTATAAACCCTAGTCTCACTCCTTCACACTCTCCCTCTTTCTCTCTTTATAGTGACACTGTTATTGATGGCCTCTCCACTCTGACAATGCAGGGCTATTGCTTTGTCTCTCCTGCCTCGAGTTTTGCCTCCTCTCCCCTCGTTCTCCTTGCCCCCTCCACCCCCACGCGGCTCATCGTCCGATGCTTTACACCGCGCCCCCTCGCTCTGCAGCGACTTGAGAAATAAATCTGTGCGCTAACATCGAGTCGCTAAATTGTAGCAGCTTGGCAGCTTTGTTGTACAAAGTGAGAACCTTCAGACGAGCACGTTCGGTAAAATGAACTTACCCTGCCATGCCTTCCCACTTCTTTTATTCTCCGCTTTGGATGCAGACAGAGCTGTAAATTATTGAAATCTGTCTGCAGGCCGATTATTGATCAGCTTTAAAACACACACAGGATGAGAGGCTGATGCTTTCATGGGTGGATTTCTCTTTTGATATTGACTCATGGTTGTAATTTATTCAAGCCCTGTGCTGCATTCACTTTTTCAGTGAGCACATTTATTTCGCTGATCATCAAATCATCACTATATTAATCCGTTCCTCAGCCTGTGTGTAGATAACCTAACGCACGGGGTTAGTCTCCGTTAAATACCTGCACAGGTGTGCTATTTACCAGCATTTAGATGACTATGTCTGATACCACTCTATTTGCTGACAAGTGGGCAAAAGGGGACAAGTGAGTGATACTAATATTAATTGAAAATGTGACCCTGAATGAAATCCCTGTAGACTCTGCGTTGTGAGGGTGCCATTGAGTCCAGCCGGGATTGGATCCTCTGACCCCTGGAGAACCCTCTGCCCTCTCCTATTCACCCCAGATCTCCCTCCAACCATAATTCCTTAACCCAGTGCTCCTCTCCGATGCAATGTGTCCCTGTAGTGACTAACCCCCCCCCCCCCCCTCTCTCTCTCTCTCTCTCTCTCTGAGACTGCCAGAGATGGTAATCCATCATATGGAGGGGGGGGGGGGGGAGTTGACAGGGTGGAGGGCTGAAGTTCAGGCGCGAGCTGATGCGGGTTTGAATCGAATGTCGCTGGAATTGATTCACCCTCTGGCGTGTGGCGTGTTGTGTTATTTCTGCACTGATGTTCCTTGTTCAAATGCCCATTATTTCCGTGGTTACTTTCACACACGCCCTTAAACACACATTCATTCACACGCAGACGTGCGTTTGCGCAACACACTGGGTGCGCACCACTGCTGGGGACTGATCTATAGTGGAAGGGTCAGGACTCAAGCAGAACCACGGTTCAGCCTGTTTATTTTGGGTTACAACTGTCACGCTGCAGACTGGCACTCTGATGGATGTGTCCCGTTCAAATCTGTTGTGCACACTTACACACTAGCACACGTGCACACTTACGAGCACAAAACATGCTTCAGGTAAATGTCTTTTGCGCTTGTTTTTCTAGTTGTGCAAACATTTAAGAACGGTCCCTCCTCAAAGTAGCCCTTTGGGAACATAGGAGACGCAGCATTTCAGCTTCATTTGATTCTCAACTGAACTGTGTGGATGGAAAGGAAGTAGGAGACTGGGGGAAGGGAGGAGGGGATTACATGCAACAAACTCCAAACCCAAGGAAGTTGAGACTTCAGAGTGTGCAACTTTGCCAGCCTTGTGATTTTGAGGGGGAAAAAACATCATCATCCTCCCTTCTCACAAGCTAACTTGGTTTGTGTTGATTCAATATTTCATAATTCTATTTTATTCTTTTTTCTGCAGCCCCCTTAAACTTTTACCAGGCTTCGCCTGGCCCTGTGCCGCGGCAGAGTTATGGTGGGTCCCAATGTGTTATGACTCGATGATCTCTCGATGGCGTAGACAGATATTGTGTTTGGCTTGGATTACATTTGCTGTAAGGGACACCTATCAGCCACCAGAGCCCTCAACAGCTGCAGACCAGAGTTGAAACCTGATCATGCCGTCTCCCTCTCCCTCCCTCCATCACTCTCTTTCCTCTTCCCCCCCTTCCCCACTCCCTTCCTCTCTCATTTCCTTTCCTGCTTTTTGAAAGTGATACTCAAAGCATTTTGATCGCTTTCAAAAGTGAAGGGAGACAAGATCAAATGTTTAAGAGTGTGGTTTGGGAGACAGCTGTGGTTCCATTCTGTTTTACAGCCTGACCTTTCCATGACTGCACCGCTGCATTCACTGGGCATATCAGCAGAGGAAGTTGGGGTGGTGGCTGTGTCTAGTTGAAGGTGACCTTGTGTGCTGCAGAGTTAATGGCTTCCCATTTCGATGTGGAGTGTGTCCTAACCGCTGCCTCTGCCTGTTAGACTGCTCTGGGATCAGTCCCGGGCTTGGCCGAGGTGAAGGAAGGGGACACACAGGTTTTAATGTTGTTCCTTCAGCAGCCACCAGTCCCCTTACATGGACAGCATCCATTCCGTTGGGAAATAAGAGTTCCCAGCTTCAGGACCAGCAAAGACGTGCGATTTCAAACCTCAGCTACGCGTAAAGCAGGGTGACCAGGTGCAGTGAGATGACATCACATGGTGACTGGGAGCTGTGGTATGTGTGGCCACCTGCTTCTGCAGCTGGGAGGATGATCAGCAGCTAGCCAGGCTGATTATTAACCAGCCAGACACTTATCCAGCCAAACGGACAGACAGACAGACCGGGACACTGACAGACATTGCACATGGCCAGATATGAGACCGCACATTGGTTGGCACAGTAGAGACCAGACAGACTCGCCCAGACCACTTAAGCACCAGCATGGCCAAAGGCCAACTGAATGGAAATCCGAACACCCTATTCAAATGCTAAGCAGAATGTTATCTCAGTGCCTCTTGCTGCTGGCCCTCATGCTCTACACTGTCCAGGGCAAAGCTATTAACGAACATGCAGGTGCCTCCCATGTTTGCCTGTTTTTCATTGTGTGTGTGTGTGTGTGTGTGTGTGTGTGTGTGTGTGTGTGTGTGTGTGTGTGTGTGTGTGTGTGTGTGTGTGTGTGTGTGTGTGTGTGTGTGTGTGTGTGTGTGTGTGTGTGTGTGTGTGTAGATAAGTGTATGGGCAGTTATCTGCATCTTTCTCTTTGCTTGCTGTGTTGATGAGAAATTCATAAGGTCTAGTGTGTGTGAAGAAATGGCTTGAGTGAAATTCTAAATAACCTATGTTATTGTGAGTGTATTTCCAATGATTGCTGTTGATAATACTGCCATACACTACAGCACCCACCACCCTGAGACGATGGCAGTGAATCATCTTAAACGTGGCTGTAATTGCAGGGATTTGTCTTGGATCCACCCGAGATCTCCTTATTCCGCAGGAAATGAAATCTAACGACACTGACTGATCACCGAAGGGTGTGTGTGTCTAACTGATGAGCACGCTCATTTGACTCCACCGATCTTTAAAAGCCATTAACGCTCTCCTGTTTCATGCACAAATTAGGCCTCCACACACAAAGGCACACAGGCACAGCAGCACACAAACACACCGTTTGGAACTCGTACACAAGACAGGGTTTGCAAAGGCACATATGCATGTGCCCACACACACACATCCACACACACACACACACACACACACCTATCTAACAGACTCCAAACTACATTTTTGTCGTCCAACTTGCACAGTAAACATTTGCCCATTTGAAGCTTAAATGGCACGGTAAGAGGAAAATGAACCCCCAGACGCCGCGTTGTAATGGAGCTGAAAAGAACAGCTTAATTGGCCAACATAAGCCATGCCCAGGCATTAACTGTGAAATTTACATGTTAGCTCTTTCCCCCCGTCTTTCTTTTAAAGGTCCCCGTGGTGCTCATGTGGAACAGACACATGAATTACAACTCTGACACTTCATGAATATCGATTTGGCTGCTGTTGCTGTGCAGGAGGTTATGGAAAATGATATTATTCAAAACATGTTGAGTGGGATACATCAGCAATTAGTCCGTTGTTTGTGCAACTAATGTGTTATTAGCTTAATTGCCTGTTTTTGGTAATTCACTTATCCTCACACACAACCCCATTTTGTGAAAAACATGCAGAGAATTAAAAACGAACCATAATTTAGAAATATTGCAAACACATTGTTAATTGTTTTCATGATCCCTGGATGACTAATCTTATTCAAAACATTAATCTTGAGAATGGAGTAAATTGCTCTTCTTATCTAATTCTCAGACTTGAAACAGAAGGCGCTCGTCTTCATGATTTAGCTCCGTTCACAGCAGTTCAGAGGGTTGATAGTCCAGTCATACCTCCGGGTCCAGATAGGCTGACCTTTGGACAGCTCTGGATGTGACCTCTGACTGACCATCGATTGACCATCATCTGACCCCAGTGCTTGGAAACCGAGCTGAATACGGATCCATTTGGCAGTTTGGAGAGCATCTCTAGCAAACACTGCTAATACAGTTACCCTAGTGTTATTGGGGGATGTATGAAAGGAGAAATAGCCCGGGAAGGCAGGGTTATTCCTGTGTCAGAGGAAGAAAAACACAGATAATTCAATTGCAGGCCGAGGGATATGAGCGTCTGTCAGCTTATTCATTCTTATAGTGCTCAAGTTCTGTTGTTACTGCAGGAACCTCAAAGCTAGATTGCCACCGGATTTAACTCATTAGCTGCTTCATGACAAACTGGTATTCTGACATCTATGAACCTTTACCCATGTGTGGGTTTTTTTTTTGTTATTCTACACGACAAATGGCCTTTCTGCTTTGTAGATCTTGCACAATCCTTCTACATTTGCTGAGTGCTAGACCGGATTCTGTTATCTCTCCTCAGCATCTTACCACTCGTCAACCCCCATCCCTCCTCCATCCCTCCTCCATTCCTCCTCCATTCCTCCCTCATCCCCTAAATTGCTGTTCCCAAACTGGCGATAAAATGTCAGCCCAGCAGCCCCAAAATGCCCATCCCCCCCCATTCGCAATGAAAAATCAAATAGTATAGAGGCTGACTGCTGATAATGTTCGCCGCATTTCTCATACACCTTGATAAGTAAGTTGACTCGATAAAGGATGCTGATGAGGGCCGGGGACCGCAGTGTGATTGGAAGAAAAAAAAAAAAAAGAAGGGGACCCATCATTCATCAACATCACTCACTGGTGCCAACTCGGGTGTTGATTGTCATAAATATTCTTGGACCTGAATCTTCACCCCCACCCCCACCTCACCCCGCAAGAGCATCTCACCTCTTCCGACGGAGTCCGCCTGCCAGCAACACCACCCTCAGTCCTCTCTCTCTCCCTCTGTCTGTCTCTTTTCTCACATGCAGCAGGGGGATGGTTGGCCCGAGAACGTGGCATCATTAACTTTCTTGAGTGGCAGACGTTAGACGTGCAGAGGGCTGTCCTGTCCCACCCCCTGCTGGGTGTCCCTCAACCCCCATCACTCCTTCCTGTCATCTTCCATCTCGGCGTTTCTGGCTTCTTCTTCCTCAAACTGCCATTCACAGATTTCATACACTTGATGCTCAGTCAAGGGTGAATGCGAGGACACATTTCCGATGTCAGCGGTGTGTCTAATGACTGTTATGTATGTATATGTGGTATATATGGTTGTGTTTATGTGGTGGTGGAGGGTAGATTTGTCTACATTTATATAACTGTCTAACTATTGAACTGTTGAGTCCACTACCACACAGTTCTCAGGAGTTTTTGTTGTTACCACCAGTGTGGCACGTGCTGCTGAGCTCCTTGTGGTGCGACACCCTGTCTCATTAATCACGAGCCCTGTGCCGGAGCCCTGACAACCCACAACCTGGTGGCCTACCTCCTCCCCTGGTGCGTCCTGGGAAGGCTCTGCCCCATTATCTGCTCACAGGGAGAAAGCAACACAGCCATGACAGCTGCCAGTGGTCATTTGAACCCCCCCTTTTTCAATTGAAACTCACTCGCTTCCCATATCCCCCCATCAAGCTTTTTGGCTTTCCCTCGCCTCGGGTTCACAAGTTTTGAACCGCTTGGAGCAAAGGTCAGTGGATTTGCCAGGTCGTCACGGCAACTCTCAATAACATCAGATGTCAAGAGAGCTGGCCGACCATAACGAAGCAGAGAGCTCTGCTTGGCTGGCCGCTTCCCTCTGGAGAGCAGCGGATGCAGGGCAGGAGGGGAGAGAACAGTCTTTTTGTTAAGCGGTGCCCTCTCCCTCGGCTTCGGTCTGTGTCTGGAGCGATGAGGGTTGTGGTCGGGGGGGTATTTAGGCGTTCGGGGGAGGGGGGGGTGTTAAGGCCGTGTTGGGGTCCAAGTCAGGCTTGTACAGTGGGGTGCTGGGGCTCAGAGCGGTGCCGTGATCTAGTTGTGTCATGAGCATGTAGCTGAGCTGTCACTTGTCTCTAATTGGCTTAGATCAGCCCACAAGAGGCTCAAAGCTCACTGACCCACCCGCTCTCTCTCTCTCTCTCTCCCTGTCTCTGTGCCTCGACCCCTCGCTCATTAGCTTCTCTTCCTTTGCCAAGCTAAGACAATGGTCTCCACATGGTCCTTTCCATTGGACCGTTTGATCCAAAAAATCTCTCCCTCACGTTCCAGCAGGCCTGTCACTTTCTCTGCCTGCATGTGTCTCCTGTAATGGGGCTAAATCCTTGCAAATAGCGGGCTACTAGAATGATGAGAGAGGATGCAGAGGGCAGCTTGATCTAAGCCTGATTGGGGACCTGATTGATCAAGCCCCCGGGGTCGTCACAGGGTCAGAAGATGGACTGATGATAACATGGATCATCCCAAGGGAATAAACGTATCGCAGTACTTTCACATGCCATTACACCTCATATCAATCCGAACACACAAAAAAAAAATGGCATCGGTGGTCTCCACTATTACAGTTAAAGATGCATCCACCTCATCGGTCAGCCATTCTGAATCCTGCCAGAGTGGGTGTTCCCTCTTGGGCAGAGTAGGATTTACGATGTGCTACAAGGGTTCAGGGAATGACCCTCTCGTGTGCATCTCTGATGATGTTCTAATTGGATGGAGTGACCTTTCGTCACTGTAATTTTTGAAGCGTGCGTGGTCCTTGGGGGTGGGAACAGATTAAAAAGCAGCAGGGGTGGGCCGATTGATGTGTGCTGTGGTCGGTGTGCTTGTGGATGGACAGTGACAGGTAGAGGGACAGTAACATATGAGTCCACAGCTGTTGAAGGGGAAAGGATGTACAGACTGATGCATGGGTGGTGGCAACAGCCAGGCCTGACTGATTGCTACCTTCTGGTACATTATCCCTTGTAATGGCTGGACAGACTATGCCCGCTATGATTAAGTGGTGGGGGAGGTACATTGTTTGGTTTCACCAGTATAACTTTTATTGTGATAAAAAAAAAAAAAATTCACATCATGATATGGCCGCATATGTATTTAAACCATTTACTATGTTCAGCAGCAACACTGACGGCAAAGTAACGCAGCTGCCGGCCCCGTCGTGATGAAGAACTTCCTGAACTACTGTCGTTTAAAAACATTAAACACCAGAGAGAGAAAAGGCAGAGGAGCTACATCGCAGAACAAAGGCCACACATGGTATCATCTGATAATTAAATTGATTATGAGACACGGTAGGTGTCCCAGGGTCAGTCTCAATTGAGATCAATGATTCCTTGATTGAACTGCATGCTTGCTTTCACACGATTAATCAGAGAAGCACGTTGCAATATTGACATAAAAAAATAAAACTTTTTACACGTTGGGACAAGTAGAGGTGACAGTGAGCCACAACCAGGTGGTTATGTGGGGAAAACACACACACACACACACACACACACACACACACACACACACAAGGTTCATTCTTATTTGTATATATTTTATCAGAATGCATGCATAGTGTAATCAAAATAATACCCAGCAATAATAATATTATGGATATAAATACTGTAGATATATTTATTTGTGGTATAAATACAGTCTGTGAGTGTTTCTGCCATCTACTGTATGTTTATCCCTGATTCTGGCTTCTATTTTGCTTTTCATTCATGTATAGCACTGTCACTGTGCTCACAAAGCTCCCTGCATACATTTAATTTATTTGTGTCAATATGAATTTGCTTTGCCTTTCTTTGTAGCCTGAGTGAGTTGAAGTGTGGTGAACGGGCTTGTTTTGGTGCTTTGACTGGTGGATCCTATTTTGACGGTGTATGAAGCTGGAACTAATTCCTGCATATTTATTCGGCTTGGTCTAAGCAAGCTAAGCACTAACCCTACTTAGTATTCCAGGGCATGCTAACAGGAACAGCCTATTGGTAATGGCAAAACAGCAGCCTTTGGAAGATCGTGCGCGGAAATATTCGAGGGCTTCAGAATGTCAAAATAATTTATTTCCTTTCAAATGAGCGTGGATGCCTGCGTCAATTGAAGGTGCTGGGTCTTTCAATATTTCATGTAATTTAGTCCCCAGCTAGTATCTGAAAGCCGTACTGAAATGCTGAGAGGAAATAATCCACTCAATAACGGCTACTACAATATTGTAGCGGCCCTTAGCTGGATTCATAAGCTTTTGCTCATTCGTGTCAAAACTGTGCCTGAAGTCAGTTTTACCGCTCAATATTGTTGGGTCTGAGTGTGTCCGTGTACGTACAATATGTTCCTGCCTGTGTGCTACAGTGTGCACTTGACACCTGATAGATCTCTTGAGTCAGATTGACTCTATAAACACAGGCCTTCATGTCCGCATCAGCTCTAATTGATATAGTCAACCACACACCTAACCTCAGTTAAAGCCCTTAATCTATATTCTAAAGGGTAAAAAGATAAAAGCGCATGAGGAGGAAAAGAAGAGCCTCATCCCTTTCCCCCAGCCATCCATCTCAACCGGGCTTGAGGCGCTTTTGTTGTGGACTGCATCTGCAAAGATCAGCTTTAACAACCTAAGCAAATATCCATGAAAAGGCTTGTGAAGGGAGGGCCTTGAACCCCCCGTAGAACAGGTGTGTTTTATAGCACCGTATTTCTCCTTTGGTCTTTAATGCTCCACGCTTCCACATTGTGTGTGTGTGTGTGTGTGTGTGTGTGTGTGTGTGTGTGTGTGTGTGTTTCTAAGCGGCTGAAGCTCCACTGTAGCGGTGAGCCGGTCCCAGCAGGAGGGCCGCAGTCAACCCCGTGCCATGTGAGAGCTGCAGGGAGCGGGCTAACGAGGAGTCCAGGCAGCTGACGGCTTTGTCTCGCCGCCTGTGAGAGGCGATGGCACGAACAGTGTCCTGCAGAGAGTCCTGTCTGTTCTTTGTGTCTGCCTTTCTCCTCTGCCCAGCACTTTGGGCAACAAAAGGAAGCCGTGCGAGGCCACATTGTGGCATCAGGTGGACGAGGCGCTGGGCCTGTCCCCCGATTCCCTCCTCCCCGTCCCCATCCGTCTCCTCTCTAGACCACAAAATACAACACACACTCGAGCCTTGGATCCCTTTGAATTTGCGTCTCATGCAGTTGGTAGGCTCATGTGCAATCTTCGCTGGAGCCGTGGCAAATAACTGTAATTTTATTAGATTCCCCATCCTCTTTTCTTGTTCCATCCTGCCTTTCCTCTCCTTTCCTGTCACATTATGCCAAAGTGAGTGATGATCCACAGGGCAGTCAGTTCTCTGTCATCTGTTTGCTGCTTGTATTTGCTCGGTCCCCCATCTTCCTGTCTTTGCTCTCCTCTCTAATTTATGAACTGCTACAGTTGAGTGGGCATCACGCCTATTAAAACCAGCACAGTGCCTGTGTTTGTCCTGGCCTTTCCTGCTCCACAGGAAGCTCATTCAGAGCCCCCTCTAGTTAATGCCACTGCAGGGGGTGAGCAAGCAACACGGACACCTCTGTGGATCCCCTGCTCACTGGAGGGAGACATTTGACGCTTCTTTTAAAAGGCCAAAGTCATTTGTCTTTGTTGTTTTCTGTCTCCCAGGGATTGTTTAGAGAGATAAAGACTGAAAGGGAGTAAGCGCAAGCTAGAAAACATGCCTTTCTCTTTTCTGGGTCGTGTGAGTGCTTCTCATCTGGGCCACTGAAAGCTGCATTTTTGCTCTGTTGGTCTACGTTCAGGGGCCTCTAATGAGCTTTTCCATCTGTATAAAGTTTCCTCTTCACTCAGTTTCTCTCAAACAACAGCTGTGCACTATTTCATCCTCACAGTTCAATACAAAATCCAAACACCTTCAGCATTGACACATTTCATATCTTAAAATTGCTCACCTTTTAGCGTCCTTTAGTGTAGTAAATCAAACGTGTCCAACACCATACAATATGTGTGTCCAGCCTTGTAAATCTCCACCATAATGATTTGTACAGCAGGTCTGAGTAAAGTTGTATGATGTATTGTTCCTCATAACAAAGACTACAAGCTTTGATCCCTCAGCCTGAGTTACCGTCTCCTTTAATGGCCAGAGAAGCTGTGATTGCTCTGGTGAGTCAGCATTATGAGCTGAATGTCCATACTGAAGCCAGGCATGCTCCGGTCATGCGGAAGCAGACACCAGCTCCAACAAAGGGTCCACGCCGTAGGACTCGCTGCAATGTTTCATGTGTGAATACCACTTGCTGAGCTCAACCGCAGTGTTTCCATATTGTTATAGTAGTCTGATTTATAACGGAGTAACACAGGAGCAGACAACCAAGAGAAAACCACGAAAAATCACTGGAAAAGGTTCGGATGGGATCCCAAAGGACTACAAATCCCTTATTTGTTTGGAAACCATGAAACCGGATTCCTGTAACAAGTCTCTGATCAGTTGAGCCCCGGCCCAAAGGACTCAATTAGACCAGAACAGCCCTTTCTGACCAGGCCTTTATTTTGTCTCCCAGCATGTTGCTACCACTGCAGTGGAGCTGTCTAATGCCCCGGACTAGAAGCCCGGCCACACAGCGCTCTGAGCAATCGCTTCGCTCAGCCTCTGCCCCTCTTATTACACACAAACAGCATCCCTCCACCCTAGGGTGGGTGGGTGTATGCATGCGTGTTGCTGCCCAGTAAACCTGTGGCACTCCCGTTGACTTAGTGTTTTAATTGGCGGTGTACGGTAAACATATATTTAAAACACTGGCAGAAAATAGCAGTTACTGAAACATCCCTGCAGTGGGAGGCAGTAATCCAGAATTTAATTTCAGTCATTTTGCCCTCCTTCACTTATGATTAGAGTGAATTATGATAATTTCTTGATTATGGTTCGGCCCCTGCCTGTGAGCCTGAGGACGCACTTCTTTGCCTGAGCTCGACAGAAGATGGCGATGGGGATCATGTGCAGCCCACTGGATCTACGGCATCAAACACTTCCTTCGAGGTGCCATAAACACAAGCTGTACTTGGTGCTGCATGGTTGTCTTCAACTTCAAATGTTTAACTCTTCTTCTGCGCTCCATCCTCAGACGTGTGTCAGTCACCGATCTACAAAGAGTGACGCGAAGGAGGTCGGATGAAAGATGAGAAGCGGGACTAAGAAACAGCTAGGCTGATATTACGGGTGCATGCATTAATGCGTGCATGATTATGAGTGACTGTGTGTGTGTGTGTGTGTGTGTGTGTGTGTGTGTGTGTGTGTGTGTGTGTGTGTGTGTGTGTGTGTGTGTGTGTGTGTGTGTCAGAGAGAGAGAGAGAAGCATCAGCAGTTGGGTCAGCGATCTCCGTATCTTGGCTTCCATTGTCTGGAAACCCAATAGCAGACCACCGATTCACATTCAATCCGCAATTCAATCAGCGATTCAGATAATACAAGTTGGATGAGCCACATTGCTTTCTTCACACGAAAGTCAATTAGAGCTTCATTTAAAAAGCAAAATTAGTCCTTATAGATTTAATAATTGAGCTTGGGCTGTGGTGCACTGGGCAGCGCTCGGGACGCAGTGGTTGGAGGTCCGTGGGGAAATGATTGCCTCCTCGCCAAAGCCCACTGGTAATGACTTCTGTTTAGTCTTGATAATGTCTACTAATTAGTTAATCAAAGACAATGGTCCACTACATACACCTCCCACCTTAGCAGCTTCTGTCTGCTTCGCTGAGCAACAGCTTTAGAGTGTAAAGCCTCAAAAATCCCCATTCACTGTCATCACTAGCGGTCGCACCTGGTTGGGTTCGGTGTATGCCTGCAGCAAGATGTACAACACATTCATTTGCTGAATTGATGTTAATGGATGCATGGACAAAAAAAAAAAAAAAAAAAAAGCAATGATCTGTGTCATAAAACATGTAAGAGGATAATGAAATATTACAAAAGTAATACACTTCATCCCACGCGAGGTGTCCATGCCGGTCAGAAGGTCGATATAAAGACCCTCTGGACTGGACATGAAGGGGAAAAAAACCGAGCATTGACAAAGTGTCTCAGCACCCCTTGAAGCTGCCATCATTGGGTGAGTAATACTCTGTTTTCTCCATAATCAATTAGTAAGCCTTCATTAGCTGGGCCATTCATTATGTTGGCGTGTCAGGGACGGGACAGGGTGCAGTGGCCGCCCCTGGGATGGGCCCGTCAGTGGCTGCTGATACATGACGAGGCTCTCACAATCGCTCTTGCATCTAAAGAGGACACAGCCATTACTCTGTTGCACGGCCAAGCGAGCATTACTCTGCGTGGCCAAATCATCATTACTTTGTTGTTACGCTGCCAGCCAAGTGAGCATTATTCATTTAAGGTGCACAGCTAAGTAAATATTATTCACTGCTCTCACACAACTAAATATTCATTACACTATATTGTTAAAACCATTTAGAAAAGCAAGTTCTTCTCAACGTGGCTGTTTATTTGCTTCCTGCCGTACATATTTGGGGATTTTCGAGATTTGAAAGTGCGAGCCGCCCTGCTGTCGGCTGTTAGATTGAACTACATCTAAACATTTCCCAATTACTCTGAGTCTCTCACAGCCCTTGTGAATATTACAGTAGCTTGTGAGCTGCACCAGGAATCATTAATGTAAAACAGATGTTAGACGCATTCCCCCTGCGCAGCAGCTCTCATCGCTGGAGTCTGTACCACTGCAGCATCAACTGCTCAGCCTGTTTGGATGCATATTTAATAGAAACAGAATTGTTTCTAATATATATATATAGATTTGTGTGTGTGTTTGTGTGTGTGTGTGTTGGAGTGTCAGCGTTTGTGTGTGGGCAGTGTTAAAGATGCCCACAGCACAGTGTGAGCCCTCTCTCTGTGTGTAATGGCCTGTGCTAAAGAATTATGATGAGGGGCAGACAGAGATTAACAGAGTAAGATATTGAATGGCCCTATGATGGATGAGAGCTGTTTGGGGATCAATTAAACAATAAGAAATTAATTCTGCCAGCGACATGCTCATTAGGGACTTGGTGAAAGGAGGGCGAGGGGGGAGAAGAAAAAAAATGTGTCACTGCTATATCTTATTAATTTTGTACGAATATTTCTTATTTTTCATTTATTTCTAATTTGAATTTCCAGACTTAAGTAGAATGTAGATGTCATTCATTAGCAGCCACAGCTTTCTTTTTGCACGTACCTAACACTCACTATGTAGGAATACTGAACCTGATCATATATGGCCACTAAGAGTTCGACAGATTGAATGCGTTTGCATACTTCCACCCTCCATATCTTCCCTTTATGTTCACCATATTGCTGACCTTGTTTAAAGGCCACAGCTAAGAGCTTAATTCCGTCTCCCACTGAAAAGAAGCTGCTATCAACCTTGGACCCTACAGTGCAGCCGCGTCTTTGTGTTGCCCACTGCAGCTAGATTTGGCTGAGCAGATAAACAGAGGAAAGTCAACTAATTACGGGAGCAGCTCGTATCAAAGGGCCGCTGAGCGCTGCAGATACGGGAGCCAACAGATGTGAGTAACAGCTGCCATGTTGAGTGTCAACCTTCTCGGTGCTGTCAGTCTCCATTTGCCCTGTGCACGGGCAAATAATGTGTTGTCTTAATTCATTTGCCTCCGCTTGCAACAGCCGGTGCGTAATGGATTCTAATATTAAACATGATCCCGTTCCAGTGTGCAATTAGCGTGCGGCTCCACCTATTAACACTTACATATTAATGACGTCTCCCAGAGTTTGCTGACTGGTGGTCGTGGGCCCAGTCATTGTAGGAGTGGGGCACACCAATTGGCAGGCGCCAGCGGTTGGGGACCCATCAGCCTGCCTGCCAATGGAGGCACTATGGAACTTCTGTGGTACTGCGGTAGAGCTGAAACAGCAGCCCCCCCCCTCCACGGGGGGAAGGCTATCCTGATGCGCTGGCTCAGGGGGGTGAGCACACAGACGGACAGGCGGGGCTAGTTGGCAAGCTGGGCCGGGCGGGGGGTGGTGGTGGGGGGGCAGGGTTCGATGTGGATGGACTGCTAAGTGGAAGTTGAGAGGATGGTGTAGGGGTGTGGCTGCTAAGTGAGAGTGGTTTAGGGTGCACTCTGTCCAGATGGGGGGATGGAGCGTTGGCTTGCCGAGCAGATGTTTTAGGGGTGTATGTTTGTCTTGGGGGTGTGACATGGTCAGTGAAGGGCAGTCAGGGGACTATAGCTGTTGAGCCTCCTGCTCCTCTGAAGCTACTCATGAAAGTGAAAAGTGAGGGTGGGGGGGGGGGCTATGGTCGGGGTCTGAGAGCAACTTCTCTTTGTTAAGCATCCTTCTCATCAGGGGACTTGAAACGCGTGCCTCGTTAGGACTATGTTAATGGGGCTGTTGGGCCGATAGGCACCTTATAGTTGTTGAACTACTTGTGCCTGGTGGCGAGAGGCATTGATTAGGTATATACATCAGAGTGCCCCCCCCCCCCCCCCCCCCCCCCTCCCAACCATCTGTCTGCTGTGGTGTGCTGTTCTGTGATATACAGCAAAAAACAGATTGGAGTTTTTATTGAGGCTGAAAAACTGTCAGATTCTTGACAGCTTATGATCTGGACATATACTCTGATACACTGGAAACATACACACCAGGACCAAGCCTTGAAAATCTCTCCGTCTCATCTCTATCACTCTTTTTCCTTCACCCTGGCACTATATTTCAGTCTGCCTCCACACTATACCTGCACTTTAGGAGAAGCGGGCGTGTGCTTGCTTGGAGCTGTTTTTCATATTTAGTGGAGCTTTTTTTTGGGGTTTGTTTTATAATTGGTGGATAGAGACAGATCTTTGAATGTGGATCATGGCTGTGTAATGATTCTCTCTGTGCACATGGATGTGAGTGCAGGGTGTAGACCAGCGCTGAATGGGAATGAGATGAATGCTGGGTGGAAATGAATTTCTAAAGGCCATGGTGCTTCATCACGGGCACAGCTATGCCCGTCCCACTCCTGCCTGAATAACACCAGAATTATCACTCAGAGGGAGGGGAGAGCGATGAATACCTCCAGCTACTACACCCTGGGGACGCTGGTACACCCCCCCCCCCCCCCCCCCAGTGCTTTCTCTTCTACACACACACACACATATGAATGTACCACACACTCACACAGGTAGAGATTAGAGAGGAGGGGGGGGGGGCAACATTATGCACTAATGGTGTGTTCCATTAATCATACAATGATGAAGGCCATTTCCTTTATTTAATTGGCTGCCAGTATCTCAGTGTCTTTGTTGCATGTCATTTCAGACTCTCACTGGCAATGCGCGCGTGTGTGTGTGTGTGTGTGTGTGTGTGTGTGTGTGTGTGTGTGTGTGTGTGTGTGTGTGTGTGTGTGTGTGTGTGTGTGTGTGTGTGTGTGTGTGTGTGTGCGCGCCGCACTCTTTTAGCGAGCGGAGTGCAGTACGAGGGTACGGCTGAGAGCTCTAGAGACACATCAAACAAGTGTCTTTTGTATCTGTTGGTAGCATATTGCTAAAAGGCCGAACAATATCGCTAAAACAAACCTGTGTTTCTGTCACGCAGTGTTTCAACAGAATGCGTTCAGCGTTCAGTCTCTTAATCGTAGATTCATGTTTATATTAATGAATCAATAATGGCTATGTACAGTTGTTAAAAAATGCTGGAATATTAAACATTTAATTTAGCAAGTAGACAGATATAAGAAGCTTTAGAAGAAAATGTTAGTTCTGAGGCTAGTGGAACTCCTCCCCCTCTTTCCTCCATGTCTCTGTCCACTCTTTCAGTCGCTTTTTTTCTTTTCATCCTATTCTTTAATTTCCCTGCAGTTCTAGCAGTTGTTTTTATTGTCATTTAATAACAAAAGGGTAGTTGTGCAAATGGGAAAAGGCTCCATTGTGTGTCCACAGCTGGCTGGGTTCCTATTAGACTATGAATATGTAAGCGTTATTAAGGAACGTGTAGCAGTGAACGCTTAGCTGGGTTCACAAATAGGCAGTGGAACGGGTGACTGAGGAGTAAAGGCCCCGCCCCGTTAAAACGCCCACTCTCACATCGACGTCGAGGCGAGACTTACGCAGTAAAAGCATGCGCCTGTTTTCAATAGATATTCACAAGTAGTGCGTTGGCAGTACGGTTCCAGCACTTCAGAGGACATAACGGAATACAGTCAGAATAACCTGCCTGAAAACTGTGTTGGCATGATAGTGTAATACTGCATTCATGATTTTGACTATGAAAGAGTAGTACATTGTTAATTTGTAAATTGTTTCATCCTCTGTTCTCTTCGCTGCACAGCCAGCATATTGATGGCAAACAACATCGTACAAGTTTTATTTTCAGGCCACAATTATTTAGTCAGAAACGCAGGGAAGTCAAGACGTTAACAAGAAATGGATCACATTGCTTCAAAAGAGAAGTGACAGATAAAGGCTGTTAGTAGAGTCAAAAAGTTATTGTTGTTTATGCTATTTTCCCAAAATGATTCTCTCAACGCAGTCTTTTGTGTTGCTCCTAATTAGACAAGACTGCTCCCGCATTGCAACAATAAGGGATGCAAAAAAACAGAGAGTACGCAATTATGTACTTCTTACAAAAGCCTTTTTGATTCGCAGAACCCCTGGTAGCAGCTTTACACAGGGATGTCTATTATCATAATGCACACTGCCTGTTCACAGTGTGCAGACGGGAGGCAGAATGCTGCGGTTGGCTTGTTTTGCTCTTTGAAGGCTGAAGGAGGGCATGGCAATATTTACTAAGAGACTACACCCCCCCCCCCCTCGGTCCAACCCTGCTAGGCTGGCGTTTGAGCTTCACAGCCGGGGGATGTGTTTTGCACCAGTACATCTCTTCTCCCCCCCCCACCCCCCCACCCCACCCCACCCCACCCTCTACAGGCAGGCTGCACAGGGACACCCACTTCCTCATTAAAAAACCAACAGCCATTAATGTTAGATGAGGGCAAGAGGAGCTGGAGGAGGGGAGAGCGGGTAGAAAGAGGGAGGCGTTTTCCCCTTGATCGACTCCTAAGGATGCATGATGAATCCTCACAGACACACGGGCCGACATGCTGTGGAAGGGGAGGAGATGAGAGGCTGCAGACATTTCTCCCGACAGACTGACAGACTGACAGACATAATCGAGGTCTCATAAAATGGCTGCGGCGTCTCATGGAGACGCACAATCTGACACACTGATAAAATGGATCAGAGATTGAAACGGAATAATTGCAAAGTGCAAAGATTTGCATGACTGCAGGGAGCATAGTTAATGACAGATTTGTTCGAAAACATGCCTCCCTCCCTCTCTTCCCCTCTTACACATACATAATGAATATGGAAGCAGATAGGGCCCCGTATAGATGGACTGTTAATACCCAATATGCCCCCCGCTGTGAGGTCTTAAATTGAAAGGCCCCTTGGAGTAGAAAAAAAGTGACAGGCAGAGGAGGGGTAACACCATCTCAGCCACAAGTCTTGAGTCAAGAGCGATCAGGCATGGTTTAGAGCTTAAGCATAAACAAACATGCGCACGCACGCCCAAGCGCAAGCAAGAGTCCAAATCTCTACCGTTGCCATGCATTGTTTTGTCTTTGCAGAGGGTCCTTCACACTCGCATCAATCCAGGACCGTTATGGTCAATTCCCTCTGGCCCTCATCTGCTAAGACCCTCCACTCGATTCCACATCTACTTTCCCAATTGTGATGGACAGTTTTGGTCCAGAGAATCAATCCCATTCATTTTGGGATTGACCACAGCGACGCAGTCTGTCAACACTTGAGCACATAGGCTTAGATTGTAAATGCCAGGGCTTATTTAGATATTTACATGCCAGTAGTTTATGTATGGCATGGAGCTTTTCCTTTGCTGAGGTCACCACCACTGTGTGCGCTGTGTGTGTGTGTGTGTGTGTGTGTGTGTGTTGTGTGGGAGGAATTCATTGTTATTCCACTGATTTTACAGAGAACCTGAAGGAAGAAGCAGAGATTACAGCCCAAAGCAACATGGGTGGATGTTTTTCGGAGAGTGTGTGCGTTTACTCAAATGGTATTAGTGTGAATCTTCTGCGTGCGTGTGTGTGTGTGTGTGTGTGTGTGTGTGTGTGTGTGGTGTGTGTGTGTGTGTGTGTGTGTGTGTGTGTGTGTGAGAGAGAGAGAGAGAGCACTCGTCTTTTCTTTCCACATATTCATCCAATATTTTGGAGTTGCATGGAGAGTTCCAGAGCCTGATGAGGGGGGGGGGGGGGGGGGGGGGGGGGGGGGGGGGGGGCTGGGGGGTGTGGCTGCAGAGCTGTAGAGCTGCAGCCCTATAGCGGTGGCTGGTCTGCGGGGAGCTTACTGTGTGTGTGTGTGTGTGTGTGTGTTGTGTGTGTGTGTGTGTGTGTGTGTGTGTGTGTGTGTGTGTGTGTGTGTGTGTGTGTGTGTGTGTGTGTGTGTGTGTGTGTCTGCAGGCCCTGTCTGTGTGCGTAGAGCTGGGGGAGACAGAGACGAAGAGAGCGGGCAACCAGAGCTTACTGGCTGGGTAATGAATTTACTCCTGCGGCACTCTTTAAAGCGTAATTACACTCATCAAAGCCAGGAAGGCCTGTCTCGCCCGCTGACTCTTAGCTAAAACAAAGGCAGAGTAAAAACACCACGGTTTGATTCTCTTTCCATATTACCGTACCGTGTTACCACTACAAACCACGAATACCATTTTTTATGTGATTTTCCTGTCTTTAGCCAGAGAGCAGACTGTAAATCAGATTTTTCTGTGTAGAAACCGTTTTCTGGTCAGAGGGCATAAATACTCCAGAGTTCAGTTTAACCAATTTAAACAGTGCAGAAAGTCCTCATCCGTCTGTCCCCCCAGCATCACCATCACCCCCTCTGTTACTTGATCAAAGTTCACATTTTTTGCTCTATATAACGTACCTGGCTCCCGACGTAACTCTTTGATTCTGTTCTCAAATTCAACCCACGTTCCTCTTGCCATCGCTGTCCACCCCCCTTGTCTCCCGTTCATCCCTCCCCCTTCACCTCCAATATATGTGTGGGGGAAAAGGTCAAGGTTGTGCGTAAGCACTTGGTTGTGTGTCTCGGCACACGAGGAGCGTGTGTGGTTAGCATACAGAGAGAAACCCCACGCAGCTACACCTGTTCTAGCTTCAGTGACGAGACTAGAGAGCGCAATGCACCGCCTATAGCACTAAGACTGGGATACAGAGGATCAGACACTGCTGGGGTCAAAATGAATTCACACAGGCACACACACACACACACACACACATACATACATACATGAATGTGCAGTACAACACTCACACATGAACAGACTCTCATTCATCTCCTTTTTTTTTTTTTTTTTTGCAATTTTCTAATGATATTCATTTAGTACTACAATTTTTTTTCTGTAGTGATGGAGGCGTCTTTTGCACGTTTGGTGTCATTGACACACACATTAGCAACTTATCATGATAATGACTTCCAGCCCCGGTACAGAGCAAGCAGCTCGTGAGAAAGGACAGATGTGGCTAACAACTGTGGGCATACCGCTTTCAGATAAGTGTGTCTCTCAGAAGTCACACTTCTGGCGAGCGTGGAGCGAAAGCCTCCAGTAGACACACTTTAGATACATTCATCACCACCGGGATTCAACTTCATGAAACTTGACATCTGCAGAGTGAGAAATAAATTATGAGCGCCTACACATGAGAAACAAAAACAAATTGTGACTCTTATCTGAACTGAAGATCACTGCAAAGGAGTGGCGGAGTCACAGCCATATAACAAAGAACATGTATTATAAGTTCAACGTTGTCTATAGTAGAAGGAGTAATGGTAATGCATGCACTGTGTGTGCTCTTGTTTTGTGTGTTTGTGCAGTGTGTGTTTAATCTAATTACTGCGGCCCTCTGCTTGCCGAGGTGATTTACACATTGTTTTTCTCCGCTGGGTTTTTTTGGCAAATTTGAGATAAGCTCGCTCTCTCTCTCTCTCTCTCTCTCTCTCTCTCTCTCTCTCTCTCTCTCCTCTCTCTCTCTCTCTCTCTCTCTCTCTCTCTCTCTCTCTCTCTCTCACACACCCCAATCTTCCCCCTAACTCAACATAATAAACAGTTTCAGTGTTTTGTTTTCCTCCGCAAGGCCTTTGTGTCTCTTGAGGATTTATCATCTGGCCTACAGTATTTTAGAGGTCTTAATCTCCTACCATTTGATTACTACCAGCTAATTAAACAGAGAGGATGCCAAGCAGGTGACAGAGGGATGGAAGAGTGAGGTGGCATCAGTCCCTGTCTGGAAGCCAGAGCTTCTTTCTGGTCTTCTGCTCTCCTTGCCACAGTCGGCACGGATAGTTTGAGTATGCTTTATTCGCTGATTGTAGCCGTACATGTATGAATTTTAGTTTGCACAGTGAAGTACAGGATATGTTCAGATTTGTCTCTAAGTCATGTTGTTTTTCCTCTTGGTTAAATAGACCTAGTTTTTTTTGTTTTTGCTTCACCCTCGCTGCTGCACTGCTGGAGGCCAGCAAGAGGGAGGAGTGCTGGGCTTCAAGGGCTCTGCGGCTGGGAATAAGGAACTGCTGACATCAGCATCCAAAAGCCATATTAGTGAGAAGGAAAGGAGCGCAGTTAAAAAAAAAAAAAACTGCTTGTAGATTTATTCTGTAAAAGCTGAAATTGGCTGCAATCTTTTCCCCGTTTTCAGTTTCAGTTTTTCCCTCATGACTTTTTAGCAGCAGGTACAAATCTTTCTTGTGGTTGTGGACACCCTGCCACCCACGAGGGTGCTTTAAACAGAGGAGTGACATTATGGCTCACAGATATGGAGGGGACAGTGGTAAATGTCACCGATGACAATGAGTTTGTCACAGCCAAGAGATGCCCTTTTCCCCAGTCCCTCAGCAGAGATGCTCTCTTCACAGGTCTCAATCCCTTGTCAAGTGGTTGAACCTGCACATCCATATGCATGCTGCTACACATGAAACGCCGTGCATCTGCTTGTCGTGCTCCGCGGCCTGCTCTAGAAGACAGGCAGACAGGATGTCCTTAGCCCAAGGCCAGTGAGACAACACGGTATCTGCTGACCGGGAGAAAGGGGCCACCGAGATCCTCGGGGCAGACTGATGCACTGCCGTGGCTGTGGATGAACTACTGCATGTAGTTGACAAAGTAGTAGTCAGCAAATCAGCAGAACAACATTCACACTGACCGCTTATGGCAAGTCCCTCATTTTCTCTGTTATGGGAAGGTAATTGTGGAGGGAGGGGGGGAGTAAGTATTGTGTTTGTTCTTAAGGTGAGCGTGCTGAAAGGCATCCCTACGTATTTCCTAATTATATTCTTTTGGAAGGCAGAGAGCATGTCTCAATGCTCTCATTATAGTTAGTCAAACAGATAATGCATAACCACTGAAGATAGATTCGACTGTACCTGCTTAATTAAGCATGTATTGGGGTTAGGAGTCGGCAAGAAGTTTTTGCAATAACCTCTTGCAATATATCCCTTTGTGTTTTAATAATCATCAGAACTTAATGGGCTTGTTTTTGTTCTGACTTTGCAATTATGTTGCTTTCCATTTTTAATTCCACAGATAATATGCCTTCCACCATTTTACCTCCGGTTTAATTACAACCAGAATCATCTGTTCACAGCTTGGACTGGTGTCTTTTCTATAGGTACTATCTTGAAAAGGTAGATTTATTGACTAATTGTGTAATCCGTTTTATATTCTCAATTTTATAAATACATTCTTTTTGAATTATGGTTCTGTGTGGTTCTTTAATGCTGCACTTTAGTGATAATAAAACCCAGTATCTCGCATATGAAGTGCCACCAGCAACACTTAATTAATCTTAATTGCTTTGAAACAAGCCAGCCTGCAGAATAGCCTCGTTTTTCTAAACGACTCTTCCCTCAACAATATTGCATACAACCATTTTTCCCCCCTGTCTTTCCTGGCGTGATGAAATGCGCTTTCCGTTGCTATCTATTCCTTATCCACTCTGTTCCGCCACACACTCTTCTCCCCGGCTGAGGAAAAGCTTTCGGAGGCTGCCAGAGCAGACCCATCATCTGCTGGCAGTCTATTTGCTGTTGTTGGTGGGGGATGAGTAATGGCAGCACCACTGTCCTTATCACCAGTCCACACACCTGCACTCCTCCCTGCGCCACACACTTAATTGCCCCCCCCCCCCGTACCCCCACCCCTGCTTCAGGCCTGATATCTGCTTATGCTCCACATTCCTGGATAGAGGCCTTATGTCCATTAGTGCTTTGGTTGCATGGGATTTATAGCTTTGCTATGGCCAGAAAAGGAAGAATCAACATTTCTGGCTTGGTGGGGCAGGGGATGCTGTGGTGATGGTAAACCGGTGAGGAGGGTCTTGTTTTCTGAGCCTGGGACAGAGGGCGGTGTTATCCTCCTTTGCAGTGGTGACATTTGCCTGTGCTTTTAAGGACTGACAAATCCTCAGTGCTCAGGGTCAAGGCTGGCATACCACTGAGGAAAACAATGAGGCAGGGAAAGCATGAAACGAGTAACAACAGGAGGCATTGTGGAGCATTTGATGTGAGGTCCACACAGAACCAGACGGATAGCCCCAGAGGGGCACAACAAGGTGGACGCAAATAGAACAGCCGAGCAGACGGACCTATTTTAATCACTGATACTTATGGACTTCGGTAAGATTTGAAAGACTGTTTTCCAACGGAGTGAAGCACAGAGCACTTTTTCTACCTTGGGTAAGACGATCCAGGCTCTAGCTTGGAATAGTACCCACAGACGGTACCCACTCAGTATAGGCCTCTAATGTGTATCTAATGTGCAATGAACTGAACTGAACTGAACTGAATGGAAACATGGTTTAAGGTGCACCAGACATGTATGTTACTATATTCTATATTTGTCATTTGCTCGACAACACAGACCCCGGCAGATTCTGTATGTTTCTTCATGTGGAAGTTGCAATACCAACAAGCAGGAACTTCATGTAGGCTTTTGTTGAGATCTCTGCTTCCAAGGCAACATTTCGTTTGGTTGTTGAAAGGTAATTGGAGGACCACTTGAAGGCCTGTGGTTGTAGATTCCTCAGACTCACTCGTCCTTTGACAGGCCTGTAATAGCCTTGTCTCTCAGCCACCAGGAGACTTTGCTCAATCCAT
>NW_027176384.1:0-320000 GCF_023349555.1 Cebidichthys violaceus
TGATTGACAGGTCGCCACCACGGGGTTGTCTGGTTTGGGAGTTGTTTTAGAACTTTCACCGTTTCACAGTATGTTTTCGGTTAATGAAGTGTGTAGTTCATGAATCACGAGTAATTGTAACATTTTCGTCTCCCGCCCTCCCCGAGCTTCACCCTTTCGTGTCACTTTCTAGCTCAAAAATACTAAGATGGCAACAGCCAAAAACAAAGATGGCGACCGTCAAAGCTTCAAAATTGAGTCCAAAAACCAATGCGAGACGTCACAAAGACTTTAATACAGTCTACATAAATCCAGAAAAAGACGTTGTTTGTAGTAATTGAAACAAACCCTCTTCATTGCTGCTGTTTGTTAACTATGGATTTGACATTATTTGTTCCCACCTAGGCCTACTTTGGACAATTTTCAACAAGGCTTTGGAATCTGAACTGGGTCAGGAGACAAGGACTTTATATTTTTGTGCCGCGGACATACAAAGTTACAAAACAAAACAGCTTTAAAAAAACAAACAAAAAAACATCACCCTAAAAATCAGTTGAGTGGATAGTTCCTGTGCACTGTGAGTCATTTTTGCTCTTCAGGGAAATGAGCAGACTCGAGAGAGAGGCGGGACGGCACCATGCACGGACTGCAGGCAAAGTACCTTCCCTCTCTCTCTCGACGTCCCTCCCTGCCTCAATTTCTTTCTCTCTCCCCCACGCCACAATGCTGCTGATATGGTGTTTTGCATTACGCAATAGTACTGCCCCTCCCATCCTCTCTCTCTCTCTCTCTCTCCTCTCTCTCTCTCTCTCTCCTCTCTCTCTCTCTCTCTCTCTCTCTCTCTCTCTCTCTCTCTCTCTCTCTCTCTCTCTCTCTCTCTCTCTCTCTCTCTCTCTCTCTCCTCTCTCTCTCTCTCTCTCTCTCTCTCTCTCTCTCGTCCTGATATTAATGACACAGCTATCTGAGGCAGCGGCAGTTCCCCTGCACTCTCCCTCCCGCAGGCTGTGCTCATACTCTCACACACACACACTCTTCAACCAATAGGACACTGGACATACATTCACATACTCCTTCACTTACAATCTGCAGCCGCAGGGCACAGACATACACCACTATACGCATTCAGACACTTTGAGTTCATATTAGAGGCAGTTGCAGACACTTTCACTTCACACACATTTATTTCTCCTTTACAAATCTTAGACGGGAAAAAAAAAAAAAATGAGGACAATTGTGCTTTGCGTTTCTGCCAGCCTCCTGCTTACAGCCACCTTGGTGCCGCGCATCAGCCGGGCAGCGGACTTCCCCATCAACTCACACCAGAGGTGGGATGCGAGAGGACCCTATTCTTCAGGATCTGAAACTGGGACTCCCACCTCCTGCCCCATTAAACTGAGACCCTCGGGTCAGTGTGGGAGCTCCGGGGCCGGGGCAGAGGACGGGGAGGACTGCCCTTACCAGCTCACCCTGCCTCCGCTCACCATCCAGCTGCCCAAGCAGTTCAGGCTGCTGGAGAAGACGATGAAGGAGCTGCAGAGTCTGAAGGAGGTCGTCAACAAGCTGAAAAGCGGGTGCCAGGAGTGCCGTGGGGCACGGGGCAGTGGAGGTTTTGGGAAATCAGCAAGCTGACCAGGGACAGATGCAGGTCCCCATTCAGAGGGATGCTGAGGGAGAAGTGAGACTGGACCTGGCAGGACAGGACGTGCAAGGTGGGTCCAGCCAAGAGGAGAGGGGAGATGGGATGGTCCCTGGAGCTACTGTGGACGTTGCTGGAGTGGGGCATGGTTCTATTTTTGGGAAAATTACACCGAGCCCGAGCAGTATGCAGGAGATGCAGGTAAGAGGCGCAGTTCAGTCTCACTTTTTTAACACTTTTGATTAAATGCAGCACTTCACCATGAATGAGGGCAATTTATTTTTTTTTACACCAAAAGCAGAGATGAAACCTCTGGGTATATCGAACAGTATGTACATTCAGAAAATCTTTCTAAATTCACATAATCAATAGTTTAATCATTGTTCAAACGGTTTAAAATCAGTAGACAATCTGTGCCATAAAAACAATATTTAGAGGTCTGTACAAAGTGCAATAGGGGCACTGCACCAATTTCTGTATTTCCATCAAAGGCCATGTCATTTCCCATAAGCCAGTGTCATTGTCAGCCTTGTGAAGGTTTTAGTGCCACTGACCTAAACAAACTAAAGTAGAGTGTGCTTTATAAACACTGGCGGAACAAAGTCACCTAAATTTGCCCAGTCAAGTGTACCCAGCTGGAATGTAAACTGGCAAGATGTTAAAAGACCTGTGAAGTCCTACATGGCACCAATCCACCAGGGAAAATTCCTGGTACTGTAAACAGGGCTTCAGCGTTAGACGCCAGCCAAACGGCCGCAAAGTTCGCTGACTCTCACAGACGCTTTGGCAGACGGCCAGCCACCACGCAGACGCGCTTCTATTCTAAAATTTTAAACGGCTGGTAAAACAATGAAGTGGGGGGGGGGGGCTGGCGTAATCCACCTGCTTTGTATTCTGCGCACAGAAATAATTTCCTTCCTCTGGCCCTTCCCAGGTGAAGCTGAATAGGATGTCAGCCAGCCTGCGCAACGCTAGGAACCAGATCTCGGCCGTGCAGGGGCGTCTCGAGGGGCTCAATCTGCTCAACATGGACAACGTGCAGGCTATGGTGGATAGGCGGGTGGAGAACATCAGCGGAGTGGTCAACAAACTCAGCTCCACGTGCACTACCCAGTGTGCAGTGCAGAACACCCCTCAGTGTAAGCCTGCTCTCATTAAGATTACTTTGATTGCATCCTTTTTTCTTGCTATATTGAATCCATCTGAGAGGCCTCTCCATCTCCTCGGCTATTTACTATACATGTATTCTCTTTTGACCGAAACCCCCTCTCTGTGTGTTTTCTATTGTGTTATATTCCATTCTGTTCCATCTTTGTTATCTTTCTGAGCATGATCAAGAAGACCTCTCTTTCTCTTTCTCTCTTCTCTGTATATTCTTTTCTATTTCCTTGACATCACCACAGATGTTGTTATGGTAATGTAACTCACATGTGCAACCATACACGTCCAGCAGTTTGAGGTTGAATTTTCTGGCTTTGGAATCTATCCAATCATGCCCAAGTGGACATGGCGACTTGTAATCACTACCAGCAACCCGACTCTGGGTGGTCACCTTCACCCATTGAGGCTTTGCTTTTCTGGGAAATGGGAAATGAAAGCTTCCAGGCCGACGATGACATTGACTACACACGGTGGTTTGTTGCAAAACGCCCCCTCTACTACCGATATGAGCAAGATTACGTAAAATCATGAGGAGAGAAATTTTCCATCAGCTTCACACTTTGCTAAGTGAGGGTCTGCAAAAGCTTCACATGTCCACTACATTGCGATTACAGAGCCTCATTCGGCTAAGTGCAGCCATAACAAAAATGACCACATCAAAATAGCTTAAGGTTGAGGTCACACTGTACATGAGTGAAGCGATATCACAACAAGCGTCAACGTGAGAATTCAAATTACCTCTTATATAACAAATTCAAGTGCCTTGACATTCCGCTGCTCTCCATATGCAGAAACTCAGAAAGGGGAGAGACAGATACTTGGCGCCTACGCTACTACGTAGTGTGAACATTTAAAAAAAAAAAAAAGCCCACAGTTTCAAGATTCAGGTTCAGTTCCATAAAGAGGAAGTCCAGAGATTCATGGCAGTAGAAAGTCGTGATGGAGAATGTGTAAAAACAGATCAATAGGGATCGCAAACTAGCCGAGCATACCAAACACTCCACTTTACATTGATGTAAAAGCATATTTGGATGAGGGCACAGTTGACATGAAGGCCCCTTTTCAGACAGGAACTGAATAATATCCCCGTATTGGACGAGTGAATGTGACACCATATTGGGGCTTTTATGTAGAAAACAGATGTGAGCTTATTCCTAAATAGATTAGCTGGGACAGTGGTGTGAAGGGAATCCCAGCTTTCTTTCTTCGTCTGTGTTTTCTTTCCTCCTAAACTTGCCACTTTCTCCTTCAAACGCTCCTTTAATCCCATCCTCTCTCACCCTCATACATCCATCATATCTCCTTCATCTCCGCTCTTTTTCACTTCTTCTCTTGCCTTAACTTTTCCAGTCTCCCTCTCTCTTTTAATCCCATTTACCGGTGCCTTACCCCTGCCTCTCGCTTCCTCTGGAGGTCATGCTCTTGAGTGCTCATTCCTGCATAAAACAACTAGCTCTCATTATCTCTTGACAACAACACGAGAAGTAATGTGGGCGGCTTTCCCAACATAAGTCACGGATGGCACGCAGGGTCAGTAACACTTGTCTTTGAACATCAATCTGTCATGTTACACTCAAGAACCGGCAAATTACTCCGCCGCAAGTTAGGAAATCGTGCCTGATGGAGTCTTAAGTCAATCCAAAAAAAGCAGACATGAGACAGCTGTTGTTACCATGGAAATAAACTGTCTGTAATAATAAGACTTCTGCAGTTTCGCAACATGAGTATAAACAGTTGCGGTAATCGCTGTTTTACTCAAGCGATATGTCTTATTCAAAAAGACATGAGTGACGATTGATATGAAATTAGCACTTCAGCTCTTTTAGAGAGGTTTCCCTCATGCTACTCACTCATGTCATACCAATCCTATTTTATTTACAATGAGAAGTCTGTTCATCCTAAAATTGCAACACCAGATGCTTGATGGATATGTCCCTCTACAGTCCATGCCATGAACACTGAATGTCATAAGTGCTTAGTGAAGCAATTCATGGTTAAATGGTTTCCCTGCCAAGTTGTGGATAAATCATCGCAGCATTGCTAGAGATTTGCACAAACCAAATTTAAAATTCTGTTTTCATCCAAAGCAAGCAGACCTGAAGTGTCTGAAGATCATATCAAGATAATATTTCCAGGAGATATTATGTGAGGCAGATGTGTATTTTCACCCAGATAGGAGTTGTCGCGATGGCGCCTTGGCAAGCAAATGTGAATAACCCACTCACGCAGGCACAGGGATTTATAAACCAGCCACACTGGTACAGCTCATTAGGCTACACTACACAACATTTACACTCAGTGGCTTTAGAAAAAGGCATCAGAGGATGCTAAAAAAAATGTTTTTCTAACTTTTTCAGCCCAAACTTCTTTGTTCCGAGCTCAAAATACAGCAGCTGATGAGGAAAGAGCTAATAAAACACTGGCATACATTACCGGGACATTTTAGGCTAATGCAAAATTGCAATTTCACCGTCAAGCAAGACTAACAGTTCGTTTGTCAAGATGCTTTTATCACTCACAGCTGAAAGCATTAATTTCACCCACTTTCCCTGCTGCCAGCACTAATCTTCACTTTCACTCCTGTAAGACGTATAAGGGCCTTGAGGTGACTGGATAGCAATTCATGTTACTGTTCAGCTACATTAACTCAACTACAAACAAAGAATGGATGCCCAGTCTGCTACGCTGTCGGAAACTGCTCGTCTGCAATGTGATGACGCGCAACTTCCTCAAAAGGAAGGGTGCTGCTTTTTAATGAGAAATTCTTTCTGTCAAAACAGACAGTCGTCTATTTATGCTGCTTTTGCTGGGAAAGATTATACTATCACTTTGGATACACATTTCCTTCCGGTACAGGAGCTAATCGTAGCTGATTACTGGCTGTCACAGAGCATGGTTCCTTGTCAACAGAGTTGTCTTCCTCTCATGCCAATCATTTATCTGTGTGCAGTCAGCCAAACAGGCAATGCGGTAGGGTTGGTCAAGAAGTCAGTTGTCAGCCTTTAAGAAAGCAGGCTACCGCTGTTTGTGGACGTTGGTTAGCGAGCAAGAAAGCAGCCAAAGCATCTGTAAGTGGCTGATATTAGAGTTATTTAGGGCAGGCACTGTGCCAGAGGAAGTCAAATGAGATGACTCTTGTCTGCCTGAGAGTACTGGCTGCCCAAACAGATGAGGACAAATAAGGAGGGCGGAATGTGAAGTGAAGGAACTACAGTCACTTCAAGTGAAGGAGACATTGAAAGAATTTACAAGACAGCACTTTGAATGCCGAGGGCAGACAGAGCCGTTAACGTGACAAGGATACACTTTTTAACCTCACGCTCATCTCTCACACTGCTCTCCATAGGGAGTGATCTACTGTCTGCAGCCGTTTTGCTGAAGATTTAGAAGATGGCTGCAAAGTCAAAGTACCCGAAAATCTGAACGGTGCCTTTATTTTGTGTAACATACATACATACATACATACATACATACATACATACATACATACATACACACACAAATACCTTCTCATTCAATCATGAGAGAAGAAAACCACAACTACTAGGAAGCAGCATTAGTGCTCACAAAACACTACTCGGTCTTCTCTTCCCCTCCCTGTGCTTCAAGAAACCTGACGTCTGGCCCTCTGCAATCAGTATGGTTCCCCACTGCCTTTGCTCTATTATAATCTAGCAAGCCACTAAACTGATTGAACAGTATGACAAAACTGTATCTGCAAAGGACAGCGTCAAACAAACTCAGCAGGGGTCCACATGCTGCCTGCCCAATGTCAGGATGATTTAGACCCCAGGTGCCGAACGTGCGGGGAGGGGGTACGCCTCTCTAATCCAGTTTTACACTTTCCCACATTTTTGACAAATCTGTTCCTTTCAATTCCCAAATGCTAACTGACGGGAGCCTTTGGACCTCGGTTTTGGATGGGGTCAGCAACCTGCAGCGCGACACAGGGGACAGGAGCAAGGATTTGAAAAATAAGTGGGCAGGTATAAAAATATGGGGGAAGAAATCTTATAAAGTAGTGGAGCTGTATGGAATGGGCCTGTGGTGCGGCACAGGGGAAGGTCACTGACTTTTATCCTTCAACAGTGGCCCTTCGTCTTTCATTTACTTTCTTTGATGTTGGAGTCCTGCTTGTGATTTTCAGAAAGGGGAACATCATGTTGAGAGGCAAAGGATAGGTTAGAGTGCTCTGCTTACTGAAAGATGGTAGACTATACTCGGTTTTATGCTTGATGACTTGTTGAACTTCAGTTTGATACACACGTGGAATGGGAATAACCTGGTAACACGTTGGTTAAAGAACATGCTGAACTGTTTTGTGTTTGAACTCACTGCCCCGGAAATGTATGCAGGAACTTGGTTTAAAGCTGGATTTCCTGCCAATTTATCACATTTTCTCTCCCTTTCTTCAGTCTTCGTCAGCCTCAGGGGCCGTTTCTAGTACTGTCTCTTGGCCGGGCAGAGACAAATGCCAGAGCAAAGCGAAAAGAATATTTAATATCATCCAGTAACATCCCATTAAAACAGACCTTTTCTTCTCTACCCCCTCACTTTCCCTTTATCTCCAAGCAGTCATCTTAGCCCCTCGGGACTGTTCAGACTACAATGTGCTGGAGGCGAGGCAGAACGGCGTGTATCGGGTGACCCCTGATCCCCGCAACGGCACATTTGAGGTCTTCTGTGACATGGAGTCTTTTGGAGGTGGATGGACCGTGATACAGCAACGGCTCGATGGGTCTGTCAGCTTCAACCGCACCTGGGCCGAGTATAAGAAAGGCTTCGGGAACCTAAGGTAATGGGGCTTGTGTATCATTCCTAGGCTCCTCTCAAAAGATGTCTTAGGACGGGAGGAAACCGCTTGTTAGAAACTTAGTGTGGACAACCATATCCAACTGGTATGTTTTTTAGGTCTTATTCTTTATGAAAAAATGTGAGGGTGGTTGCAAGTATTTTACAAACTTTATTGGAAAAAGCTAAAGATGAATTTCATTCCATTTCTATCAACCAAATAAGCCTCAAATACCACATTCACTAGGTAGAAGATAGTAGAGTTCAAATATGACTACAAAAAGGTTATATTGCAGGGTATGAGAGAACTGGAAAACAATGTGATGGTCATATTTTTATTTGTTTCTTGTAAGTCTCCCACTTCATGGAAGTGAAATAGAAAATCACCAGAGTACACCTCTGACAAAATAAAGAAAACCATGGCAAAACCCAAAACCCCAAAACAAGTTTAAACTCAAGAAAATCACCGACTAAAACCCAAAGCTTCACAACAAGCTGCCACCTCCTCCCCCACAACTGTGGGCCAGAAACTGCTCTTTTATCAACTTCTTAGCCTCACCTAACTGGAACCTACCATCTGCTCAGGTAACCATGGGGGTGAACTAGACCGATACACATCTTTTAAACAATACACAAAGCATTAATTCAAGATTCCTCTCTTACTGGAGACAAGCAGAATACATATTTAGGACCTACGCACACTCATCAGTGCACCGACTTTAACATAATGTCATCTGTTACAAAATAGTTTTACCCTTCCTCCCCGGTGCCAGTCACTCAGTGCTGGGAGGACCTAACTATGCACACCTGTTCCCCCTCTCACTGATTGTTCACCACCTGTTCTCAAAAGCCATGATTGTTCACCACGTGTTTTTACTATCACTGAAAACAACTAAATGAATAGAAGTTACCACCTTAGAACTGTTTACAAATAATGAACTTGACTCAAATTAATGATTGAAGTTTAAAAATTTAACAAAACAAAAATGTGTTTAAGAGAAAATGTAGGGAAGCAGCTTTTTCATACCGACTATATTTTGTTTTAATACAGTGCCTCTACTATAACTGGATTCAAATTTCAGCAAATTTTCTTTATTCCCCTTTGTACTCCTGTAGGAATTACCAATACCTCTAGATAACTATGCCTACAGATCCAGCATAACCTCCCACTGAAAGAATAATGTCTCCTCTCATCCTTCTTTTACTGACACATCACTCTGCCCCTGCATCTCCTCCTTTCCTCTCCTCCCCTCTGGGAATACATTAATTCAGATGTACTGTAACCACTTTCTCATCAAGTATAAAAGCATGTGAGCTTGTAAATAATCTCTCATTTGACTTTGTCCTATGACTTCCTTCCTCTACCTTTCCCCTCTGCTGTAGAAGTGAGTTCTGGCTGGGCAATGACCATATCCACTTGATGACAAAAGCCAAAGACATGGTCCTACGCATCGAGCTGGAGGACTTTGAGGGTGTCCGGGAGTATGCAAAGTACGACCAGTTCTATGTGGCCAATGAATACCTTCGCTACCGGCTGTCAATCAGTGGATACAGGTACAATATTAGATTCTGTGTGTGATTAAATATTCATAAGTAGGACTACATTATATATATATATATATATATATATATATATATATATATATATATATATATATATATATATATATATATATATATAAAAATATATCCATGTGTCATTGTAGTGGGACGGCTGGGAACGCCATAAGTTTCAACAAGCACTTCAACCATGACCAGAAGTTTTTCTCCACGCCCGACCGCGACAACGACATGTATCCCTCCGGAAACTGCGGCGCCTACTACAGCTCCGGCTGGTGGTTCGCTGCCTGCATGTCCGCCAACCTCAACGGGAAGTACTATCACAAGAGGTACAAGGGAGTCAGGAACGGGATCTTCTGGGGAACATGGCACAACATGTCGACAGAGTACTACCCTACTAACTACAGGCAGGCCTTCAAAACTGTCAAGATGATGATGCGGCCCAAGAACTACGCTCCTTAAGAGGACGGGTAAATATTTAATGTAGTGAGACGAACAAAGACAGACAGAAAATGGATGAACAAGTAGAAACTCAGAAACTCCTACACATGAGCATAGTCAAGCATTTGCACACATTTACACATGCATACGTGTACACCAGGAAAAAAAAAACCGTTAAGCCCTTTAGACCGTTTGAATGCAGTAACAACAAAAAGAATTGAGAAAAAATGTAATTGCTATTACTTTTTCCCACTGCAGTGAGTGTGGCCTTCAAAATGTTGGATTAAAATGATGATACTAAAGGACAATGGACTATGAATGATGATGGACTAATACAAAAAGAAAAAGAAAAAAAGCACATGCAGTGTAAAGGCCAGCCTCCTGCAGGGGCCATAATATTATACGGAGGGTTACCGTGAAAGATTTTTCACTGTTTCTCTGACATTTTTCCACTTTGTGTCCTGCTGCCTCCTGCTATAAGCCCAGCTGAGACACAGCACAGCACACAGTAGTAGTAAAAACTAATGAGCTGTCATTTTCTCCGCTCTAAATGGTTTCATAATTAACAGCAGCCACTCAAGTGAGGGATATGAGAGCTGATGAAACAGTTTTGAGTGGCTCTGGAATTCATTGTAAATGACTTCATGCTGGGGTCAGAGTCAAACCGTTCAAAAACATTTTAAAAAGAACTACAGCAAGTGATATACCATACACTTTGGGCAGCAGTGCACCAGTAATGGCTTCTGTGTCGTTTGTTTAATTACACTGGGACACTTTCCTAATGTACTGTCATCCTATACAATATAAAACATCCCCGTATGAATATGTAGCCTGAGATACAATTTCTATTGGATCATTTCCGAGTACATTCTTCATTATTGATGCTCAAGTAAATTCTTCTTGACAACAGCTGCGGAGCACGACACTGCTGCAAGAAACACTGTTCCAATTGTATTTCCACCGTTATCTCTAGCAGCACTGAACTACTGCTCATCTCTGGACGTCACACACCAGTTTTCACATGTATAAAAAAAATTTTTTTAAAAATCCCTGAATCACCACTTGTACAATACTGCCGCCTAATGTTAGAAAACTGTATAGCATCATTTAATCCATTCTATACACTGTGAATGAGAAGGATGGGGAAAGAAATGTTTCACTTTAAGGATGTGTACAGTATTTATTTTATTTTGTGAGGTATGATAGCTTTTATATAATACATAGGTCATACAATACAATGATACATTGAGCAATGATAAAGTGTGCATTATTGTGACCATTTATAGTAATTATGTGTGTATTTGGAGCTTTGTGTGTACAATATTGATCTTTTCTATCATTCATATTCAACTGTCATGCCAAAAGATATGCACTTTTTATACAAAAAAAATAAATAAAGTTCTATCTACATGGCTGTATACATTGCAGTGTTTTGGTAGGTTGAAATCGTATCGATGCCCGCTTGTCTTTATGCAAGCATCTTAATGAATGTATACAAAAATGTATATGCATTTAGCATGAGTATCCATGAGAAGAAATCCCAGAAGTGTGGGCTGTTTGACGCCTGTAAAAATTGAGGGATGAGGCCCATAATAAATGGGTTAGTGAGGCGCTGACTCAATAAAACGAGTTCCTATTAACTTCACAGAAGATGAATGACCAAACTGTGGGACTGTGAATTTAATGTCAGTTTATTGTATGTGACGATTAAGTTAATAAAAAAGTATTGTGCTCATCCACATGATGATCTCAAGCTCCAAGTATTCACTTTTTTTAAACATTAAGCTTTAAGGTAAACGCTGTAAGAGTACCAAGTGATATTCTAAGCATCAATTTAGCTGGAAAATAAAATGATTGGGGACTTTTTGTTTTATGTTTGAGTAAATACTGTCACTGCAACTGTCAAAACGTGACGTCCGTCTTTTCTATTAAACCTCCGAAATGCTATTCACAAGAAATGTGATTATTTATCGACATGCAGGAGTCTTACCTCATCGAGGCACTGGAAAGCAGGGCTCGCAGTAACATCAGTATTAGCAGAGGGCTGCTCCTTTGGGAGTGCAGCATCAGGAGCAAGGGCCACTAGAGGGTTGTCCTCCATTCCCCTCTCCTCCTCCTCGTCCTCCTCTTGTTCTTCCACCTCCACTTCTCCTCTATTGGGATTGCTGCTATCCTGCTGCTCCTCAAATAGACTCACTAATGCAAAACATAGAGAAAGATACAATCGATCAACCAATCATCTACCAACGTCCACATAAAGAGGTAGATGATTGGAGGAAGCTGGACAGCAAGGGGAGAAAGAGCAATGTAATTATAATAGGGTACTAAACAAACATCAGCAATAGGCTATGCATGATGGATATCTTGCAATATTTGTACTCTCTCTGTAATCTCCTGAAAGGTGAACAAGGCTACTGCAAATAATCAGTAGAGGGGTCACAAGGTAATTTGATGCAAAAGGTGCTGCCGCTCAACTACCTGGAAATACTAGCAAACCGGAAAGACTAGCAAGGCACACTGGTACATTAGAGTATAAGTACATTTAAATTGGACTTTTAGTATTTTTGGCATAAACGACACAGAATACATAATAATAATGAAAACGATAAATTACAGGCAGACTAAACAGGGGTATCACTTAAATAAATAAATGTTACATTTCTGGCTTTTATTGCAAAGTTGGAAACTTGTTTCCGGTGTATATTAGAATTAAGACACATTTTTGTTTTTGAGATTATAAACAAACCCATTTTGGGGCATTTTAATAATAAAAAAGTAGACAAATGTGTTGTTTGTTATATTACATGCGGTATGCAATGTCATTCTTACACAAAACGCTAGGTTTCCTTTTCGACACACTGACAGACAGCCATACTGGCATACACTTTTCTCTCGCGTTTTAATAAAAAAAAGTCACCTGTAAAATGTCTCTTTGTGGAAGTGCAGCCTACGGTTGAAATGTGTGCACGTTAGCTAAGCTGTAGTACGTGCGCTAGTTTACGACTTTTAGTTGCAAGTAACGTTGCTGTGTTTGTGTCGGTGTCGTCTGCTAAACAAAGAAATAAAGATTTATGCAAAAGTCTTACTTTGGAATGTATTGAATCCTCGCGCACGTCTTCACGACTTCGTCCCTTATTTATAATGAAACTTCAAGACCATACATACGCATTGAATAACGCCACAGCACGCAGTTAATGTTTGCAAAACTCAATCACAGATTTCTTTCCGGTGTTACGGTTTAACTAGGGACCCTGTTAACTAGCGACCTTCAGCCGAAAGCGTCTGTTGTTGTCGTAGTTACGGCAGCTGTTGTAAATAGGCAGATAACACGTAGCTGTCCTCGAGAATGCCGCATTGATTACTTTTGCATTACATTGTCAAACCTTCTCATTTACAGTCTTTGGTCAAAACATACCGGATTCCACGTTGGAGAGTCTTTTGAGAAAACGAGTCCACTCGAGTTTGAAACGTCGCGTGTTGTTTGTGTTGAAACAGGAAGAGAGCACGTTGCTCTTCCTTTGAAATAATAAAGTTGGTAAAAAAAAACACATAAACGTCTTTGGAGCCTGTTTTGTTCAAACATGTGTCACGTAGAAGAACTATGTAGCACAGTTAAAATAAGACAAATATATATATATAAATATAAATAAATCATATTTCTGGGATTCGAACTCATATTGTGTGAGGGGAAAAAAGTCGGTAGCCAGAGGCACTATCACTAGACCACCACCAACGTATTGAACCGTCTTGGAGACTAAAATTAAACAACGTACAACACAGTCAGCGGTCGCTTTTCAGAGCAAAGGACACCAGGTAAACTTGTGACCACACTGCGTGTTTACCGTGGAGCACCCTGTCGTGTACTTCAGTGCAGAGCCACATAGTATCACAATATGTAATATGGTGGGCACAGAAGAAGAAACCGAGCCAAGGTTTAGAGAGAGGCCATCGGCTTTCCACACAATATACAGTTTTAAGGACAACCATTCAACCTGGTCAATAAGTTGGACACAAATAGTCCCATCATGTATTACATAGTGTGATGCTATGTGAGTGAAATTAAATGTGATTATATATTTTACTTTTTAAATTCAATTTAACTCAACTGTTTGACATATCTGTGTTATTGGCTGGTTAAATTCTTCATTTTATGACTTTTCTTGTTTGCTCTGATGCGTTATGTCCACATTGTGTAGTTTCACCTCATGACAACATCACAAACATTTATCTCATTAATTTGCAGCGACATAAAGACGTTTTGAATTGTCCGATTTTAAAAAGGCGCCCATTTGTTTCGGAAACCAGCTATATTCTTAACATGCCTCTGAAGTACACGACAGGGTGCTGTTTCCCCTCACACAATATGAGTTCGAATCCCGGAAATATGATTTATTTATATTTATATATATATATATATATATTTGTCTTATTTTAACTGTGCTACATAGTTCTTCTACGTGATACATGTTTGAACAAAACAGGCTCCAAAGACGTTTATGTGTTTTTTTTTTACCAACTTTATTATTTCAAAGGAAGAGCAACGTGCTCTCTTCCTGTTTCAACACAAACAACACGCGACGTTTCAAACTCGAGTGGACTTGTTTTCTCAAAAGACTCTCCAACGTGGAATCCGGTATGTTTTGACCAAAGACTGTAAATGAGAAGGTTTGACAATGTAATGCAAAAGTAATCAATGCGGCATTCTCGAGGACAGCTACGTGTTATCTGCCTATTTACAACAGCTGCCGTAACTACGACAACAACAGACGCTTTCGGCTGAAGGTCGCTAGTTAACAGGGTCCCTAGTTAAACCGTAACACCGGCTGAATGGTTTGTTGTGGTTATCTTAGCAACAAAGTCATGCGTCCCTAATAATGTCCGGTGAAGTCCCTTATTTTCACATTGATTGTTTTTAAATAAGCAATATTTAGCTTTTGTTCCTTAAAGTTACCAGTTAATAACATACAAATATGTAAAAGTTTAAAACATCCCAAAACAAATGATCCCAAACCTTATTTCTACACTTACAGTGACTGTCCAGCAGATGGCGTGAAACAGTAATTAACTGTGGTCTCACTGCACATCATGTGTCCTGCATTGCCAACAGAGACCAGCATCAGAGGTCAGCTGACAGTGAACACGCTGAATGGAAGCACTCAAATTAAATTGGATTCAACTGACCTAAATCCAAGGTGAAAGGGATGGTGATGATGCAATGCTGCTGTTCCTCTGTTAGCTTCTTTCCCACAGTGCACTCTGGGAGCTGGCACGACCCATTACTCACTCCCTGCCACAGCTGCAGGGATGTGTTATCTCAGCAATGTATGTGTGCGCAACCCAGTATGTGTGTGCACTGTGCATACAATATGTATGAAAGCAAGAAGCACCTTCTCCTTAATATTATGGTCAGCCTTGAATCTCTGTTGGTGATGAATTATGGGAGACTGTTCTAGACTGTTTCATACTGAGTATGTTCCTTATTTACCTTGGGTTTACTGGCTGCTGCACAAATTACCCTCTTCAAAAGGCTGTTTTCAGTGTTACTTATTTTTTGTCTACAAAAGTTCACAAAACCATATGGCTTAACATTTTGTACAGAGTGCACTTACAATGCTGTGAGTGGATCATTGTGTGCAGGAATAAAGGCATGTACATGAATATGCATAATATCTTACAACACATGCATGTGGAAAATGCTCTGATTGGTTGAGTATTGATGTTTGTATGAACACATGATCTTGCTGAGTTCAACTGACATCATTACAGTAATGCCTTTCACTATTATGCAACTTCAATTCCCCTTAACCTGGCCCAACTGATGGTACACTCCTATGCAATTTGGTTGTTTTGGCAGACAAGATATGCAATTTCTTTGTGCACAAAGTCAGCAACGGACTAACACACCAATAATGGATTTTCTAGTGATTGCAAATGAGTTTGACACATTATTCATTGGTTGGCTTCTGTTATAATGGCACATTTAGTTTTTTTAATGTAGGACAAAAACTCCATCTGCTGTTTTTCCATTTTGAGCCAGCATGAACGAAGGGAGGAAAAAAAAAGGAGAGTGCCATTCTCCTCGTACATGTAGGAATTACTTTAAAAAGACTTTAAAAAACCTTACACTCTAATTAAACCTGTTAATTACGTAGACCTTACATTAATGTAGCCCTTGTTAAAGCCAAACAAATCACCCAGGCCTCTGGGTTGAATATTTTTTGCGGAGGTTTCCAAAATTAACATTGAATCCTCTCCAAAAGTCTGGATATGATAACTTCTGAATCTTGGCAGACTCCTGCTTACCTTGTGTTGAAAACATGTCCATTCTTGTGCCGCTAGTATTACCACTTTTGGCTAAATAAAGCATAAGGCCCAGTTTTATAGCTATTTTGGGTGAGAAAAAACGTATCTGGGAATAATAGAAGGACCCTGAAAGTTTAAGAGTTTTTGCTTCAGGTTACTGTTTGTTGCAAAGTCGGTCATTGATTTACATAAATTGTACAATTCTAGTCCTTAAATACATATTTTCTGATGTTGCGTTACTTTTTCACCTCAGTTAAACTTATTGAATCTGCTGACTGTATGTTTTATAAAACTCTGTTTCACCATATCAACCAAAATTGCTGACTTGAGATTCATGAGTTCGCATGAGTTTCTTGCAGTGCTGTGAAGTTTAACAATCTACAGCAGATGTTGATGATGCATGTTGAATCAGTCACCAGGGGCAGTTAGCAGGGTTGAAGACTGGGATAATAGGTAGGTTGGTGGATGTGTATGTGCATGTAGTGGCATGGCTTTAGGGAGCTCAGTGTCCGTCTGGTTGGTATTCATGTCCCCCTTATGATGAATCATAACAACTAAGGTGATCCTTGGTCTTTTCATCTGGCTCCACCATCAGATCAAATGACATCACCATCAGCCTCAGCTTTACTTTGTGTTTTGTGCTACATTACACACCAAACTAAGATGGTGAACATTATAACTAAACATTAGCATGTTAGCATTATCATTGTTGTAACATTAGCCTGCCAATATTAGCATTTATATCATGGCTGTACCTATGGTATAAGTACAGGGCAACCTCACAGAGCCACTGGCATAGCTGTAGACCCTTAGTCTTGTCCTTAAACATAAAGCAGATTTTTATCCAAACAGTATGTAGATCTGCTGCTACTCTTATTTTGTGAACTCAGAGAGTAGGTCGAGAACCACAACAACCATGGGTGTCACATTGTGTGAATGCACATCCTACATGTGTTTGTTTGCTTACCAGCCAGTGCACAAACCAGGCCTTTGGAAAAAAGTTTACTGCTGTATTGTAGTCATCACAAATGCAAATGGTGATTGGGGGTACGTTTTTACAACCCCTACCACCTCCAGGTTCCTCTCTTTTATGTGTGGTTGGTTGTCGGGATTTTACCATTTAAAATTTCTTAATTAACCCCCCCCCCCCCCACACACACACACACACACACACACACACACACACACACACAATGTGCAGTGTTCTTTTTCCATGCACAAAATCTGCTGTTACAACGCCTTTTGTCAAAGACTTTGTCCTTCAGACAAGGCGTCTGGAGGGAGTTTATAAACAGATGTTTAAAGTCTCTTAAAACCTTGAAACCAGCTTTTTATTGAAGCCTGAAAGTCTGAATCTTTTGTGCACTTTAAAAATACTATTTGTGTCTTTGAGAAAGCTTTCCCTTATTATTCGAAGGCACAATAGAAAACAAGAGATGAAACTGCATGAGATGTTATGATTACTGTTAAGTCATTTCACCCAGAGGGATGGAAACGTGAAACTTAATACAACTCCTCATTGTTGGATCCCACTGCATACTGCTGAGTTGACATCCTGTATATATATTTTAGCACCATCAAATCTGAGTTTAGTGCACTAACCTAAAACATAAATCACTGAGAAATTGAGAAGTGCCTTTGGCAATCTGAGAGTGATCTAATTCTTCAGACCTCTGTGGAGAATCCAGGGCATTGTTCCTCAGTGTGTCAGTGGGCAGACCAGAGGCATCAGAGCCCTCCAGCTTGGACTCCTCTGACTCACCACTGTCCGCGGTTCTCCCAGACAAAAAAACAAAAACATAGGTACTGAACAGCTGTGTCTGTGTTTTC
Source organism: Cebidichthys violaceus (assembly GCF_023349555.1). NCBI lineage: Eukaryota > Metazoa > Chordata > Actinopteri > Perciformes > Stichaeidae > Cebidichthys > Cebidichthys violaceus. The sequence goes on from NW_027176384.1 coordinate 17,702, forward strand.
AGTATCCTTGTGTTTAAGAATTATCAACTCAAGCCATATGTGTGAGCAGCAACAAATGTCAATATCTTGACTCATTTGGAACAAATCCTGAACTTTGAAGAGTGTTTAAATCTTCAATTACTTCAAGCTTGAACCCAATGAATGATGTGAACGCAATACACTGTGTTGAATTGTAATGTATCAGATTCGACTGTAGTAAATAATGCCGTTCTTTTGTTATGTCACATTTCGCCATGTCATGTTGGACTTTTATTATTCTGATTATCATGTGTAACTCATTGTTTTTCCTCATATCAAACAGATACACATTAATCATTTTCACTATATAATACTGGATTATGTGACACAATATGCCATGCAGGATATACTGGATCCTTACTGTGGTTTTGTTTAATTACATTTACAACTGGCTAGACTGCTTCGTTTGTTTTGATAGGATGGTATTCCTGTGAGCACTACTAGAGCAACACCTGGTCTGGATATAGTTTGTGTGTGTGTATGTGTGTTTGTGAACATGTGTGTATGCAGGGGCAACTTCTTTGGAAATTAGATTTTTGAAGCTTTTGATTGTTGAGATTTGCCAGTGCAGATCTCTTGGATAAAGTAATGTTTTCGTACCTTTCCTCATTCAGAAAGTCAGGAAGAAAATTTGTTCATTTTATGGCATTTTATGGCCATTTTTATGGTATTCCTGCAGTTCCAAAATAAGAAGGAGAAGGTTTAATGGACAATGGAGGTCAAGAAGTATACGTTCCTGATGTATTTTAAACACTGACAAACAAAGTTGTATTGAAAAAATTTGTCCTTGCTGTCACTGGTCACAGACTGATCTTCTCCATGTTATCAGTCTTTGTCAGTATATTTGCCCCTATATGAGAACCAAACCATTTAAAAAGCCTCTTCTCTTCCTTCTACCTTTGATTTGGTCTTTCTTTTTGTTTCACAGAGCCAGACTCTGTTCCTCACAAGGCCTGATACACTTCTAATAGAAGTATACATGTCGTGCCGCTCATGTAACAGGTAACTAATCACCTGTGGTTGAGCCCATACATGCACCAGGCTGATGTCCAATAAAATGAAACAAATTGCCAACTGCTGCACGTATACTTGTACTGTATAAGCTAAGAGGAAGTGGAGGCTTCTGTTTTTTGAGCTACAGTTACATTTTTATAATGCACTTTCAGCCTAAGATTCTAGAACTAGATTGTTGTTATTTTCTTCAGTGTGTTTTTTCACATCAGTATCATTGTGTTTTGGTTCCCATTGTGTCTACAAAATGGATGCTTTTGCTTCCAAACAAATTTGAGTTTTACCTGACTTTTGCCACTTGAAACAATGACTTTATTTATAGTCGGCGTACATAAATCCTAATTCCTGGAGACAATTTATGAAAAAAACATCCCGTAAAAGATAATTGCAAATCATTTGGGAAGTCTAGCTCCATGCTAAATGAAACGCTGAATCAATTTAAGCTAATGCTGTTCACCTTTAATGCCCAGTCAAATTATAGTTTCCTGGAACCGGCTGAATCACTGTCTTTGTTCAAATGGATGACTTTGGATTGTAACCAGTTGAACAAAGTAGAGCCATGAGTGGCAAAGAAAGAGACTACTGTCGCAAACACAGAAAAACAAGAGAAAAACATAATAGATTTAATTACTGTCCGATAAAACCCTGCTTATATCTTTAAAGTCTGACAACTCATGGTAATAAGCTTGTACTGGTAGTGCAGAAAGTTAATTGATTCCAGGTATGTGACCCTCCAGGACCTTTGAGGTGGAATTAATCCAAAAACAATTGGAGGACCTCAGAAGGGTCACACAGGTCACACTGAAGAGATGGTGAATCAAAATAAACACAGCGGGTGAGGTTGTCTCACTGCACCGCAGCAAAAGCAAATCAATCTGTCACAAGTGATGAGTCACTTTGTCTTGATTCTCACAGCGATGCACTCAAGTTACATAAACATCTTTTTGTTTGGTTTAGGCTTAAAGCTGATCCAGGTGGCACTATAGTTATTTCTGCAGCTGTGCCAAGACTGTTTTCCTTCTCAATCTTTATCTACACAAAGAAGATTTACGTACCGGATGCGAGTTCTCCATTCCTTCAAACTAGCATCCCACCAGACTATTGCTGGTCCAATCATGAGCGGATTATATATGAGACAAAGGGCCCCTGGGCACAGACATGCAAAAGGTCCCATAAACTCTCTTACATAGGAGCAAGACACACAGTCTTTATAGTTGCCTCTTAAAGAATGCCTCTTTTTGTTGTTGTTTTGTGGTTGTGTCTCTTTGCGGTCATTTTCTGTCTCATTGTGGTTGTGATGCCCATTTTTGTAGTTATCATGCGTCTCTTTGTGGTCGTGTGTCTCTTTTTTGGAGATTTTGAGTTTCTTCAAGTGATATTTTGCAGGTGAAGGACAGGGGGTTCCCTGACACTTTGGGCCTCTTATTCAAGATAAACATAAAAACAACAATAGAAAGTTTTAAAGAACAAAAAAATTATGTTTCAGTGCAAAGGGGACATATGCATCATTCTTTTCTGTACAGTATAATATAAGACATAAAAGAAAACACAAAAGATAGAAAAAAAAAAGCTATTGTCAAACCTAGCCATGCAGGCATGTTACATCACGTCAGAGGAGATTTAATGACCCACAAACATCTGTAGCTGACCTATCCTTGAGGGTATTTACCTCTTTTATGGGCAACTCCGGAATGTCTGCTGAGAGGAGAAGGAAGGAAAGAAAGAAAAGCCCCATGATATGCGTCTGTGTAGTGTAAGTTGATTTCTCCGAGAGTTGCACATAGGCCTGTCGAGAGGGATGGAAATGATTAACTCCATCTGTTCACCAGAACCAGAGGATAGCCTCTCATTTACATACATGTTGACTTTGTGAGTATATGTGTGTGTGTGTGTGTGTTGGTGTGTGCGCGTTCCCCACTGATCCAGGGAGAACTCCTTCAGGGCCGCCTGGCTTCCTTCCCTTTCATCCCAACCACAGTCCACAGACAGCCACATCCTTGGATACGTAGCCCTCCCCGGATGGAACATCTACGAATCAAATCATCCCCCACTTTCTCCGTTTCTTTCTATTTGGTTCTGTTTGGTCTTGTGTCTTTTTCTAATGTTTTATTACATTACATTACATTACAGTCATTTAGCAGACGCTTTTATCCAAAGCGACTTACAATAAGTGCATTCAACATTGGTAATCAAAAGAACTACTAGTCACCAGAAGTCATAAGTACATTTCCTTTTCCAAACAAGCATCTAAGAGCATGAAGCAGCGCATAACTCAGAGCCAAAGTACAGTACAGAAACAAAGAAAAACAGTTAGTGCTATAAGTAATACGAATACAATAAGTGCAACAAGCTAGTATGAATACAATAAGTGCTAAGTGGAAGGCTCAGGGTAGGACTTTTATCTTCCATTTCTCTCTTTTACTATTAATTCTGTGTTTTTGAACACATGTTTTCTCATCATAAATCACTGTCGCTCCCTTTCACTTGCACACACACACACACACACACCACATCGCCAACTCGTCACTCATCACCACTAATAAATAATATCAGCAAAATCTCTGAGGGAAAAACAGACATTTCACAATCTCAGAGTAGCTATATTAGGCTCATGTTAAAACCCGTATTGGCTGAGGTTTCCCATTGGAAAACTAATGTTTCGTATTATAGAAATATGTATTTGTGTCTCCAGCACAGTGGCCACACAGTCATACAGTAATACCTCTAATTAAATGAAATCATACGGTATATTATGAGGTTTTTCAGTAGATTAGCATTGAATAGCACTCAGACTTGTACTGGACCAATAACATCAAGGAAATGATTAAAAAATAACAACCTGTGAACACTACATTTACATATTATCTTCTTTTATGTTGGTATAGCAAATGCCTTAAACATGAGCATTCATTTGGAGTTGTGTTTTGGCCACTAGAAAAACACAATTGCTTTTATTGTTATTGTGTTTAGCTCAGATTAGGACTCCAACTACTCCACCAGGCCTGTGAGACTGAGCCGAAACACTAAATTTGTGGGTCAGAAAACAATGAACCCAAAGAGGCTAGCTGTGTAGGTCTTTACTAAATGTACAAACCGCAGAGACGGACTATAATTTTCCATGTATTTTGGTGCCATCTTGAAGAAGGCACAGTTCATTTTTATTACATGATATGCTATATCCACAACTGAGTTTTTCTGTGTTTTTTCCCCCCTCTGTGGTCAGAGACAGTTTCTATGTAGTATGGAGTGTTTTCTGTTTAGTCCTCAGGAAGAAGCCTACACCCCAAAACCAAAATTACAGAGTAGAGAGCTCAGACTGAGGGGGAGCGTGGTGGGTATCGCCAACTACAATGATGCAAACGTCTTCAAACCTTTAAATGACAATTAAGCTCCTTTAAACATCTGAAGTTATTAAAAAAATGAATCTGGCTCCATTTAAGAAATGTGTGTGTGTGTGTGTGTGTGTGTGTGTGTGTGTGTGTGTGTGTGTGTGTGTGTGTCTCTACATATTTCTGTTCAGAGGTCAGGGGTTTGCTGAAAAGAGGTCATGACTCACTCTGTCTCTCTGTCTGCCGGGTCTCAGCAAAACCATTACTACCACCCCATCCCCCACAGCTACCCAGTCTTCACGCAGTTGCACACATTCTCAAATCCTCCAAACTCCACTGTTAATGGCCGGGTCTTTCAACCTTGACGTAGTGAAATGAAGTGATAACAGGGAAACCATAACAAAAAAATAATGAAAAATGAACATTAACATTCAAAAAAGTTCTTTAAAAGCTGCTAATGACACATTCATTTCATGAGCAAGTCAACAAGTTAACACATGTGCTCAGTTGGTGACTGAAGGTGAGTAAGGCTGAGCAGATGCCGCAGATCACGGTGAAGCTATGCAGCTCCGGGATCAGCTGCAGGCTCTCTGTGACCTTTGAACCCTCATTCAGCTGTGTGGGATGTCGGCCAGCATTTGAGCATGTGTGTGTGATTCACTATGCATGCATTCACACACAAAATGCAAGCCTGTTTGGGTTCAAAGATATTTAAAACATCATAGATATTTAAACCATCATTAATAAAACAGGCAGTTATAGCGGTGAATGTAATTATGCCTAAAAACAAATGCCACACTGCTTTCTCGTTGATTTGATCCTATTTGCACTGCTGTTAGCCCAAACTCTGTGAAATTAATATCAAAATGTAATTTTAATCATACAATAAAACAATTTCAGTATGTCTCCATGAATAATATCCTTGTTTCACTGCTGCTCTGTGGCAGATGTAGTTTATACAGCTAACTATTGTTCTGTGACCAGACTTCCAGAGGTTGTAAAATTTTACTGTGTGCACATGTCTGTTTGTGTGCCTTTCTGTGTGTTCACAAACTCAAGATAGTGAGACTTGAATTTCGATGAAAACGCTGCCTCAACCGTTAACACGTGGGACACGTTTCTGTGATCTGTGTAAAACTGTTTTAATTTGTAGTGCTGAGTCCACTTTTTTTTGGCTTACATGTTCAAATAATGGACTTTATAGAATGGGTATTTCTCTCAGACTTTTTGGGTTGCAACCTTATGGAGCTGCAGACATGTGACTTACACTGTTCAAACACTGCTACACTTTTGAACTAACACTCGTTTTGAAAAAGATCCTTTGCCTTCTTTTACTTGTTTGATTTATGTATTTTTTTACTCAACGATGCAAAGCAAGACCAAGTGGAATTTCCTTAATTTCGATCCTCTAGGTCTGCCTGTCTCCCTCTGCTTCTCTTTGTAACGCTTTCCATCAACAAGCATGGAAACTTGTTGACATCATTGCAACCTTTGACCAATCAGCTGCTCTCCTCTGGTGTCATTAGTGGACCACAAATATGGAGGCATGTACAGTAAATTACTGTAAAACAGATCCAAAGAGCTCTTTCCTGTCATACTGCTGTTTTGGCTTCCCACCAGGAGCTGAACACAGAGAGAAGTATAGTTCCAGTAAATTAAGTCTAGTGGGAAAACCTGAGAAAGGAGGAATTGGAGACAAAATGCCCAAAAAAGTTAACATGTAGCATCTTGACATGCAATGAATAAACAGCCTTTGGATGACCATATGGCAACAAGGGGTGCACATTTGAATACACTCTTTATGTCCAGTGACTTTGAGGGGCCGAGTGGGTGTTTGAGCCTTAAAATTCAAGGGCAGAAAAAAAGAGGAATGTTCCTTAAAAGACAAAACAGGCAAGCAAGCTCTGAAGCTGGCGCCTCTTCAGGGTTGGACACACACACACACACACACACACACACACACACACACACACACACACACACACACACACACTTCAAAACAGCACAAAGAGGATGCATTGTAGTCAACATGAATCAGGGAGATTTGTTTGCCTTTCTATATAAAGATAACTATCAAGGGCCTTTCTGTCATAGATGGCTGTGTGTGTGTGTGTGTGTGTGTGTGTGTGTGTGTGTGTGTGTGTGTGTGTGTGTGTGTGTGTGTGTGTGTGTGTCTATGTATGTATGCATGTGTGAGCAGGCATGTTCCTATATGTCAGGAAGAAGACTTGGACAGAAAAACACAGTTGATGTGAAAAGCTATTTATTTTTATCTGAGGTCTTGTAATCAAAGGAAAGACATTTAATGGAATCTGTGAGAGGATGAAGATGTTTTTACAAAAATAAACCCCACACATTGACACATCAACATCATGAATAGCATCCAAGCTCTAAACCCTAAAAGGGATGTATTTCTGAAAGAAACAGCTTTTTTGGTACATTGATTAAAACATTGATGACTTGGCGCATGAACAACATCGGTTCAGCCAAATGTTAGAAAGGAAAGTACAGATGGGTTGCAGAGACCCTCTAGTACAGTAGAGCTGGTACTGTCCATCAAGCCATATAAAGACGCGTTTTTAGAGCTCTTCAAACACTACAAAATAGCAGTGACAATCCCAGTGAGTACTGCTCCATGTGAGCTGTGTTTTTCTATGTTGAAAACTTACCTCAGGTCCACCATAACCAATGAGAGATTGCGCAATCTGGGTGCACTGACTCTAGGTGTCACAGAAGTTCAGGATCTGGACCCAATAGCAACCACAGGACACAGAATACGATACAAATCTATTTATTTTCTTCTGGCGAAGACAGGAATGCCTGTGTGGAGCCCGTGGTCCGACACAGGATGGCTGGTGAATCGACGGTGTGATGTCCCGTGGCTCGACACCGGAGGCAGGCAGATTTTCTGCTACTCTATACCCGTAGCAGAGAGGAGAGCGATTAGGGTCTGGACTAGACAATGGGAACTTACGTAACTGCGGTAGCGAAATACCGAGGCAGAAGACAGTACGGACTGACAACCCAGGCCTGCCAGACCAGGATAGATATACTGCCAGGCGGTGATTAGTGGGATCAAGACCCAGTGTGTCCAACTCCAGGTGGTAACGAGCCAGATTGTCCGCAGCTGTGCACCGATCAGGGGGCATGACCATGGGAGGTGTCTGGAGGCAGGCACGAGAAAACAAACACAGAGCACATGGCACACAATAACAAACAGGGGAATGACAGACACATGAGGAGAGGAGACCGGGGGAAAACAGACCTTTTAAGCCCGAGGGTCCCCCATATGGACGCAGAAGTCCAAAAATTGTACACTGTACAGTGTACAAATTGACTGAAAAAACCCCCCACGAAGAACAAATATAGTCATGTAATAGCTCTGGAGATACCTCAGCGTCCTGGGAACAACATGAACATGGTCACTTCTACATGAGACAAACACATCTCCCATAAGGTACGTTTCCAAATAACAAAACATCACAAATCATAACTCCATAATTCCATAACTGACCAGAGAAAACAGCTGCTACTGATCGTTAACTACGTGCTAGCTCCGGAAGAGTGGATCAAAAAGCATGTCCACTCGACACAGATTACGGCAATATATTCCATAACTCTCCCCGGTAAACCATCGCAGAGCTGTTCAGCATCAAACACAGAAAAGTCACACAGCTTTATGGAATATTGTTCTCACTTTTGGTCGAGTCTCAGCGAAAAAATGAAATATTTCCGTACTTCCTCGTTTCTGTGTTGCAGCTGCATCCGCTCTGTGAGAATCCATTGTTTAAGGAAGTCTCCGACATTCCTTGCTTTGTTGGGAGGGATGGAAGTCTCAGCAAATTGGATTTCAGATCTGACATCAGATGGGACGTTTTGCATTCCAATTGGCTAATAGTGCTGTCAATCATCTAACTTTCAATTCCCTGTAATTCTATTGGCTTATACGATTCGAAGGAGGTTTCAATGGCGCAAATCAGAGAAAAGGGGGCTGAGATACAGCCCTAAACAGAGACACAGAGCTGGATCTGAAATTAACTCAGAGACTGGAAAGGGCCTAGAAAGGATCCTGGCCTTCAAATGAAGCCCAAACTGCTCTGTTTAGATGTATTGAACATCATTAGTGATGTATACAAGTTAAATATATAGTTTGGTACATGATAAAGTTAAAATAACATATTTTGCAACATGTGTAAAAGTGTAAACATTGGAATCCTCGCCTGGCATCTCTGTACTAGATCCTCTCTATCTTATGAATGCTTCACTTGATCTAAGTAAAAATGTGTATAGAGAACTCCAACATATAGATCTATGATCTGGGAATGCTAGAAGGCTTGGACCTACATGATTTCTAAAAGAAAATACCCTGAAATTGATTTTTTTTCAGGCAAAATTTAGAATTTTCAATTTGTGCTGTGTGTTATTTTGATATTCTCTTAACCAGTAACATATATATACTGTTATTTACACATATCAACACATCTCACAAGTGTTAGGGTTATTTCAATCCAAAAATTATTAAAATAGCCCTTACGGTTGCAATGCTACACTTCAGGTGACTGTGGCTGAGTGGAGAGCAGGGCCGCCCTTCAATCAGAGGGTCGGCGGTTCGATCCCCGGCTCCTGCTCCACTAGTCTCATGTCAATGTGTCCTTGAGCAAGACACTTAACCCCAAAATGTCTCCCGTAGCTGCGTCTACGGTGTGTAGATAGATAGTGAATTGTAAGTCGCTTTGGATAAAAGCGTCTGCTAAATGACTTTGATGTAATGTACACTCAGTTTCGTATGGGTATGCTTTTTTCGAGCGGAGGCCTAAAAAAAGGCCTAGGGTTTACACACAAAGGGTCAGACAGGGATCCTGACAGTACCCCCCCCCCCCTCAATGGGAGCCTCCAGGCGATCTGCCAGTCTTGTCCGGATGCAGTCAACAAAAATCCCGAATCAGTGAGGGGTCAAGGATCCTAGAACGGGGCACCCACGAGCGTTCGTCCGGACCGTATCCTTCCCAATCCACAAGGTATTGGAGCCCCTGACCCCGACGGCGAACATCCAGAAGTCTGTTAACTGTGTCAGCTGGACCTCCGTCGATGAGTCGGGCGGGTGGTGGGGGTCTGGCCGGAGGGCACAGAGCACTGATGGACACCGGTTTGATCTGTGACACGTGGAATGTTGGGTGGATCCTCATGGACGAGGGAAGTTTCAGACAGACCGCGCAAGGATTGATAATGGCCTGGATCTCAAATGGGCCGATGAACCAGGGGGACATCTTCCGGGATTTGGTCCTTAGCGGGATGTCCTTGGCAGAGAGCCACACCCTTTGACCAACCTCGTACTGTGGAGCAGGGACGCAGCGGCGATCCGCCAAGCGTTTGTTTTGCTCTGCCGTACGGAGAAGAGCGGCCCGGGTCTCCCTCCACACCCTCCTACAGCAACGGAGGTGGAGCTGAACTGAGGGAATGGCTATCTCTACCTCCTGAGCGGGGAACAGAGGTGGTTGGTACCCCAGGGAGACCTCAAATGGAGTGTGACCAGTAGCCAATGAGGTATGGGAGTTGTGGGCATATTCCACTCAGGCCAGGTGAGTACTCTAGCTGGAAGGATTCGATGCTGCCACACAGTGGAGGGAGGCCTCAAGCTCCTGATTTAGTCTCTCTGTCTGCCCGTTAGATTGGGGGTGGAACCCGGAGGACAGACTGATGGTCGCGCCGAGGGCCCGGCCGAAGGCCCGGCCGAAGGCTCTCCAGACCTGGGAAATGAACTGCGGGCCGCGGTCAGAGACAATGTCCACTGGAATCCCATGTACACGGAACACCTGGCTGACCATAATGTCAGCCGTCTCCTGAGCTGAGGGGAGCTTGGGCAGAGCGAGGAAGTGAGCCGCCTTTGAGAAGCGGTCAACCACCGTAATGATGACCGTGTTCCCTTGCGAGGGAGGCAGACCTGTGACGAAGTCCAGGGCAATATGGGACCAGGGACGATGTGGCACCGGAAGGGGTTGCAGCAAGCCGGCGGGAGGTCAGTGTGATGTCTTATTGCGGGCACAGGTTGAGCAGGCGAGGACAAACGCTCTTGTGTCCGCTTCCAGCGATGTCCACCAAAAGGTTCTCAGAAGCAGGTTAATGGTGCGTCTGACGCCAGGGTGACAGGAGAACCGGGAGGTGTGCACCCACTGGAGTACTTGGGAGCGTGCGGACAGGGGGACAAAGAGGCGGCCGGGGGGCCCGCCTCTGGGGTCTGGCTGGGTCCGGAGAGCATCCTGCACCTTCATTCATTCATTCATCCTTCATCTTCGTCCGCTTATCTGGGATCGGGTCGCGGGGGCAACAGCTCCAGCAGGGGACCCCAAACTTCCCTTTCCCGGGCCACATCAGCCAGCTCTGACTGGGGGATCCCGAGGCGCTCCCAGGCCAGTTTGTTGTCTGGAGCCTAGAGCTCCTGGTAGGGTCTCCCATGGCAGCATCCTGCACCACAGATTAGATCTCCCAGGTGAGAGAGGCTGCCACACAAGTTGCGGGGAGGATGGTTCCCGGACTGGAGGAGTGACCCTCGGGAGAGAACTGGCGAGAGAGAGTGTCTGGTTTAGTATTCTTGTGGCCTGGACGGTAGGAGATGGAAAAGTCAAAACGCCCGAAGAACAGTGACCACCGAGCTTGGCGAGAGTTTAACCTCTTGGCGGTCCGAATGTACTCCAGGTTCCTATGGTCCATCCAGACCACGAATAGATGGGCAGCCCCCTCTAGCCAGTGTCTCCATTCCTCGAGAGCCAGCTTGATTGCCAGTAATTCTTGATTTCCAACGTCGTAGTTTCTCTCTGCCGGGTTCAACCGGCGGGAATAGTAAGCGCAGGGACGGAGCTTAGAGTCAGAGTCCGAGCGTTGTGACAGGATGGCCCCCACGCCTGTGTCAGAGGCATCTACCTCAACAAAGAACTGACGGGTGTCGTCGGGCTGAATCAGGATGGAGGCAGAGGAGAACTGCTCCTTGAGGAGTTGGAACACCTGACCGGCCTCCGGCGTCCATGCAAACATGATCTTCGAGGAGGTGAGTCTAGTGAGGGGGGCAGCTACCTTGCTGTAGTTCCCGATGAATCGGCGGTAGAAGTTGGCAAACCCCAGAAACTGTTGGAGCTGTTTCCGAGAGGAGGGGGTCGGCCATCCAGTCACAGCCTTAATCTTTTTCGGGTATGTCCTCATTTGACTCCTCTCTATGATGAATCCCAGGAACTGAACTGAGGTCACATGGAACTCGCATTTCTCCGCCTTCACAGTTTATTCTCCAGTAGGCGCTGGAGGACCATCCTAACGTGATGCTGATGCTCCTGAGGGTCCGCGGAATAGATGAGGATGTCATCTAAGTAAACAAATACAAAACGGTTCAGGAAATCCCAGAGTATGTCATTTACCAATGCCTGGAATACTGCGAGGGCATTGGTTAGTCCAAAAGGCTTGACTAAGTACTCAAAGTGATCGAGGGGGGTGTTGAAACCTGTCTTCCACTCATCCCCTGCTCGGATCCGCACCAGGTGGTAAGCGTTGCGAAGGTCAAGCTTGGTGAAGATCGTTGCTCCAGAGAGAGGTTCAAATGCAGAATTAATCAGTGGCAGAGGATACTTGTTTCGGGTGGTGATGTTGTTCAGACCCTGATAGTCGATGCAGGGCCGGAGGCTCTTATCTTTCTTGATGACAAAGAAGAATCCGGCTCCAAGTGGTGACGAGGATGGCCGAATGATTCCAGCTTTTAGAGACTGTGAGATGTACTCCTCCATGGACACCTTCTCTGGTCTGGACAGGTTATACAACCGACTGGATGGGAACAAAGCACCAGGGTGGAGGTCAATAGCGCAGTCGTAGGGGCGGTGAGGTGGTAGGGAGAGAGCCCGAGCCTTGCTAAACACCTCCCCGATGTCATGGTAGGCGTCGGGAATGGAGGCGAGATCTGGTGAAGGAACGGGTAATCCCTGGTGATGAACTCCAGGGGGCAGCGCAGACCTTAGGCAGTTAGCATGACAGTAGGGGCTCCATGTGGCGATCCTCCCTGCCGCCCAGTCAATCTGAGGGTTATGAGTGGTGAGCCAAGGGTGGCCCAACAGGAAAAACATAAAATTGGAGTCTCTCTCTGTGATTGCCGGACAGGATGAGCCGGAGCGGCTGGGTCCGATGAGTGATTCTGGCCAGGAAGCTGCCATCTAGGGCCTGGACCACTAGCGGACACTCAAGCATCTCTAAGGGAATCTGAGCTCTGGCTATAAATTCTGTGTCCATGAAATTTTGTTCTGCTCCAGAGCCTACCAGTGCAGAGAGAGCGAGAGTGCAGAGAGAGAGACGCAGGCAACAGCAGTCTTGGTAGGGGTTGGAGAGAGTGCTGGGGTCCGCTCGCCAGTATCCCAACCATTAGCTTAATCAGCTCATCCAATGAACTGGCCTTGTCACAGGTGGCCAGTTCACCTTTTATGGCTCCACTCCCCTGACTCCCACCTGGACTTGGCTGCGAAAATCCACAGAGTGTTCCGCTACACTCGCCTGGCTCTGTCTTAGGCGGAGAAGGCGCTGCGCTGCATCCTCGGAGTCCACCGGGTGGTCGAAAACCCTCCACAAATCCTCCACAAAGTCCACGTAACACACGAAATTAGGCCGGTCAATGCTGGATGTATTCGTGGCCCAGTCCAAAGCGCGTCCCCGCAGTAATTCCACCACGTAAGAAACCTTGGACCTGTTCGAGGCAAAAGTCTGAAGCTGACGGTCGAATACCTGCCGGCATTGAAACAGGAAACCCCGGCACTTCCCCAGCGTACCGTCATAAGGCTCCAGAGACGGCATGGGGGACTCCCAAAATCGGCGGGGCGAGGAGCAGAGAGGATGGTGCCGGTGCTGGAGCCGGTGGAGGCAGGACTGTTCGAGCTAGTTCTTGCATCATGCAGCCAATCTGGGAAACCTCAGATGCGATGGACCTCTGTGTTTCCCTCATGTCCTTGAGCATCTGCCGGTGTTCCTCAAGCTGCATGCTATGGTCAGCCAGTGTAGCTGCTCCTGTGGTAGCTGGATCCATTGGTCAGTCCGTTCTGTCACGGGAGTTCAGGATCTGGACCCAATAGCAACCACAGGACAAAGAATATGGTACAAATCTATTTATTTTCTACCGGCGAAGACAGGAATGCCTGTGTGGAGCCTGTGGTCCGACACAGGATGGCTGGCAAATCGACGGTGTGATGTCCCGTGGCTCGACACCGGAGGCAGGCAGATTTTCTGCTACTCTATACCCGTAGAAGAGAGGAGAGCGATTAGGGTCTGGACTAGACAATGGGAACTTACGTAACTGCGGTAGCGAAATACCGAGGCAGAAGACAGTACGGACTGACAACCCAGGCCTGCAAGACCAGGATAGATATACTGCCAGGCAGTGATTAGTGGGATCAAGACCCAGTGTGTCCAACTGCAGGTGGTAACGAGCCAGATTGTCCGCAGCTGTGCACCGATCAGGGGGCATGACCATGGGAGGTGTCTGGAGGCAGGCACGAGAAAACAAACACAGAACACATGGCACACAATAACAAACAGGGGAATGACAGACACATGAGGAGAGGAGATCGGGGGGAAAACAGAGGTTAACACACAAAGGGTCAGACAGGGATCCTGACACAAGGAAGGCCAAGGCTTTGAATCATGAGTCATTTGTTGATCAGTTTGCCAAAAAGCACAAAAAAAAATGTGAAATCCTAGAAAGAAAAATACAGACTGGGATGCAGAGACCCTCTAGTACAGTAGAGCTTGTGCAGTTCATTGAGCCTTTTAAATGAGTGTTGCAGCAAAAGAATGGGCTGTAACTTAATAACTAACTGTACAATGTTTGGCTTTTTCATTCTACCAAAGAAGTAGTTCTCTGTCGCTGAGCTTTATGCGGGTCTATTGGCCTTATTAAGAAGTGTTGCAGCAAAGGAGGTACGGTTACTTGAGCTGAAGCCCACAAATACCAATCTTTTTATACGGTTTATTTTTGTGCTGTTACTTCATACACTGAACTAAAAATGTTGAACATTCTGTTGACTCATTTGTCTTGGCTTGAATGTGCCCCTCCAACCCGTTCTCTCTCCCAACTCGTCAAATACACACGGTTGGTCAGTGCCCCTCAGCATCAAAAATCGACACATTGAGGCAACCTTTAGCAGCCGTATGCAACGCACCAGGCTTTCAATTTACTCTAATGCAAACTGAGAGTCTACTTAGGGTGGACGGGCGGTAGGCGTGGTGGATGCGCAAACAAACACTGGACGTGCAAGGGACTGGCGGTCATGTGCTTGTCACGTGAGTCCCATGTGTTGCTGGTCATTTGAGTCGTGAGTTAGTGAAGTTATTGCAACCAGGCTCTTTCCCTAACGAAGTGGTTTTGTTGCCTATAGACAGAAGTATACTTTGAAAGGACAATATGCATATCACAAGTGTATATTGACACACTGTCCCAAACTTTGAAAACGAGCGCGAGAGGGCTACCGAGACCTGAGAATATATTATGAGATGTGTAAATTGAAAAAATATAGATTGGGGAAAGGAGAAGGGGAAGAGTTGGCACAGATGCAGAGAAGGGATTAAATAAGAAGGTTTTAGTAGAGGTTTGGATAAGGACTGTAGAGCAAGATCTTGTGCAGTCATATTTTATGCCTTTTGAATTGAATGAGCAGACATATCATGATTGGCTTCATACAGACAAGCTCAGAAAATATAATAAATCTACTTGCTCACACTGTCACAGCTTGACAACACAGTCATTACTTAGTTGTTGCAAGTAGTTGCACATGAAAAATAAAGTTTTACAAGTACTAGTATTTACTGCAGTGATGAATGATTTGTAGTGTATAAAATACCATTATTACATTTAATAGAAAATATTTTCAATGATCAATCCCAATGGTTATGATGAATTATTCTAGTATCCATGCATGACAACTAAAGTTGTGTTAAGGTATGGTTTTAGGTAACTTAAACTAAGGGGAAGTCATTATCAAAAGAAGACAGCACAAGTTTGTGTGTGTGTGTGTGTGTGTGTGTGTGTGTGTTTATGTACTACTATGAAACAGCTGCTATAAACAGCTGGCGACATTAATAAATGGCCCACAGAGTGGCACAGCATCAGAGCAGTGTGACACACCACCCCTATTTAGCAGCTGAGGTTCATGATGCTGTTGTCCTATTAAATCACAGATTGCAGCTCTAGAGAGAAAGTTAGAACCTCTATAAAAGATCCAATTAAAGTAACATGCAGTTAAACATCTGTTTAACTGTTCTGCGTGTCTACACAGAAAGTGTTTCAGCTGTGTTTTTCAGTCGTCCGAAAAACACCTACCATCAAAACTGTGCCTGAATGCATCCTGTGTATGCATGGAGGACTGAAGCAGCTGCTATGCTAACACGCTACTTACGCTACGTCTCCGGTGATACATTGTGAGATTGAGTTCTATTTGTACAACAGCTGAAAGATGGATTTCTTCTTGTGATAAAAGTTCGAAGTAGAACATACCTGAGTCAATATGAGTTTTCACTGAAAAAAGGCATCCTTGTGTTGCCTTTTTGTTAGATGACTAACTATAGCTTTGAGTGAAAGACTCCAGCAAACTTTAAGTTAACACAAACCTCTTTCATGCTGTATAATGTGTATCATGTCAAGACACTGATCCCTGATCAGATGTTAACCTTTGGCCTTGTTGCAAACTTTTAAAATTGCATAAGTGTATTTCAGGACAGAGAGTCCCCAATGTATTAACATAGATTAAATCAAGTGGTTCCTCAAACAACGTCTTGTAGTAGGATCTGAGGTTGCAGCTGCATGAATTTTAATATAACATCTACTCATCTACTACTTATTGCATCTGACACAGCTGTGTAAACAGGCTCTATGTTTTGAGGAAATGATGCTCAAATGTTATTATTTTAAAGCTAAATATAGTGTTGCACTTAGCATGGGTATATCAAATGTATTTTTTACTCCAAAAACTATGGCATTTATGATATCATAAAAAAAAACATGTTAAATGAAGCTAAATGTGTGTGTGTGTGTGTGTGTGTGTGTGTGTGTGTGTGTAGGTGTGTATGTGTGCTACACATGCAATACAGTTCACTGATCTATGGAAAATATAGCACAATGTGAGATAATTTCAACTCATCATTTTGGTTCCCTGGGGCAGTGACATGCCACAAAACATTAGTCACATAAAGAGACAGAGAGATATGAGCTTGGTCTGTTATTAGCAGGCCAGTGCTTGTGTTGTGTTTGTATGTGATTATGGTGACACCTGGTTGTTCTGATTTTATGAACTCTTTAATTTCAGTCCAGCAGCATGGATGAATCATAACCAACTTGTTGAGGCAGCAGAGATGTACCAAAGCTTAGAGCAAGCAGCACGGCTTCAAGAAGAGTTTGGGTTTGAAAATGGAGCAAAACTAAAGCAGATAGTGTTTCATATGGGGTGAAAGTACAATGGAAAAGTACTGGTAATGGTGACAGTAGATAAAAAGGCTTCCAATTACATTACTTCCAACTGGCAGCTATTATGAAAACACATCAAAAGTTTGCACAACTTTTGAGCCAAAAATATAATAAAGTTAACATATGGAGGGTACTGCCAGATGGTGCATAACAAATATGAATTTAATAACTAGGAGCCTGAGTTTATTAGTTCTAAATTAAATTGAATTTAAAAACAAAGAGGAGCAGCATGAGTTCATATTGAGTTTAACATAAAGGCAGGAACTAAAGATAAAAACAACAAAAAGCCTGCCATGCCAAAATAAAAGCATGATTGATGCTTTTGCTGGGCTCTGAATACTAATAAGAAGGATACGTCTTGATTTCAGCAACGCACTTCACATGTAATATACCTCGGCTGGAGGAAAAATAAGTCTGTTCAGCCAGAAAAGACAAGGGTTTCTAAATGCACTAGCATGTAAAACAAACAATACAGGAACCAACTCATGAACTTTTTGTTCCCCAAAGGAAGCACATACGAAAAAAAAACAAACAATCATGGACCCAGTATTGAACCCTGAGGAACACCATGCAACTGTTCGTCAAACAAAACAGTTCTATGACAAAGAGCTGGCCTGTGTATCATTTGGGTCGTTGACAGCTTACACCAATGCTCCTATAATATGGCACATAATTGAGCGTATAGGTCAACCAGGTTTTTTTTGTAGCGCTCAGAGCCCAACACACCCGTTTGTCAAAAAGAGAAGTCTTGTGATGTGTAAAGATAGATTAGCAGCTGTGGTATGCACTGGCAGAAGAACATGTTTGGAAAGTGTTGGTCATACACACATTACAGTCTCCTTGGTAACAACCACAAGTGCAAGATGTCTGTCAATGAGCCTTGGCTGACAACAAGAATTATGCTGAATTAGAATTATACTTTTACACTGGAGTGATTATTTAGTCATGGCTTCAATAAAGCAAAGAGAGAAGTCTTATCATCTTGTATATTGGTAGTAAATTAGATTTTTTACTGTTACATGGATGATAATGTACTCTATCGGTGGGAGTGTGATAGGGTTTCTACTATCAGTAGAAAAGTAATAGGTGTCCTGAAGTTGCAGTGGCTCTTATCTAAGTTTGTTTCTAGATATCTGACCTCCTTACACAGTCCTTGACGGTGAGCACAGAAACTCTGTGAAAGAAGCATATTTCAGCTGCTTGAATTTAGAATTTTTACCATCATAGAGCCCATGACCGTGGATGAGTGTTTGAACATAAATCAAAATGATGAATCACAAGCCATGCCTGTCTCCCACAAAATTCCGTTCCCATACAACTAAACTGCACTCTCAATTATGTTTCGTTTCAAAACACGCCTACAAAAGTACTACATAAAGTTTAGGCAACAAAACTACTTGGTTAGGTTTAGTAAAAAGCATCATGGTTTGGTTTAAAATGAAAATAAGTGAAAAGAAACTGAAACTAAACAAAATCGGAACAAGAAGATTTCCATTTCATGGCTGATTCCTGTTATGGATATGGCCATTACAACAGGAAAAAAGGTTGAAACTCTGGAAGCAGATATTTAGCACACTGGATTATTTATTACGGGGTCTTGAGCTGAAACAAGTTTAGGATCCTTCAGGTGATTGAAACTATTTTAAGTTAAATGTAAGACAACTCAGAGCCAGAGAACACATCTGTTCATCAGCAGCTCATTAGAGATCAAGTAAATTCCTTCGACATTGAATACCGTAGCAACACATACATATAGCCAGTAGGTGACAAATGCATACATATACAGAAATAAAACACCAAATTGACTCTTTATGGTTTGCTGGATAAAATAACGTAAGGTATTTAAAACAATCCACCCCTGATTTTCTTCATACAGACGCCAATACCTAAAGAACACATCATCCTTCTGCAGTGGAGCAAAGGGGGTAAAGGTTCCTAAGTCAAAGCAATTATGCTTGGAAGAAACTGCCAAGATGTTAGTATCACTCTTTCCAGGATGCTGTCATGTGGGTTTACTCTTTATGCAGCAATGGAGTTAATGGATGGAACCAGGGAAACCTTTGATAGCTTTGCAAATCAGTAAACTGGCAAACGTAAAGTTCAGAGAGGAGAAGCTTACTTGCTTACTGTCTCAGTACAGCACACCTGGCCCTGGACGTTGCAAAGGTGCTGCTTTACAATCCGATAAACACTTTGCCTGAAGCACAATAACACCTTTAAGTCTCTTCCACTTTCTTCACCACCTGTGGAATTAAATGCATGAGCATGCAAGAGCATTATGGGTATAAAAAAACAATTGTGACTGCAATTTGCGAGTGACATACATTAGGAAATGTAACACTGCTACCATTTGCACTCTGCGTGTAATCATTGCGCAATATCAGTTTGTGAAAGGGGGATAAAAGATATGCTAAAAAACCTTGACTATCTGAGGGGAGTTTTTGTTTTTATTTAGACAAGGCAAATGGAAGGAAGAGAGGAGACACAGGGACAAAGTAGCAACACAGAACAGGATGTACAAATGTGTTGTTGATGCATTCAACTTGCAGGCTTTCTCTGTTCTCAAAAAACATAATTCATCATCTCCTGTTCACTTCGAAATGTTTCATTTTCTAGACTTCTTATTCACACAATGTATTTTCTGCTGTTTTGACAGAACATACATAGAAAAGCCCCAAAACATTACGAGCAAATAATATTTTCATATTTTTCACACAATTTAAAGAGCATTTGAATCCTTGAACGCTGTTAGAGAAATTCACTCGAAGCCATAGTAAAAGTAATAATCACAGGACATTTATTCTTGCAAGAAGGAGACAGGGTTGTACACATACAAGGTAACGTGTCAAGACTGCTCAGAGTTTCAACTCCAAGCCACAGGTTTATATAGTTGTAAACACACACACACACACACTAGGCACAGGATGGCCTAGGGCACATGAGATAACAGATGGGCTTTTCATCCTACAGGAGAGGGAGAGACATAATATCTGGGTCCTCACTTAACCCTCTGTTCTCATACGGCGGTCACCCTGGTTAACAGTGAAAGTCATGGTTGTAACTTAGCTCAGAGTAGTGCTGTCATCTCAACAGGTTGAAAAGCTAGTTACACTTCCCCCCTCCTGACCCTTTGGCCCTCACACATGCGACCACTTGGTCTCCCTAAGTGTCAAAGGAAGTTCAGCCAGTCAGGTCACATGAGGTAAGGCTCTTTGGGCAGATCTTCATTGTAGGATAGGAGAATCGTAATTAGTCTTAGATTTTCTACATCAAACGCTTACACTGCTACTTATTAAAGCTTTGGTGCTGTATTCACGTTAAACAACAACATTTATTCCCGCATCTTAAAGCAGTTAAGGTATTGGCTTTCGTGACCATTTATATTCAGAAAATTTGAATCATTAAAAACTCCACTTCTAATTGATGTGAAATATTATAAAACAAAGGAACAACAAATACATTGTTTGGAAAAAAAGTGCAAACTGATCACCTAATCCCTGAAATGGTTCCACACCCCTGTGCTGCAAACTCCTTCTAGCTGGCTCCCATAAAGTGAAAGCTACCTCAGATTGTAAGCTCAACACGAAGTCTGAGAAGCAGCCAAACTTGCTGTGAGAATGAGTTTAACATGAATACATCTCTATTTTCTTCCAGCCACTGAAAACATGGCGCTTCTTTGGACCAATGTTTGCTTGGCCGGGGAAATTTCCGGTGTTTGATAACTTGTCTTGGTGACCTCACTCTGCACTCCCTTCAGGGAGAACAGCTACATATACCCTCGGAGCTAATAGGACTTTAATTTAGGTGTGTGTCTGCTCTGTTAAGGGTTACACATGCAAGTTGGACCAGGTTTGACCAGGAGGCTGTTGTGTCCAATGTGGAGGTCAATTTTTAAAAGCAAGACCAATGAAAATTGTGGAGAGATTGTAAGTAATGTTCAGCAACAGTAAAGAAGTTCGCATGGGGAGTTTGTAGTCCTCTCTATCCCAAATACTCCCTCAAGTTGTAACAATTAATATGAGCTTGTTCTTGCTCAGCATAATCTTTTCACTCCCTCGGAGAGAAGACTGATCCTCAAGGAGACAGATAAACGTATCCTCAGCCTTGTTGTCTTATCACAGTAGGGAGAAGAGCTATGCAGTATGGTAAAAACTCCGAAATGTGATCCGGTCATTAGGGACAAGAAAGAGCATGATGATAAAAATGTTGAATTTTGACAGCTTTAAGCCATTAATACAGCCATTATTTTCTGTCCGGTGCTGAGCCGAGTCATTCTACAGGGGAGTGAGGGGTTTTATCACTGGTTTGTTCATGTGAACTCCTGCTAAACAGTCACTGGATATTCAGTAGCCATAGTATATGAAAGAGTTGTATTCTTTAATTTTCATAATAAAGCAATGTTTGTACGTTTAAAGACCAATTTTACACACACACTTGATATTTCCCTGTATTTGTCTGGCAAAACAAATTCCAGTTTGTTGAAGAAAGTAAACAGGGCTCAGCCTGATGGAATTCATTTGTCAGTTGTGGCACTCAGGCTCACAAACTGTAGCAGATTATAAAAATGCAAACAAACAGTCACCTTTCCACCCTCCCGTTCACCTGGATTAATGGCAGTCATTACTTTAAACACACAGTCACAGTTAAGTGATTTTATTAGTCATTACAGCACAATAAACTACAGGTAGACTTGTTATTCTCTTCTTTGACACCTATTTAGATGTATTTAATGTCTCCGTCTATTTATTATCTCTACATCCAGCCTTCATTAGTCTTTGCAGTTCATTGTAGTCAGATGTTATGATCCTTTCATCCAACATGACACCCAGAAACAGATTGTAACAGACACCCAAGTTTATTATGTGACGCACAAGTGATCCTGCAGATACAAAGACGATGTCATTGATTGTGTCTTTGTTGATTTCTTTCTCTTCATGCTTTCTTTCTTTTTTCCTTCATTACTTTCTTTTTTGGATCCTTTATTTGTCTATCCGCAGACACATTCTACATGTGTCAAGATTATTTTTATTAGTAACACTCGGTGATTATTCTGCGTAACATGTCGCTCAACATAAACTTTTTTATTTCCAGTCCTCCTGTACGTAGCGTCTAGCCGTTCCTCTGGCTCAGCGAAGAAAGAGAGGAAGGGAGTGAGTGTTCGAGAAAGAAATTATGTAAAACAAATAAATCACCAGAAGGAGTGGGAAGAGGGGGAGGAAAGGACACACAGATCAAGAAGGACAGAGATAAACAGTGAGAAAATGATGAGAAAACAAAGCAGGGGAAGAAGAAGATGACATTGTTTCCTCATCTAAAGATTGATTAACGCTCGTTGTCTTTGAAGTGAGCATACCTGCCCAGCGTGGACTCAATCAGTCCTCCACGCTTTAATGAGAGGGATTCAGTGTTCGGTGCTTTGATTAAATAGGATTTAAGTTTGTAGCCACAGAAATATGGAGTCATCTGGTTTGTCTAAATAGTTGCATCCGTACTGCTGCGTTTGTGTGTACATGTGTTCTTCCAATGCGTTTCCAGTCAGTCATGGATTGTGGCCAGATAGAGAAGCATGGGACACAGACTGGGAACCGTTCTCCTCATCTGTCTGCCTCTCTTTCTCTCTACAAAATAACAAAGAAAGGCAAAAAGGAAGCAAAGAAGACAGAGAGAAGCAGAGGTAATTGATAAAACATGTATGTCCTGGATGAAATAGGGTCCTATAGCTGGTACACTAAATGAAAACCTCTCATCTCCAACCAGAAAAGAAAGGAGTCCTTCCTCGATTTAGCATTGCACTCCTTTAACATTGTTGGACTCACAGTGGACAGACAATGAAGATCAAAATCGATGCAGCAGTACCAGAGATATCGGCTTGCATTCTTCCATGTCAAAACCTGGCGCCTACATTACCCACAGATCAGCTTGATTGCTTATAGACAATAGCTTTCATTACTGTTTCTTGCCTCTTGATGAATGTAAGTCTAATATTCACTCTTCTTGTTGCTTTGGCTCGGTGTCCATCAACTCCTGAGGGAAATATCTGTATCTGAATTATAATGACATTTAGATGGATTCCCTACCTCCCAAGAAGCTGCAATATATTCATATATTCATTTAAATGTAGCAAATTGTTCAGACTTGAACCTTGCCTTGATTCTGTGAGCTTTGTTTGCTTTGTTTTTTTGACGATATCTGGCATTGACTGTGCATTTTTAAAGACATAACAAAGGCCTTAAAAGTCCCTTGCCTTACAAAATTAGCCATGATCACACATTTGTATAGCACACAGAGGCTATAAACATGTCTTAAAGGGATGCATTGAGTTCAAAAGTCGACCTGGCTCTTTAAAGAATGTGTTTGAAGCATTTTAACAAGGCGCTCAACCTTCATCTCCCCACTGGCACAACAGCTGGCCTGTCACACGAACATCATCCCCGGGCACAAACACACACTCATGCACATGCATGAGGTTAGCTTTGACAGAGAAAATACATTTTGCAGCTTGGAGGTTATTCTGTATTCTGTTACTGTCTCGACTTGGTATGCATGCATGCTTTTGCAGATGTGAGTGTACAGTAGGTGCTTGCATGTTTGAGGAGGGGATTACCGTCCGCCGCCCGCTGCTAAACAGACAGGTTGACTGGTTTACAGCCTTTGCAGAAAAGCACCCCCCCCAGGTTTCCATCGCAGCTTCTCGCTACTTACTTAAAACAGTTGTTCTGGTGTAAGTGCTCTCAAGCTGTTTGAAGTGTTTGGCAGTAAACAATCCATTTAAGCCAGCGCAGAATGGTGGCCCTAATATGGAGCTGTTTCTCTCAGTGTTGTTGAAGAGAAGAGAGGAGGGGAGGGGAGAAGGACAGAGCAAGCAGCAGTAAGTTGATTAGCGGGGATCACTGTCTTGTGGCTCCATAAAATTACACAGAATCGCCACTTACTAGTAGATGAAACTATTCGTGTGGGAGCTGTTTTGTGTCAGAGAGGCCAACTGGTTCATGTTAGCAACAAGTGGTAAAGAGTGGTGGGAATCTTCACTGCCTCAGAAGTAAATATACAGATGTACTGCAGTGCAAAACAATCACACAGAGTTAACCTCAAACAAGACACCAGGAGCTCAATCATGATTTATCACAGACATGTCAAACAAATCAACACAAGTGTTTGGTCATAAACCAAAGTGAAGAATTGGAACATGTTAAAATAACCACTACAGTCACTATAAAACAAAAAGGACATTCTGTGGTGCTAGAGGAAAAATCAGGGGGTTCACCAAAGTCTCTAAGATTCATCCTCCGGAGACCATGAATGTCTTTTCAAAATGTCAGGGGAATCCATCCAATAGTTTTTGTCATATTTCAGTCTGGACCTCGCCACTAACAAGGCTAAAAAAGTGGCAGGACAGAATACATCAGTGTATTCGTGGCTGGTTCCACCTCTTGCGCTTCTGTAAAGCGATGCAGTCCAGATGATGGGTGGCAAACTTTTTAGAAAACCTTGTGAAACCACAAGTGTTGCCTGCAACACGCATGGTAACATCGTTCAGCGGCAGATGTTGGAAGTGGACTGAGGCTATGGAACAAAGCTGCTTCAATTTACATCCACAAGGCTGGGAGCATGACACCACACACAAACAGGTGGTTGAGTTTTTTGGACCTGCAGATCTCCGGTTGGTCCCGCGTCCCCGGCTCCTAATCTTGTCATGAGCGCTGCGTCTAAGCCAAGAAAATCTGCATGTCTGCCTTTAAAGTTAATTGCCTTTTAATTCATAAATACTAATGTTGAAGCTTTTAACAGAAATACTGTCTCATTTACAGCTAAAATCTAAAATGCTTTTTAATTAATATATTGGTCTTATATCCCCCTGAATCATTGTGGTGTGTCATAAAGCGATTAACAACACATTAACTGTGGCTATAGGACGGCCACACCACATCAGGAGTTTTCTCTTTTTCAGGCTAATTGGACCTCTGCCCAGGTTGAAGTTGGGAATTATGTGAGGTCACCAAACTTCATGAACCAATAAGGACGATCAGAGCGTTACTTCTCTGACATAAAAAAAACTGAAACGAGGGTCAGGGACCTGTGCGGTTTTGCCAATCACGTGTCGGGCCTTCAATCCCTGACAGTCCAACAACAACATAATACCTGTTATACAAATAAACTGTAAACTAAACCTATGTGGGTTACCAAAAGGAGATCAGTTCAAATCCAAAAAGCTTGTCATGGTCTTGTCGGGAATTGCATGATTATATGTGCAAATGCAACTTAACTCTCTATTATATATTGACAAAAATTAGAGTGAAAGGTCTAGGAAAAATGGACAGAATTATACATTAACTTTCAATCTAACCGCTCAGTCATATACTGTATACAGAAAAAAAGGCTGATTTGAGTTTTTTTCTTTATTTTATAACATATTGGCAGATATTCAAACACATAATAAACTTTTTAAATTTCTGCCTTTTTTTCTAAGGATGACGTGACATTTTACAGTTGAAAAATATACTTGTCTGGGCTCTTTGATGGACAAACTCTTCAAAAGTGACACTGACTGACCTCAAACTAATTTTGACATTTCTGAACTACATTTTCTTGTCTCTTATCGGGCAAAATAAATGTTAATACTATATCAAACTAAAATCAGGTAAGATATCAGGCTCTGGTCACATCCAAATCTCATACAGTCTTCAGTAAAACATCTTGATCATATACTGTGTGAACATGGGAAATCCATAATTGGAGTGAGGGACGAGCGACTGGCTGCTTTTCCAATCTCTCTCTCTCTCTCTCTCTCTCTCTCTCTCTCTCTCTCAAATCAAAAAAGGCTTTATTTGCATGAAAGTTTCAAGAACAATGTTGCCAAAGTATCAAAATAGAAATTGTCCGAATATTTGGATAGTACACAAGAACAAAATATGAATAGCAATATGAACATCAACACAACATTAGGATTGATGTATATTAGAGATGCACTGAACCGATTTTTCAGTTCCGATATCTGCATTTTGGGTGTCGGCCAAATCTGCTCGGCCAAATCTCATGGGAAGGCGTACAAATAACGAGACATTTCCCGACCTATACGTTCGTCATTTGCACACACTGTAGGTTTTTCATGTCATTTATACGCTTTCTTTCTCTGACAGTAGAGAAATATTCTGCCAATTCATCATCTCTTTTTCAGGACCAAATAACAATCTAATCTATTTTTGCTTTTAGTTTCTTCTTTCTAATGTTCCAAGTAGGTTTCTTTACAACACGTTATAATTTGATTTACTCCGATTGGTGTTTGGAGAGCAGTGTTGAATGTCTGTCTCTCTCGGCTCATAAGGTCAGTTAGCATGCATATCCTGGAGGAAGTCCACCGGTTTAACAGAGGGGGACCAGTGCAGGGTTACAGCCCTCTTACACGTGTATATGAGTGTGTGTTTGTGTGTGTAATGCTAAACCAGACACAGCCTTGTGACTCCTTTGAGAATCAGCTTCACTTTACTCACAGTCTCATTCTCTCTCCTTCTCTCTTCTCACATTCTCAGTGTGATCCAGCTGAGTGGGTGAAAAGCAAGAGAGGCAGCTTGCATAAGGCAGTAGTCAATCACTCAGCACAGGCAGCCAGAGAGAGAGAGAGAGAGAGAGAGAGAGAGAGAGAGAGAGAGAGAGAGAGAGAGAGAGAGAGAGAGAGAGAGAGAGAGAGAGATTGGAAAAGCAGCCAGTCGCCCGTCCCTCACTCCAGGCTCTAACTTTAAAGGCAGACATGCAGATTTTCTTGGCTTAGACGCAGCGCTCATGACAGGATTAGGAGCCGGGGACGCGGGACCAACCGGAGATCTGCAGGTCCTAGTGGACGAGCCTGAGCCAGATTCTCTCCCTGTACAGGTAGGACTGAAACCTTCATATTGAACCAAAGTGCATTAGATCTGTCTATCTACAAAAGATTATTCAGCTGAAAGCAGCAGCAAATCCCCAATCCTTCCTGATACAATATTCAATACACAAGAGGATTTTTTTTTCTTCTTTTTGGCAAGTATTGCTTGGCACCACAGTTAAGTTTCCGGTGACAAAATCAAATTCCCTGAAGTCTTGGAAAAGACCACAGCATATTAAACTAATCTTGATGTGAAATAGTTATTAGGTTGCACAGCATGTAATATTTCTGCCTCTTTTTAAACTCTTTTCTGAAGGTTTTATGAGAAGAGTGACTTCCCTTCTTTTTCTTATTCCTTTGTAGGCATACACTGATAGTGTATGCACAGAAAAACAATGAATACAACTTACAGCTTACTTGTTTTAAGTCATTTAAAGATAAATTGCAGCAACACAACATCAGAACACTGTGTTCAGTGTCAGACATTAATTCAAATATCTACAGCTTAGATGTATTTCGCACAAATGATAAAATTGTGAACATGTGAAGATAAGAACGGACAAAATTCCATCCAAAAAAAGCCACGAGTTTTTGTATTCATTACCGTGAAGTGTCATCTTTTGCCAGCTCAGTGCTTGAGGAACTGCTGAAGTAAGCTCTCTTCTTCTACTACAAAATTCTAGTTTGGAGTTGTACTGTAGAAGTTGGGCCAAGTTTATAGGGTCACTGCACTCTGACGTTGATAAATTGCAGATAATATCTTGAACAAAGACAACTTTCAACGGCTAATTTTAGATGCTTCCTTGCTGTTTTTGTTATGTCCCATACACCCGGACTCATAAGCACTCTGCAATGATTAGGCGTTAAGTTCCCTTTGTAACTCAACATACAGAGCTACTTACACTTCTGGCAAAGTGATGGGTTAATTTACCCACTTGGACCCTCCTTGTACTGTAAGTAACTCTGGACAGTCATGGCCAGCTTGTGACTCATGTTCATTGAATACATAGACAACACTTTATCCTGTTAAGCATGAATTTGAGACTTTGGCGGGATTTAGGAGTTTTGTCGGACAGCTCCTTTTGTACAGATTTCTAAAATGTGAGGGCTGCAGCGCTTCCTGCATAGTTTGCATGTATAGTTGTAGGTTTTTTATATGTGTACCCTGTATACGTTTCAGAAAAAATCCACATTCATGCAGAGCGGAGCAATGTATGGTTTCCCTCTGGAATCCTCCTCCAAAAAAAAATAAAAACGGGGGAAAGAGAAAAAGCTTGACTTGCAAGTTCACTCTGATTACAAAGAGCGAGAGCCTCTTTAACTAAAATTTCTATTGTTTCAGCTTGCCACCGCAGTAAAGTTTAAGTGCGACACTTTGTAGAGAGAGGAGAGAGAGAGAGTGGGAGTGTTTGCTGTGCCTGTTGCATGTGTGTGTGTGTGTGTGTTTAAGGTGCAGATGTGTCTGGCACCAACACAAAGCAATGGACACAGCCGGTTGGTTGGGGGAGACATTGTGTGTGTTTGTATGTGTATGTGAGCTCTGTTTAACATCTCATGACTCATTTTTTGATTAGAAAAAGAGTAGAAAACTGAAAACACAGTAGAGTATTACATAACAGAAAAATGTATATAATAAATCTAGCTCAGAATTGATAAATCTGAAACATTTCAGCTCTATGGCACACATACCGTTTTTATGATGGAGCCGAGTGTTTCGTAGTTAGTGTCAAAACAGCCAAGAAACAGGGGGGAGACCACTCTGATGCCTGCATAACGTCAGCAGAAAGCTGGCCGGTTGTCACACACAAACACACACACAGGAGTTGCATGGACTCAAAAACGCGCGCGCATGAGACGTTGACCTCTTTCGAGGGTTGCAGTTGGTATTCTTATGGTCTGGACTCCAGAGAATAGCAGAAATCTAGTTTCTCATGTAAGGAACACACACAAAGGCATACATTTGGCCTGTTTCAACCGCAAATGTTCTCCTTCTGAGTCTACCACCTCTGACCCTCTGTGAGAAACCAAATTGTAATTTTCTTTTTTTTCCCCCTTCTTGCCTCTCTTACTTTTCTGCAGAAGTGAACATGTCTGTTTTCAATTAGGCTCTCAGGGATGTGTGAGGGTTCTCTCTGTCGCCTGCTCTCGCTCCATTCACAGTATACGTCTGTCACTGTCTCGTCCTCTGGTTTTGGATTCAGGGCTTGCGGTTAGACGTGTTTCTCCCTCTTCTCTTTACCCAATACTGTCATTCTTTCCTCGTGTTCTTTTCTTTGTTTAGAGCTGGATGCTGGGTCTGTTGCATATTAACAAGCCACAGACCTTTGGGCACACTTACACTCCACACATGAAGGGAATTCAGCCCAAAGGAAAGTAAGGTCAGCTTGCTGGGAGGTTGGCTCGCAGAAGAAAACACGCTCACCTTAAGCGTGCTCCGTGTGGCTTTGTCACTGTTTCTTTCTGTAATTAACTGCCTGAGTGACCAACACACTTACTTCCTGCCTGCTCCTGTGTGAATTCTTTACATTCGAGTAGCTCAGGAGAAAAGGCTCATTCTTGTTTTTGCAGCCTCCCCTGCTTGTTCTTGCTTTCTCTCTTTAACACAGTGGCCCCTTGTGTTTCCGAACAATTTCCTCTGGAGGTCTGAACTCTTTCCATCCCCAGTTGCCAGTCCAGTGTTATTGGAGCATGGAGAGTCTCTACAGAGCACCAGTGCAGGTATAGCGACTGTGCTGCCTCAAGGTTTTGTGGGTGTTTTCAAAGGTCTGGTTGAGTTTGTCCTTTATAAATGTATCAATAGGGAGCAACATTTTTGGCCACTTGGGGGCAACAGAAGAAGTTTGACCTGTTATATCACCATATAAAGTTAATACAACTAATGAGTTAGCAAACAATTTGTTATTAACACATCCAGCCTTGGTTTAGAGTTGAGTTTCTGACGATTTAAGTGAATGTAAATCCAGCATTCACTCTCCTTTTTGCTCTGGTCTCATGTCCACCATCTCCTGAGAAAACATCTTGCTCTTAAATGCTTAGCTATGTTTACCAGCTAGTCGCTAATTGTGTCTGTCTGGTCACTACATGGACAACAGGAAACGGCAGTCATGATGAGAGCTGTGAGAGTGAACAACACTAGTAAGATTGTGGGCCGTATAAAACCAAAACAATGAGCTAAAAGACGCTAAAATGCTCCGTAAAGCGGAGGGGAACTCACAAGTGTAGTTTAAGCCGGGGACACATATGTTTTAGCGTAATTGTGTAACGTTTCTCCAATGTTGGGGGAAAAAATAAGGATGTTCACCAGCAGTTAAGGATTCATTTCGGAATCAAAGCATTTTACAGAATTAATATAGCAGCTAAGAACAAGTTCAACAAAGCTGTAAAAATAAAAGTAAAGAATAGACATTTGTTAGGATAAAAAAAAGAAATATATATATATATACGTATATATACGTGTATACATATGTATATATACATATATACGTATATATACGTATATGCACATGTGTATATATATATACATATATGTATATATGTATATATACGTATATATGTATATATACGTATATATACGTATATATATATATATATATATATATACGTATATACATGTATATATATGTATATATACGTCTATACATATATATATATATATATACACGTGTGTATATATATATATATATATATATATATATATATACGTGTATATATATAGTATAGTATGAAAAAACATTTCATATTATATATATATATATATATATATATACGTGTATATATATAGTATAGTATGAAAAAACATTTCATATTATATATATATATATATATATATATATATATATATATATATATATATATGTATAATATGAAATGTTTTTTTGATCCACAAATGTAATCTCAGGACTACTGTATTGTATGCTGTTGGCTCTTTCTTCAGTTTGTTAGGATAAAAAAACCTCCTTGGGTGTTCTCTCAACAGAAGCACAGCAGTGTGAAAATGAAAACCAAACAAATCTCTTTCCTTTCCCTTTGACATAATATTTTATGTCCCATGTAAATTCAGCTTCTGACATTAATCCTTTCCTTCTGTCCTTCACTTTCTCCTTCGGGGGTTCTGTTTTTCTTAAGGTCAGGGAGTGACTCTTCTCCCACCGCTTCTTCCTGATGGTACGTGGGTTGTGATGGTATTAAAAGGCCAACATGTCTGTTTCCCCTCCGGTCTGCTGAGGCCAAATGACCCGATGGAGCCCAGAGACCGTTCATAAAACATACAGAGACACAGCATGTGTCAACATATGTCTATTTCATATGTTATTGTCTCTCTTTGTGTACATTTGCATGAATATACTGTGATAATATACACTTTTATATGTGTTTAGTGTGTGTGGTGGTTTTCCCTGCTTCATTCACACTAATTTGCACTTTTACCTTTGGTTCCTTTCTGTCTGGCTAATGTCACCAGTGAAGTCATGCCAAACCACCTGGTTAAATTAAGCTTTACACTTCATTATATATATATATATATATATATATATATATATATATATATATATATATATATATATATATATATATATATATATATGTCTGTAACAGTTATATCTGAAACTTTGAGCCTTTAGAGGAAATTATCTCATCAAATCACAACATTGTATAAAGAGTACAGGAATCTAAAGAATGAAAGTTTTAGATAAAGGTGCACTAAAGCTGGTGTAGCAGGGAGACACTTGATGTTCAGCTGGGGTTTAGTTCTAAGTCTACACTCCCTGCACACAGTCCCCCAAAACAAATTCCACACATAGAAACACTACAGACGTGAGTATTTATTCAGTGGTTTGTTTTGATTGAGAGCACTCTTGTGCTGGGTACTTGCTGTCCCTTACTTGTCTGAAAGACTGGTGCATAAACTGTTTTGATTTTGAAAGCCATTAGAAAGATTTAACACAAATCCCCGGATAACGATTATTCCATTTCAGACACAATGATGCAGTGTTTGTTCAGTACACGTTGGAAACTTAATCTCTATCATAACTGATGACATAATCATACTCTCACTGGTAAAAGTACATTTATCTGATAGGTTTACTGGGAACACTGTGTGATTGTGGTCTCCCTGTGAAATACACCTAATGTGATTGGAATGTGAAAGTATCGAAATTAAACCAGGAAACATGAAATGTCTCATAATTAGCACCCAATATAAAAACCAAAGCAACATGCTGTTAACCAAGCGTGACCCGAGTCCTTTAATACACTCTTAGCACTCACTAAACTGTAAGCAGACTGATAAAACTGTCAGTCAAATACGACACTACATAAAGCTCTGAAGGCTAGAATATGAATGATGAGACAATATTTCACATTCAGAGGTAAGTCATTGTTTCAGTTTCACAAATATTTTATCTTACGGAGATTTGTGCAAGTTAGAATCTACATGGCCCCCTACGATGGCTCTGAAATATCAGTACGCCACTGTCCTTGGTGCTGAAGCAGCAGACCGATTTGTAATTTGCGAATTTCTCTCTGAGTCCCGCCCTTCTTTTAGTTTCGTCTTGGATCTGTAATATTCCAACCAAAAGAGTTGCTCATGGAGCGGTTCACTTCGCTAATTGCGGCCAAACCAAAAAAAAAATATCTTCCCCCCTGTTACAAATGAACAAATTGCCTACTGCTATCGTTCACGCTTACACATACAGGGCAAATAAATCACCTGCCATCTTTTCATAAAAAAATGCCACGGATTCTTCCCGCCGGCTCATTTTTTTCCATTGTCCAAAATGAGAAACATATTGTTGCCACATTCCATGTCCAGACGAAACTTTATTCTGGTTCAGCACAGATGGCAATGGCAGCAAATTGCATAGTATTTAGAGCAACATCCCTGCGGAAGTGCCTGAAACCCTGAGGTCTTTCTGCTCGATGTTTACAGGCACAGGGAGACAGTTATTTTTTGGGGGGTTGGCACAGACTTACCAGAAGGAGCTGGTTATGGAAATAATACTAGACTGGGAGGGCTAATTTGAGCTAGTATGGGCTAGAGGTGAACCACAGGGATGGGTTTGGCCTGAGTGGGCTTGTTATAGTCCCAGCTGGAATGTGTCATGGATATTACAGGCTGACCAAGGCCGTCGTTTTTTTAAGAAGGGCTGAACCTTTCCTGGTGAACAGCTGTGCTGTGGAAAAGATCTGAGAAGTACCAGCACTAGTCCAAGTGATTTGGAGATGGTGCATCAATTACAGTGGAAAGGAGAGAGAAAATGTTAAAGTGAACCGTTTCATCAGCTTCTTTTAAAAGTGAAATTCAATTCTTTCATATTTTTTTTTGACACCAGTGGACACTTCACTGTAGTGGAGTGTGTATGTTTGCTGAGCTTAACTGATAGATCTTGCAAACGAGCTGTTCAGGACTACATGCAGAGATGTGTCTGGGTCCACTCAAGAACCCTCTCTCCACCTCAGTCCAGTCTAGTTTGGTGTTTTGACTGGCACAAGTCTTGCCTTGTGTTGAAACATGTATCTCATCAGCTGCACAATCATGCAACACATGCACAAGAACGTGTACTCGTAGTTGTACCTGTGCACACAAACAGACCCACACACATAAATCTATGAGGGCATGCTTGTATATGAATATATAGAAAGAAGAAAGAGAGACCCAATCATACAGACACTGACAGATGGTGGCTGAGATGAACCTATTCAATTCCTTTTGGGTTTGGAGTAACAGCTCACTAGAAGAGTGTTATCGCATGCGACAGCTGCAGTGAAGGAAATCGAACTTTCTTGTTCGCTTCATTTAAGACGATTGACAGTTGGACAGTTGACGAGCACTCAGTGGACTGGAAAGTGTCTCCCTTGGTACATTCTCAGCTGTTTCTGTCTGTAGCTAGCTAACATGCCCAGTCTGTTAATCACAATGGAACGACACCATCTGCATTGACGGGCTTGTTCCACAGTGAGACAGACTGGAAGACTGGAGGGGGGGTTGTGGTTTGGTACAGTTTGACTGAATCAGCATGCACATGAGTCTGTGTGTGTGTGTGTGTGTGTGTGTGTGTGTGTGTGTGTGTGTGTGTGTAGGGTGTCTTGGCAGACCTGTGGTATTTGCCTTTATGCCTCTGATCACATAAGGGACCCATGACCCACTTCTTTTTTCTTTCTTTTTTTTAACCAGACAATGCACACACTCACACAAACACACAAAAGGAAAAAACTCACACACATTCACATAGTCAGCAGGCAGGGAGTCCAAACAAGTGGCTATGTGGCTACAAAAAAATACTTTTTACTAATTATTGAGCCGTAAATATTGATACCTCCAGTCTTGGAGTTTTCATATTTGTGGCTGATGGTAGTTTGTCAGTACAAAGACAGCAAGGCTGCAAGAAAGAGAGATACAAAAACAAGGGTAGTTATTCAAATAGTCAGAAAGTGGTTTTATATGAACAGTTTGGTAGATTGAAAGCACTCTCATATCTGTCTGTTAAATATAAAACAAATGCAGGCAGGCAGTTCATATATCTGGGCATAAAAACTGGAAACTGGGAAACAGCTGGCCTGGTTCTCTAATTAACACATTATATCTATTATGTTTAATCTGGGGGGTTTGTGCCAGACTACTCCCTGGCTGGGACAAGTTGCCATGTGGCAAGCGGAGGCTCTGGGTTTCACTCACTGTTTGCAGTCATTATGCTAAGCTGAGCTAACTGGCGGTTGGCTTTAGCTTTAATGCAATCTAGCGCTCAGTCAGAAAGCAAATAAGTGTATTTCCCAAGATTTCAAACTCTTCCTTTTAAAAAATAAATTCACCAACAAACAACCTTCTGTCAAATGTCAAACTATTCCTTTAACAAAGCAAGTTTTGTTAGTTGAATTGTTTTAAGAACTGTCATATTGTATTGCAATTCAGGATAAAGCACATATGAATCTGACACATTATGTTAAATGCAATAGACATGTTTTTTTTTGCAAGGGATACACATCCTGCAATTGGATGATTCATCAATGCCAAGACAGCAAAATTAAACAGAGAAAGAGATGGACTCAGAGCCTGGACAAGAGACATTAAAGGTAGAGAGAAAGGGCATCCGGGTCGGTTTAGCTGAAGTAGAAAACATTCAATGGATATCCCTGAAAGAAAAGTACACTTTACTACGACCACATTTTAACCAGCAACATGTTAACACTTAACAAATGTCTCTCTTTTGCTTCAAACCCCTGTTTCTTTTCGCTCTACCTCTCCACTAATTCTTTCAACATGTGCCGTTTTACCATTTTAGTTGTCAGCATGTCTCAACATGCCACTAAGACAAATCCCTGGACATTTTATTGTATTTGTGAATGAAATGATTTCGCTTTTCTTTACCTTTTTTTAAAATCTCCACCTCAGAATATATAACCATCCAGCTTTTTGTTTTCTTCCATTTCACCAATCCGATTAATTGCTTAAACCAATCTGGCCCGAGCGCCCCCACCGGCGAGGGCGGAGCATGCATCCAAAAATGAATCCACTCATAACGTGCACTCATCAGTAACGAATATAATGATGCCGCATACCTGCTCAAACTGCAGCTCCTGCGCTACAAAGTCATCTCAGCTGTTTGTACAAACTCCAAACACAACATATGACAAAGCTACGTAGAATACCAAGTAACACAATCGATATAGCGCCCCCTAGGCAGTCCCACTCGCCACATTTATGCCAATAACGTTTTGAAAAATTAATTCAATGCTAACACCTGTTAGCTCCGGAGATCGCTAGCGACCAGATGATCGCAGCCATTTTGTCATATTCCGCTACGACACAGCCTCGCAGTTTTACTTACAAAACAAAGCCATCATCATAATCCGCATAATCAATCACATCATAAACCAGCTCCTTACTTTGAGATGTTCTGCAGCAAAAAAAAAAATTAATCCGTTCATGTTTACTATCTATCTGTGCAGCGGACACCCCTCTGTGTGAATTCATAGCTGGCGCTGCCGTCGTGTGCCTCGTGTGCCTCGTCTGCCTGCTAGCGGAAGGGGCAGGGTTATACGTCTCAGCAAATCGGATTTGAGAAATTTGACACTCGGGTAGTTTTTATTTTCTGATTGGCTAACGGATTCTGTCATTCAAAGTCACGTTAGGTTGTTTCAACAGAGCAGGCTGTAACGCGTCTATGGAATGTTCATTGGGTCAAATCGGCCCTTCACACAGGCTGAAAGGCCCTGGAAGAAAAAAAAACTGGAATTCAGACGATAAAATCCCATGGATGACAAACATTAACAGTCTCAGAGAGGATCCAGGCTCTCAAAATGATGCCAAACTGCTGCATATGGATAGATTGAACACTATTAGTGATAAAAGAAGTGAAATATATAATTATATAATATAGAAAATTACAATGAAACAGCTCGAACAAAATTACATTTTGGTTGACCTCGTTTGACCTCTCCGTACTAGATCAAGATGTACAAGATAAAGCTTCACTTTATCAAAGTAAAAATTTGTTTAGAGACCCTCAACATATAGTTCTATGATCTGGGAGAGCTGGAAAGCTTGTAGCTACATGATTTCTAATAAAGAAATATCCTGAAATTGCTTTTTTTTCCATTCAAAAATTAGAATTTTCAATTTGTGCTGTGTGCCATCTTAATCTACTCTTAACCAGTAACATATATACTGATATTTACACATATCAACACATCTCACAAGTGTTAGGGTTATTTTACTACCAAAAGTATTAAAATAGCCCTTACAGTTGCAACGCTACACTCATTATCGTATGGGTATGCTATTTTCGAGCTGAGGGCCTAAAAATCGGTCTAGGGTCCAAAAGGATATTATTAACCTTTACCTTTATATTACTATTTCACGTGTACATGTTTTCTGTCCCACATTTGTAATTGCATACAATTGTATGGTACTTTGTGTATTCAAAGTGGACCGTAAAATGAAGGAAATTGTACCATTTTGTTACATGTACACTGTTGCTTTAACCCTTGTGCAACAAACTGATACTGTAGTAGCTGATGTTATTCGTTTTGTAACTTTTCCTCTGTATCAACACTTGGGGGCTTGCTAGTAGCTCCACTGCGAGAGAACATTGTGTAAATAAGCAAGTATCTCAAAGAATTTACGTGACTTTGTGCCAAGCAGCACTTCTCTTTTGTTTGTATCTAATCTTGTTTGTATGTAATCTTAGAGGCAAGGGACATTCAAAAGAGGAATTCCAGAAACTAGAACCAGACAGACATTTATCAAAACATGGTTAAGACTGCATCACCTGGACATTTTTTGTCCAGGTGATTTCATTCACTGATAGTCAGTGCCTGCTAAGTGTCAGCTAGACTATGAATGAGTTTGTGGCCATTGAAGACCTTTGAAAATTCCCTTCTGTTTTTGTCTTCATGCACACAGCTGTGACCGGCCTCCCGTGTCCCGTCACGCCGATCTACCAACAAGTCCAAGTCGTCCAAGGTTGATCTGATTACTGAGAGGCCTCTCTGTTTCTCCTCCCCTCTCCCATCATGCGTCTCCTCGCCACCCTCGTCCTTTTGCTGCTCCTCAGGTCAGCTGAGCCCCGGAGAGGCCCTCGGTCAGGGGCTGTGGAGAGGGGCGCTGGGGGCCGCGTACGGGGCAGAGGCAGGGCCGGAGTGATGAGACGTCAAACTCAGGAGTGTAAGGAATACATGGAGGCAGGGGAGAAGTACCTGGACTGTCAGGACAGGCAGCTGACCACCGTGATGCAGGACTGGCCCAAAGATATTCACCACCTGCTTTTGGCAAGAAATAAGATTCAGGTTTGTGCAGACTATGAAAGAGTCCTGACATAAATGGACTGCAGCAGGTGATCTAAGACCCAACTAACAATAATAAAGTGTCTAGCACAGTTTTGTGCAACAAATGCATTACTATTCTGTGCGTTAGCGTCTCAAGCCTCTTACTCTGACCCTAAACCCTGCCAGCTTGTTGATACCGTGAGCATCTGTGCACCATTTATTTGGCTCCGGGATCAAAGACGGACTTTTCTGCTACGTATTTGTGTGTAGATGTTTGCATGCCTGAGTGAGCACACAGGATGTGTGTCAGAGGTGTTGAGAGGAATAAAACAAAAAGCTTTACCAGCAAAGTCATAAATAAAGACGAATAACTTACAAAAACAGTGAAAATTTGTATATTTACGCCTCATTTTCAAATTTAAAGAGTTGGCTTGTTGAATGAATGAGTAGTGAGGGAAAGAATGAACAAAGTGGATTTTAGTTAATTTTTAGCTGGATGTTTAGCCCAGTTGGATTCAAACATTTAAATGCTTTCTTTAAAACTGCAATTTGATTATCTAAACCCAATCTTTGCAATTTGTACTGAAAACTTCAGATTTACATGGATGAAATTACTTGAAGGTTTTGCTTATAGTGCCGAATGCAGAGAAAAATAATACCCGACTCTGCAGTTCAGTTTTATGAAGCATTTTAGCAGACTTCAGCTCAATGTTTTCTCTTTTACGGCTCACATCTTTACTGTTTTGGTTCAACCTCACCGCTCTCGAGAGCCATATTTTCAGGCTCAGTGGGCAGCTGCCCAGCGCAGATGAAGTGAGCGAATAGCTGGTGAACATAGTGGAACATCTAGCAGCTAAAGAGCTGAATAGTAAATATCTCGTCCGTCTGACAAAACTCTGCTTGAGACAGACGTGGTTTTAAAAGAGCAGACATACAAACACCAACAGTTTACGTCTCTCCCTTTAGGTTTTGAGGGACAACATGTTCTCCCAGTTCACTCAGCTGAAGAGCCTGGACCTCCAGCAGAACCACATCTCCATGGTGGAGGATGGAGCATTCAGCGGCCTCTCCAAGCTCAGAACCCTGCTCCTCCAGCACAACAGACTGAAAACAGCCACCGAGGAGGTCCTGCTCCCTCTCACCCGCCTCACCTACCTCCGTCTCTATGACAACCCCTGGAGCTGCCGCTGCTCATTGGACAGCCTGGTCAGGACCCTGCAGGTGCCCAGCAACCGCAACCTCGGCAACTACGGCAAGTGTGCGGAGCCCGAGTCGCTGAGTGGCCAGAAGCTGAGGAAGCTGAACGTGGACTTGTTGTGCGCGAACGACAACCAGGTGGACAGGAGGCCGGGGAGCGGAGAGGGGGGGCAACCAAAGCCTCCGCCAATCAAAGTGAAGACGGAGGCCACGTCCATGTGCCACACCTACATGTTCCCCAAACCTCTGCTGGACTGCAGCAACAAAGGTGAGACTGTCAATTTCTGTATTCCTGCAACTTAACTGTGTCATGTCCTGTCTATAATTGTTTGAAACTGAATTTGGCCAAAGCAATCATTATGTTGGTTGATCGTAAAAGAGAAAAT
This sequence comes from Cebidichthys violaceus, assembly GCF_023349555.1. NCBI lineage: Eukaryota > Metazoa > Chordata > Actinopteri > Perciformes > Stichaeidae > Cebidichthys > Cebidichthys violaceus. The sequence continues at coordinate 56,735 of NW_027176384.1, forward strand.
GTGTGCACTGCGTCCACAGAAAAGGGTTAACTTGAAACAAACTGACTGTGAGGAGCGGCGTAAACTCACGCAAAGAATCAGAACCGTTCATTTGCCACCAAACCCAAATCATTCATTGTGTGTCATTGTGTGTTTAGCTGAAGAAATAATTTTTCAGGCATTTATATCACTAATAAATAGACTTGGCAGAGTCTTGGCAGAAGAGCACCTTGTATAAAAGGTACATTTGTTAAGTTTGCTCAGCACTCTCCCGTGTAGAGTCCTTCTTGCTTATTCAGTGAAATTTGGCTCAAGAATTATTTAGCTGTCTAATGTTTCAGTTACAATGAGGCTGAGCGAGCAGAGATGTGTTTGTTTATATCAAACTAAAAGCTTGCATTTTCAAGCATGGACCATCATTTTCCATTTTAGGCTAACTTGGTTGACATCAGCCTACCTGCTGTGATTGCGTTGCATTGTTTAGCCTTCCGATGAGTCGCATTGCGGAGTGTTTGTGTTCTTGTGCGGTCGGTCTGTTGCGGTGTTCAACACCATCTCTTTTGTATTCTAATTTGAATCATGCATTCATTAACTTTCTGCAGATTTTGTGTTCTCCAAGACATTTTAGAAGACAGTAATTACCACCAGCATCATACCCTGTTTGTGTTTCCAGTTTTAACACTGAGTCAGCATGTCTAGAAAGCTGCAGAAATATGGAAACAGGCAGGCATCAGTGCAAATACAGGGAGGAGAGATGGAGCAAAGGGAAAGCGAAGGCTTCTTTCAGCTCTTGCAGTTTTCACATCTGGTTCTCTCTGTGTGTAAAAACGACACCATGAGGCTGCAATCATAGACGTTGTAACTTCTCCAGTGCTCCATAAAAACTGTGTCAGTGTTGCTTTTCAAACACAGACGGGAGGCACGGATGACAATTTCTGAATTTTTGTGCAGATCACTTTTTGTTACTTTTGTGTGGGCTCTTTATTCTTGGTTGCTCCCTCATCTTCTCCCTTTTATCTGTTTTCTCTGTGTCGTCTTCTTCCTTCCACCCAAATGGCAGGCCAAGTGAGCTCCCAGATTGAAATTTGTAATTGAACGCATGTATAAATGGAGAGCTTATGTCTTTCACAGAAAGAAATCTTTCACAGGGCACGGAGAAGCCAAAACCACACAAAGCAACGTCTGTGTTGTATAAATGCTTGAGGAAGGGTTTTTACATATTTCCCTTTTTTTCTTTTTCTACAGTAAAACTTTTGAATCAATTCTTTATCTGAAGCACAGATAAGGTTTCTCTGTTTTTCTCACAGGCTGATTCTCTCATCCATCTCTCCAGATCTTTTCTTATTTTCGTGTGCTTCATAATAACTCTCTACATCCTGCCTCCTAAACCATGCCCCACCATGAAAGAGATATGTGATGTGTGAATGTTGCCTAATATGCTACAGCTGTTGTGCATGACATTCAATACGTGGTCTCTGTGCTTTTGATTCGCAAGGACGCACATAAAGTATAGTTATACTGTGAGCTGATGCCAGTTGAGGTTTGGAATCTCTTCATTTTGTTGTTTTCACTGCGCTGCCATCCAGAACCAATGTTTTCTAAATCTAATAACAGGTATACATTACATATACACATTGTGTTTTCTCCTTCCCCTTTCTCCCGTCTACTATACTTAATAACAGACGCTGGCAGAGTTTGGTATGCTGTGGAATAATATAGCAAACGTTGGCTTCACTACTGATATACAAATGCATATTGAATTGCATTCTTTCAGTAAACTTTCCTTATTTATCATTTCTTTAGACCCCCTGTCTCTCTCAGATTAGTTGCATGACTGTGACATTTTTATGCATTTTGCCTCCAAGTTCCCATTTATCTAGTTCTCCTCTCCTAGAATAAAATGTGCCCTCTGGAGTAGTTTTGCAAAGAAACAAAAAGTCATGTCTACAGTCAGTGCATTCTACCAAAATGCACTGTGTTTGTCCTTCAGGTCCAGTAAACTTGCTGACTATATTACCTTCCTAATATCACATATACTAGCTTGCGTTCCGATTCTCTACATTTGCTGCTGCATTACACTTCTACGTGTGTTACTGCCATCAACTGTTGAATACTGGAATAGCATTATTTATCACCCACGAGCTCGTGCATGGACATGGATGATCTTGTGCGCGTGCACAACCCAAACAAACAGGTATTCATTTCTGAAAACATTGTTCCATAATACTACTATTGGTCAAAGTTTCACAGGGTACCTTTAATTTGTGTTAAGATTGTGGTATTTTCATTACAGCTTTATTATTAAGAATATACATTACGTGGGTACAATATATTTTGTACCCACGTTTTGCTACAAGATATGGCCACAAAATCTGCTGATAAGTTTGACCTGTTTTGTCCAGCCTTGCAGCTTTTCATTGTATTGCTCTTAAAGTAACTTAGCTGGTGTTAGATTATAACCTTCATGAGAAATTAGACAAATATCATCAGAATGGTCAAAAAAAAAATAAGAGCATATACATGGTGGTGTGGAGGTGGAACCAACATCATTTTCTTTCATATGAGACTGGAAAGCAAGTGGGGAGCAAGATTTAGAAAACCCAGAGCGGAGTGGAAACTTATTCTGCTCTCTTTCTCCAAACCCTATATGTTCCCTTGTCCATCTCTTTCTCCCTGTTTCCACGCTGGTTTGAAGGCTTTCTCTCTGAGGTGAACCACAGCAGATTTCAGGCTCCATATTATTCTCACTGGAGGTCAATGCTCCACAAAGCGGTTAGAGTTGATAGGTGGAATGTGGACTTCAGAGTACTCTGTGGTAGTATCAAAATATGCCTTCAAATTACTTCTGTTTAAGCCCCTTATATACAGTGGATGCATTGAGTACTCCCAGTATCTTAATTGTAGAAGTGAAGCCATTATAGTTCATTTTTATATCGTATTTTTTATTATACACCACATTTTTATTTGTAAGAGATCGCTTAGGTCTACAATATTAAACACAAATGTACTCATTTGATGTATTGTGCCAGAGTAAGCTTAAAGATACTTTGACTACAGACTCCATCTACATACTCTGGCTAGCTTGAAGCGAACTTACAGTGCAGGTAATGTCCGCAGAAAAAGTAACATTAGCAGAAAAAAGTAGCAGAAAAAAGTCACACCATGTATTAAATTACTGGACAAAGTACCTTTTTGGGTATTTTAATAGTAAGGAAGTAGATATGTGCCAGATGAGTTTCATTAGTGCAAAACCATATTTTGTTATTTATATCCTCATAGAGCTTTTAGTCATTCCAGGTTGTTTATTCTGAATACATCTCATGATGTTGCTCAGAAACCTACACGGTGGTATTGATTGTTTTGGCCAAATTCTAGACTTTGTCTTTAAGACTGTCCTCATGAGGTCACAACATCATTGGTTTCAGAACAAACATAAATCCTCCATATAAACTTCAGGCCATTTGAGTAGGCAGCAGTAAAGTGACTCATATATATGGTGAGTTGGCTGCTTCCCAGTCACACAAACGCCCAGGCGCACAATATTATGTCAGGCTCTCCCTGGACCACCTGGATCACAGACAGTGGACAGTTAGTCAGCAGAAGAAGAAAAAAATGAATCTACCATGGTGTCATTGGACTGTCATTAGGCAGAAAGCATGAATGAGAAAGAGGACAGTATCAGACAACACTCTCTACTAACAGCAGGATTTAGCTGCAGACTCTGCCAGGCGCCAAGACACTTTCCTACAATAATTTGAATGTCCTGTCGACACTCAGGACTGCACAGCCGTTATGAAACTGAATATGGGGTTCAGAGTTTCCTAGAGAAATGTTTCACCCTGCGGTAAAAAGGTGACTGACATATTGTGAAAACTGAACATGGAAATCCCACTGGAACCAATTGCTATGATATTACTGAAGGCAAGTTGGCAATTAACTCCGGGATGGATGTATGTTGGATGAAAAAAGATTGATTTTATTTAGATTTTTTTTGTTATTCCTGAGTAACTATTGTCATGGTGACATGGGACAAAAAGAGGCAATTAAATGTAATCAGTCCTGGGCAAGAACAGGTCTTGGATTTATTTATCCGGATTTGCAGAAAGGAGGGTAGGCCCTTACATGTTTTGCTTGTTTGTAACTCTTTTAACAAATACAGTATGTAACTTATTGTGCAGCCAAACGAGTCTGTTACGTTTCCTCACATATAACACTGAAGAAAAGTAAAAGTGGCTGTAATACATGATTGTTTAAAGTCTAATATGGAAGCCTATTCTGTTCTTTTCTTTTGTCCCTGTGAGTTGAAGCATTAAGGCAATACACATCTTTTAAAATTGTAGCATGACGCTCAGGGAGGACATAGGCACTAATCTGGTTGTTGTAATCGTGATATCTTATAAACAGAGATGTCAGCATGCAGCGGGTGCAAACATAACAGCATGCAAAATCTATGTAACAGATCATTCTCACTTCTTAATATGTCTCACAGGTGAAATATTGAATGTGAACTTATTCACTGCTACTTAAAGCAACAAATCTAGGGCCTAAAATTGTTAAGAAAACACATGAGGTGTGTATCCAAACCACAAAAAGTTACAGCACAATGCACAGTTGACCCCAGAGTATGATTATGTCAGCGCAGCACAAAATTAACTGCTTCCTTTTCTACTGTCTAAACAATAGAAAACATATCGTAACACCTGCTCCAAACGGAATCACTATTAATGCAGAAAGGAAATGTGTCCTGCATTCTTTACATAGCTATAAATGTAACCTTTGGTAAAACTTTGATTTAGTTTTATAGAATGTATGGTAAAGAAAAGACATTCAACCCACACCCTCTAGAGCAGGATATGTAGATATACGTCCAGATGAATATTCTGCACTTTTATTAAATGATGGAAATAGTTTAGCTCTATCGGTTCAAACTATGTAAATATTGCTGTACATCTACTGCAATACTTAATCCCTGTGTTTTGCTAATGCACGGCCCACATAACTAATAATTGAACCTCCATAGGATGTTTTGGCAAATGACCGACTAAATTGCTGCAGAAAGTCATTCAAAGCTGTCACTTTAACATAAAGCAGGCGCTATATTTGAGACTCCATAATGTAAATTAAATATAATATAATAGGCAATTGTCCAATCAGACGAGACAAGCAGAGAGTTTCTCAGGTCGTAGGAAAGCACGAAGCCTAGAGGGACAGATGTTCACATGTGCCCTGAAACAATGACTTGAGCAGATTCAGCAAAAAAAAAAAAAAAAAAATCCAGTCCAAACCCATTTATGAATGAATGACTTTCACGTTTCCTGACGTGTTCTCTCTCTTTCTCCCCCTCTCTTGTATGTTTATTCATTCAGCAGTCTATAGAGGGACAGATGTTATAGTAGGAAACAGTTTCTCCATTACAAATCACAAGATACCCATATACGCTCCTGATAAAACATCTAACTTCCTGAAAACATTTAGCTCCAGGAAGTAATGCAAAAAGAGACATGCAACATGGCTAATCAAGATAAGGTGAAAGATAATCTTTCCGTCTTTGGTTCAGCATCAGGAAAATGGGCCCTACTGGTCACAGACACCACTTACTGTATCTAGTCTAAACCTATACTGTTTCTACTTAATACACCGTGTGAGAGATTATCCTTATTCTCTGTAAAACACAGAAGACCACAGACGTATCCCTCTGGGACAGAGAGGATCTGTTTTGGCTCCAAAGGTTGAAGTCTGATTTCTCACAAGGGAGCCTGGGAATTTGAGTCTGAATGCCAGAGTTTTCTCAACACTTTATAATCTGAAAATGCTGCTTGGACGGAGTTGCAGGCATGCACACCTAAGGCAGGGTGGGATTCCCTTTAGACTTCAAGGACTGATAACTTGTGGAAAGTCTGTTCTTGCCTTTGTAAATGTCTCTGCCTTCTGCACACTCATCAGCCATCACTGCATCACATCACTGAACAATAATAATTACATTTCCTTAGTGCATTGGCTACATCTGTGTGCATGCTGTAGAAGTGTGTCCTTTGTGCGCGTGTGATTATATTTTCTTAGTCAGTTATGATTTATGGCACAATGCCTCCATTGATAAACAACAACAACATCTGTGGCGGTAAAGCGTGTGCATAAAAGGGCCACTGAGCATTCTTCTGAGCCAATCATACAGTCTGTGTAAATAAATATATGCCGGAAACTAGTCCAAATGCATGTGTATGCGTGAATGCTCAGCCACACACATATCGTACACAATCTTTTTAGAGCAGTGATTTTACATAAAAATCAACATTGTCTGATTGTATCTTAGTCAGTATTCGCTGCCGAAACATCATAATTTTTCCTCTCATCTGCAACCTCTTTGTTTGCAAACTGCTTAAACAACAATCAGTCATGTTCACTTTGATGATACAGCTTGCCAGGGCCTCCTATTCAGTTTAAAACAGAATTGCATCATGATTGGCACAGCAGACGTGACCTCCAATTAAGATGATTTGCATATTTTTACAGGTGAAAAAAGTGTAATGACCATCAGAAGCAATTCAAAATCCATTGAAATGTTTGTGAAAAGTTTTCTTTTACTTGAATAGGCTTCTCCCAACTGCCAGAACTTGTGCAATTGGAGTCTTGACACAAACCTGGATCTATTCATCGTCTGCAGATAAGAAAGAATCTATAGATTCAACTTCAGCTCTGTTGTTTCTAGCTTTGGGACGAAATGTGTTGATAGTGATAAACATGTACTCTAACCATCCCAACATTGTAGGGAAATGTGTTCCAGAGTCTGATTTACAACTCCAGAACAGATCTGTTATCAAAATGGGAATATGTGGGAATCACTGTTTCATACATTAGAGTCCTCAACAACACTTTTGCTGGGATGGTGGGGGGATGTGCGTGTGAGGCTGGAAACACTGGAAGAGAGTGGAAACACTCTCCCTCCTGGCACAGAAGTGAAATATTGTTATACATGCTGTCACACTCGACTCCATCCATCTTGAAACGGTTAAATGTTGCATACAACCCACACAACATCTTGAAAATGTATAATGATGCAGACAGATTTCCAGCTCTCCTGCTGATTCTTTGTATGCTGAGTTCATTGGCCTCAATCCTGTAAACCTAGCAGCAGGAATACAGGAATACAGGAATCTTTATTGTTGCAAGTATGCACTCTGTCGTTCCAGCCCCTTTCACAGTTACAGAAATTACATTTCTCTGTCTTTCTTTCTTTGCAGATTTGAACAACATCCCGTCTGAACTGCCATCTGACATAGTGAAGATGGATCTGTCTAAAAACACCATCAAACATCTCAGGCCCAAACAGTTCCTGCTGTCCAAAGACCTCAAGCTACTCAACCTTAGTAGCAACAGCCTGCACCATTTAGACACAGGTAAAACAACTGCCACACACACACACACACACACACACACACACACACACACACACACTTGAGCACATACATCTGGGCACTTCAACGTGGTGATCGACACCACAACAAGGGGTCACAAGATAAATCTGACACGCAGAAAACGTAGAAGAACACACAGAATTTTGGTAATCTTTTACTCTCATATATTTTGTTAGAATTACTGGACAATTTTACATCTTCATGCTTTTAAAAATGATTAAAATAGAACAAAGTATAAAATCTCTCTTTGCTTGAACCACTCCCAACATTTTGACATATGCAACTAGTGATGAGGACTCACAAGATAGACTCTTCTTTCTCAATAGACAAAGAGGTTAGGAGCCACTCTGTTAAACATGGATGAAGACAATGATGAAAATACTGGCACAAACAACAAAAATGGCCCATTTAAAACCACTGAATAACCAAATATATGACTCTCAATATCAAATAGAAATCAAGGAAAGGTTGAGGACAATTCAACGGGGAAACACAAGATAATTTAGTGTCCAAAAGATCAATTTTTCTGAAGTAAAATATATGCTCTGAATAGCAATTCTGCCTCAGTACAAGTGAACTTATAAAAGTGCAGACTCATTACTCTCTCCAGGCTAATGATGTCTGGGTTTATGTCTTCCTCCCCGGGAGGCAAATCCTTTCCAAAACCTTGTAGTTTTCTTCATTAGACTGCAACACATGTAAACAATCTACTGCAGCTCGCTCCAGTGTGTCCAAGACTGCATTGGAAACTGAAAGATAAATTATGTGTTGTGACATATGGTTACAATCATGGTTGCTCCTTCTAATAATTTTCACATTTGGAGTAAAATAAAATATTTTGAATTCATTTTAAGAGGTTGTTTGCCATGCCTTTTCATTCATGTTTCTCTCTCACTCTGGTCACACTCTGCTACACTGGGGTTATTACAAAGAAATGCACAATTATTTGCATTCGTCTTTCCTTGTTGTTTTTGGACGATGTTTGTGCCAGATTGCTGTGGTTTTTCCTTGTAGGACTAACCCCGAAAAAAAAAAACAACAACAACTATTTAGACAGTCACAGGAGAGTACCGTATATTTGAAGGTCAATTTAGTGCACTTTCCTATGACTAATAACGTGACATTTTAGAAATTGTTGTAATGTGGGGGCCCCACCCATCTGTAACTCCAAACTCTGCAAAAAAAAAAAAAATCTTAACACTCTTCAAGCCCTTGTAGAAGATCCTGCTTGCTTGCCTCTCCTTTGTGTTACTGTAATTGAAGCAACAACATAGCAGCAGACAATTATGTAATTATGGGACTTATGCAACAGTGATATCTGTAGTTATGGTGACCAGAGACTTTGAAATTGTGTTTATTTGTTATGGAACGTTGTTGTCCACGTCAGCCCAGAGTGGGGCCAACCTGGGGGGTAAATCTCTAATTTATCACTTCTGCTAAAGCTGGAAGAGGGCCCTGTTTTTGTGCAAAGAATGTTAATGCTTGTGCATTGAAGCTGGAAAAACAGATGACAGGCTTTAAAGCTTTATCCTCAGTGGGTGTTATGATGTATGGTTCTGCGATCTGTGTGGGAGAGCTGATTAAAATACTTGGAGATTAGTGTGTTATGTAGAGCTGTTGGTTTTAAAGGATGGTGAGATAAGGATGCTTTGAAATGAAGTACAGATGGAGAGAACAATCATGAGGGAACTGACATGTCATACCAACTAGCAAAGGGAAGTGTGGTCATTAAAGGAATAGTTTTTCTCATGGATGGTGGATTTACACTACTATTGATGCTCAAGGGTGTCTTACTGAAAGGGAGGAAAAAATACCTGCAAACTGCAACTGAATATATTTTACAGAGAATGTTGCTTCTACATTTTAGTGCATGGGAAAATACCAGGAAAGTATACCACACTGAGCTTCCTGTGGCCATAGTGGTTTAAAAAGCAATTAACAGTAGCCCATTTGGGAGAGTCGTGAGTCTCATGAGTCGAGAGATAAGACAGGTAAGGCTCAACAAGGGCTTCATCCCTCCTCTTTACTCTCCTATAGTTCCATCTATCTGTGTCATCTTTATGGTTGAATGACGAGAATGCAGTAACAGTAACTTACAATGATTGAAAATGGATTTCATGAAGATTATCGTCCCCAGCGTCTGTTTTTATTTTTTTTTCATCTCTCTGTCTCAGGGATGACTTTATACTCTCTATATTTTATATGTTCCACACATTCTCCTCTTTTTTCCTCCTCCTCCTCTCATTTTCCTCCCCTCCTCTCTTCCGCTCAGTTAAGATCAAAGCTATAGGCCCAAGGCTAGTGGACAGCATGAAACAGTCTCCACTGTCCGATTTTTACACAGACTGATAACAATGTCTGGAATCTTCTGCGGACGTCAACAGTCACCTTTTTAACTCAAGTTATGCCCAGCTACTTTTTATTTCTGAAAAGTTTGAATCCTACATTTTCCACATTTTTCATTGGACAGCAACAGTGTTGTGTATGACTTCTGGAGTTACATGTTGCGTTGAAATGTAAAATAAAGTGCATTATCCTTACAATAACAGATGGCAAATTCTTAAAGCTGCACTCATCAGTAAATACAATTTATGGTGCTATGTACGAGATTGAGAGCATTTCTGTTGCCTCTCAACGGCTCTCAAAATGGCTATGGCTGAGCCGGTGGCTCGCAGCTAACAGGGCTAGCAGTGCTAACAGTGCAAGAAACAACAAAAGTGCGGGCAGAGCTAACAGTGTTTTCCTGAGGTGGAAGCAGAGGGGGGACACTACGCTGAACTCTTATTTAGCATTTAGCAGCATAAGAGTCAGATATTTCACCTTATTTTGCTCAACTTTTTTTCCTCTCCCAGCTGCATTTGCAGGCCTGCTGTACCTCCGAGAGCTCGACCTGTCCAATAACAGCCTCCATTACTTTGAGTATGGCATACTGGAGGACCTCTACTTCCTACGGAAGCTCTCGCTGGAGAACAATCCCTGGATTTGTGACTACAACATCCACTACCTGATCTACTGGCTCAAGCACCACCCCGGCGTTTTCTACACTGGCCTGATCTGCTCCGAGCCGCAGGAGTTCAGGGGCTGGCGGGTCGAGGATTACGTCAAGACCTACAACGGGGAATGTCCCATGGATAAACAAACTGGAGGGATAGGTACGGGACAGGGAGGACAAGGGGGGACGGAGAACGATGCACAGGAGGGGGCGGGGGAGACGGATGAGGTGCAGGTTGAACTTTTGCCTCAGCCTCTGAAAGAGAAGAAGCCCAAAAGGTTTGAGATCATCAGGCTGAGTTAGAATGGTGGTGGATCAGACTGGTGTGGTTTAGTATGGAGGTCAAAGGAGTGTTGGATTAAAATGCAGGTCTGTGGAGAGGCTGACAAATGGATTAATACAAGTAGACTCAGTTTGATGTTTAGATGAACAATGTGACCAGTAAAAGTACAATCTGCGATGAAATACGTTGTCATTTTAATAATAATTATTTTCCATCTTGTGTGGATAAGAGAAAAACAGATTTTGGGTCATTGATTAATTAATAAAGATTATTCATTGCAATGCCATATTGCTAAATTTACCTTTAAACAAAGGTTTAGGAACTTTTGTTATATCTTTTTGCAGAGCATTCCCAACCCAGTCTGTATCAGATCTAATAACCTCCACAAACATGTCTCTTTGAATTCACAATGACCTGCAGTTGCTTTTTTTCTGTTACAGTCATTTTATTATTGAGGTCAGATATTCTCTTTTTTTTTATTATTCATAAAGAGCAGTTTTTTGGTCTTTTTTATTGATGTACGACGTTGTCTACCTGTTTTCTGGAAATAAAATTGTGTTTATTTTTTCTGAAATCTGTTTAGACAGACATGATGGAAGGTAAACGTGTAGGTAGACGTACCAAACTTGTTGTCCCGCACTGCCACCAAATAAGACAAGATGCAGATGTATGACGCCATACAGTAACCTCTTTTAATGGAGGTCATATGTTTCCTCAGGTGTGCCTGGTGGCCTGATATCTGACTTTAACAATAATGATGATGAAAACAGTCTGCCTTTAGCATCCAAATCCAATATTCCCTGAAACTCCCCACAGGTTATATTTCAGCATTCAGAAGGTTTAACATGCACCCAAGAAGGGAATTTGGATGCATGGCAGGAAACAAGTCTTCAGTGCGCTGTAGACCAACAAAAGCCAACTTCCTTCTTTTTGAAACTGTCATCATGCAGATCCTCATTCCTGGTTATGGGTATCTCATGCTTTTGGCCCCCAAGGCCATTTAAAACCGGGATAATACACACACCACAATTTATCTCCATTGAGTAATATGAACTGAAGATGAATAAAATGATTTTATAGTCATATATTGACCATTTATTGCTTGTCAGATTTGGGGCAAATTACAAGGCTACGCTTTGTTCCCACAATTGTTTCACATGACTAAATCAATCAGGCAGATCAACTGTGTCAGTGTACGAAAATAGCAATCAGTGCAAGTCCTGCAACATGACCTTCAGATTGGTGTTTGAATAAAGCCTGCCAATTTGGCATTTGACACAAAGGCAGATTACATCCTGGATGCAAGCCTTGTCAGTTACTTTAGCTTGAGTGTTGAGTTGGCAGGAAGTGATTTTGGCAAAGTTCAGCCTGAATGGTGATTTGAAAAGTGATTTCCTGGGTTGTATGTTGGGTTGCACTCAATTAATCGTTTTGCAGTGCAGTCACGGATGTTTTAAATCACCTTTCTATTTATTGTCGAAGGCAATGAGCGCCCAACCTGCAGCTCTAGGTCATGTTTAACAGCAGAGTGCCCTCTAGTGTTCACAAGTTGGTGGTCAACAGCAGGATTTCAGGAAGACATTCAAAGCCCAATATATACATTTATGACAACGTAAGACATTATTTTGTAGTCAAACAAATATTTATAATTCACAGTCTTCTGGCGTGCATGCAGGTTCTCCAAGACGTTGTCACCCAGAGCACAGCAGCAGAGGATCACAGCTCGTCATACAGGCAAGAGGTCACTTGGGTGAAAAAGACTTATGCGCCATTATAACATTGAATAGTCTTTCTCAGATTCTCCCAGCAGAGTGAAGCATTAAGACGGTTTAGTTTTTTTTTGACAAAATACAACTTGCAGAACGTGGCTGAGGCCAGCAGGTGTAGAGAATGCTTGAGTGTTTTGTGGTACCTAACCACCATAACAAGATGCCTCAGATGTTACATTCAGATATCAATTCATTTTGGTAGTGCAAACTTAAAAAAAGGAATAGTAACAGTCAAACAGCAAGAGAAAATAATGTCCAGGTATAGTTGAAATAAATGAGATTAGTTTACTGTAACTTCACCCAGCGTTGATCACACACTGTCTCTTACTCCCCCTTTACAACACATGCCCGGTCCGCGTCCTTGTAGCACCAGCTAACAATTCTCTGGGGTCAGTTAAGCTACAAAAGCTTACTGAATTATACTGAATTGATTTTTCAATGCTTTCCAAAAATCAGAAACGTCCTCAATGCAAAGAATCTTGAGGGCCTTGCCAGCGTTATTCAAGGGTCCTTTCTTCTTCAACATTCATGATCAAAAGTGTCCTTCACCCTCATCCTCCTCCTCTCTTCTGTCCACATTTGAATCAGCAACATGTCTTCTTCTCTGGTGGTGTGTAGGCAGCTCCTAAGCCATCGATCGGCCGAGAGTTGGACCGGAGAAGTCGAGGTGTGTTGCTGCTTATAGAGTCCTCCTGCTGGACATTAAGGCCGTTACGAGACAGCAGCTCTCTAGCCATCATGATGAAGGCTTCTTCCACATTTTGACTCTCCTTGATACAGAGAAGAAGATAGAGCACTTTAGATTTTAGCCAACTCCTTAGTGTTTTACATGCGAAAGCACTCTCATTACCTTTGCTGATGTTTCTAGCGCAGCTAGTATGTCTTTGTCCTCTGCCAGATTGCAGGCTTCCTCAAACGGAACCTGACGTTCCTGCTTCAGGTCACATTTGTTACCTAGATGGAGACAATCAGGGAGCTGAGAGATGCAAACACCTCAAGACTATCTTAACAACAAAGTTGTCTGCATCACCAAATTTGTGTTGTGTGCACAAATTAGAAAGTACCGTAGCTTAGTATTATTACCATACATACCAAAGGTAAAAAGAGCTGTGATTGCTTTTTCTTCAAACAAAGTATTGCATATTAAACCCATACCTCTCTGACATGCTCCCATTGAAGGGCTATTGCACCAGATAGCATTATGTTTTCAAATGTTTCTTTTATTTTTGTCCACAAATCACTTCCAAAACACAGACACTTTATCCAGGCACCTCCACATGTTATTAACATGCCAGATCCTCACTCACCTATGAGAACCAGCACCACATTGCTCGCTCCATAGAGCTCCACCTCTTTGATCCAGTGAGCCACGGAGTCAAAGGTCGGGCGTCGTGTGATGTCATAGGCGATGATAGCGCCGTGAGCGCTACGGTAGTAGCTCTGGGTGATTGTACGGAACCGCTCCTGACCTGCCGTGTCCCACACCTGCATCTGTTACACAGACACAGTCAAGAACAAGTAATTAGCTGGAACAGCTGTATGGGTTTAATACACATGAACGGATGCGCGCACACACACACACACACACACACACACACACACACACACACACACACACACACACACACACACACACACACACACACACACACACTAGTGTGTCAGATTCCTTGTGTCCCTCTGCACAATATTCCCTGAGCATCTGAGTAACGTGGTAACGGCTGACATGGCAACCAATCTAAACTCACCAACTCAATTTGTTTTCAATGCCAGTATTGCTGGGACTCGTGTGCATCTGGACAAGCTTAACAACAAAATCAAAGCATCCTTTTTTTAAGTTTTATTGATAGAACTAAACGGATAAACAGGAACCGCCATTCGTTGGACTTTATTCTGTTATTTTTACAACCTTGTGGTGACCTTATATTCTAATCAACTGATTCATAAAAACATAGCGTGTCACTTAAACTGTGACGTAGACATTTCGGCTGTCTTTTCCTCCCGAATTAAAGTTCAGTTGATGACTTGTTCGTTTTGTTTTTCACCTTTATTCGAAAAAGTGGGGGAGTTTTCTCTATTTTCAGGAATGCCCTGAACATATTCATACAGTTATTTATACACACCTGGAAGATGTCAACTACAACCACAGTCTAATCTGGTGGCCACAAAGTTGCTCCACTGCAGCAGTTAAGGGCCTTGCTCAAGGGCACCTCAGTGGTGGTAATGAACCCAGATTTACCCTGCAGGTACAGGGGGATTGAACCGATCACCTTCAAGCTTGCTTCTCTAACCTTTAGGCCACCACTGCCCCAACCTGTTGAGTAGGGATGATGATTTTTGATTCTGCAGTCATCTAACTGGCTTGTCAACAGAACAAAAGAATTGGTGTAGGTGTGTTTGTATGTATTACGTGACAGAGTGTTCCTTCCACCTGGCTAGTACAAATCTACAGATAAACAAGTGACATGAACAGAAACATAATAAAATGGTGGTCAATTTTGATATATCACTGACTATATTTGATCATTCCAGGCATCAATACCCATAGTAGTATAGTAAGAGAGAATGTAACGCCTGTGTCGACCCAATGATCAACACTATGAACTGATGGGTTTTCAGGCCAGATGTAGTCAGATAACAGTATGCGGAAACAATCACTGTCAACATTTAGTTCCCTTTCTATCTTAATGACGGCACGGAAAAGTCACTCCAGGTTTATTTTTGTCCGTGCAAAAGCATTCATGCTCACCTGAAGGACAGGTCCTTCAGGTGAGCAGCTGGTCTGACTGGTTTTTGGACTGAATTGAACTGAAACTGTAACCAAAGGACACCGGTCACTGTGTGTGGTGTCATTTATCCCCAAACAAGATTGTGACAAGAATTTAAACCATACTTTTCAGTTGTCATTTTACCAAAAGGCATGTTTCAGTGCTAAGCAGCATGTCATTGTCAGAGCCAGCTGGCTCCACAACACCCATGATAAGGATCGAGGCATTTAGCAGGCATTACAGGGGCATAATGAGGGTTTCTGCAGGGTTGGCCTTGTTAAATTTAAGAATTTCCAATACCCCATAGAATGTAATTTGATACTAGCTTCAAAGTCATACAGGATGTAAGGATACAAATATGATAGAAAACAGTAGGGATGATATGGCCAAGAATTATTTATTACTATTGCACATTACTGTTAATGCTAGAAGTACAACAATATTCTTAATGATGTAATTGGGACCTGGACCAGTGTTTTTCTACCATTACTGCCTTTATCATTTACAACTTGTTGATACCTTATAAAGCCTGAAGCTAGGCTGATCAAATGCACATCTCACATTCTTTATCCCTTTCTAATGCCAAACCTTGACTTTGATTTACAGTCACATGCTGGCAGGCCCAACTTTGACAGCAGTTAAAAGCTTCAGTAACGACAACATTTACTGTGTGCTGAATCTATGGCTGGTTGCTCAGAAAGATCTGCATATGGGTGATTTGATGCTCTATACCTCATATTCTGATCACCACCTCAACACACACACCCTCCAAAAGACACAGAGTGCGTACCTTAACTCTCCTCCCATCGATATCCACGGTCCGTACAGTGAAATCCACTCCAATGGTGTTCTGCTGTCTTTCTGAGAAAATCCCTGACTTGAAATTCTGAACCAGGCAGGTCTTCCCTACATTAGATTCTCCGATCAGAATGATCTTAAACAGGAAATCAAAAGAGTCATCGTGCTCAGCTCCTGGGGTCTGCATGATGGAGGTACAGCAGTGTCTTCTGTGGATGTGAATGTCTCACAAATGGAGGGACATGCTCTCCTCTTGTCCTGTAGATCACTTGGAATGTTTGGACTTTGAGGCCAATCAATGCCGGGTTATCTTTAAGCTTGAATAAAGGCACACTCAACTGTTTCTCCTTTCAGTCAAAGCTACAGTTGGTCACCAGGCTAGATTTCCAGCAGCAGGTTAAATTTAGCCTGTAAAACCAGTTTGGTGTCTAGAAAGTTTGTTTGTCAAGATGTAAAATGGTGCAATTCAAAAGGTTAGAAAGTGCCTGACATCCATTTACCTTGCCAATATTATCAAAATAACATTTAAAATAGTCTAAATGTTGAACAATTTAGATTGTAGGCCTACACATTGCGTAGGACTAAGCAGCAATGTGGAAAAATCAACTGTGCCTGTTTTCTTAATAATTCTGCATTCTCTCTGTCTTGTGTCTCCAGCCAGTTCAACCTTTCTGTCCCCTTTGGTGCTCCCTTTTAGTTGGACAAAACCGCCTCAGTCTTTGCTGCTCCTTTCAGCTTCTTCTCAGGTGTTGACCCACTTTTTGGCCCTGGCAAAAGAAAGCATGAGTAAACATCCCATCCTTTTTGTCCACCTGTACAGGTTCTGGTTAGCCGTCCTTCAAAGGAAAAAGGAACTTCCTTAGTAAAAATATATTTTAAAAAGATCCTTGTCTTTAATCCAGGTTCCTGTCCAATCCACCTGCTGTTCTTTCACACACATGTCAGTTTTTTTCCTCCACCGGCTTCTTTGCCTTCCTTTAAATTTGCCTCTTTCTGTCATCGGTTATTCCTGTTCTTACTGTCTTATAGCCTCCTGCGTCTCACTCTCTCTCTCTCTTCCTCTTCATAGCACCTGTGGAAACAATAGAAACCCGCCCTACCTGTTCTAGGGAAGTAACCCAGCCCCATTATGGCTGTGGGATCCTGGGAAATGTAGTCATTTTTCCAGTAAAAAAAATCATCAGTCACACTAAAGAGGGCAAGCATATTGTGGGATGTTTTAACACCTTGAGATCTCTCACAATAATTAAAAATTAAGCTCTGCCAATTTCAACAATTCTTAGCCAAATTTAGGAGTTACTTTGCCTCTCTCTCTCTCTCTCTCTCTCTCTCTGCTGTTGTGGACTCATGGAGACACATACTGGGTGAATTGTGACTTGTGTCATACAGTATAAGCAAAATGTTTGGTTTGAATATGAAAACAATACTGCAGAGAGATTGTGAAAGATTTTATGCTGAATGGCCCCTTCATAACTTATTTTCAAAATGATGATCAATAGATGAATGTATGGGCCTCCAAATGTGTTAGGAGCTGCTTAAAATGCAACATAAAAAAAGAAAATAAAAGACTGCATAAATAATAGCTTCAGAGTAAGAGTTTTTTTTAATGAATGTTGTATAAATGTGTTTTGCAATCCTGAGGGGAACTTACATTTTACAGTTAAGCCAAGTATTTTACTAATTTAAATTTAAGTTTTATAACTCACAATACTGTAGGACAGCATTTTAAACAGTACAACCCTTGAATGAACTGAATAAATACATAGAAAAAGCCAAATGTGTCACACCTGTATGTCAAGCTGGGTTTTTGTCCTGTCTCCACGTTTGTTTTGTGACTTCCTGTTTTATTTTGGAAATTAACTCTCCTCTCGTTTCAGGTTCCTTGCCCTTTCTCATGTGTCACCAGTCTGATTGTCTTCCCTGATTCCTGATTGTGTCCACCTGCTCCCCCACTTCCCTCATGTGTACTTATAGTCTACGTCTCCCCTTGTCCTGTGCCAGTGTGTCATGTCCTTTCGTCTTGCACACCCTGTATCCACACTGGTCATAAAAGAGTCCACGCTTCTTACTGATGTTCACGTTTATTATTGTCCTCTCATGGAACACCGTGAAAACTAGAAGACACAAAACAGCTTCATGTACAAACAACAAAGAAACAAATGCTCTGTCTTTCATCACCTACAACAAGTATAACAGTACTTTAATGAGTTAACTTAATAAACTTTACCGTGTTCGCCTGGTAGACCAGTAGTAGAATAACATTACGGGAAAGAAAAAGTTCGCTGTTTTCACCTGCCATTTGTTGTCTTTCTGAGCTCCGCTTAACTTCCGGGTTAATGGTCACGTTACAACAACAAAAGCTCATCTATCATCATGAGTAAAACAAGGACAAAACGGTTACGAGTTTAACACAAGGTACCCGAAATTACAGTAAACGTAATGTATTACAATTGCAGAAATAAACTAAATAATAATACAAATCGCGTAACTCAACTTACGGTGTTGTCATGGCAACGTGTATACGCCGGTCAGCGTCAGCTACACTCCCACCAAATTACCTTTGATTAATTAACATCCAAATATATGTCAGTGACATTGTACACTTTTTATCAATTAAATCAATGGTAATTTCCAAACACATTGTTAAGGTCACTCAAAGAACATCTGAAATTGAGCAACTTACTTGAATAGCAATTTATAAACTCTATACCTCAACACAGTAGAATGTTATTAATAAAAAACACTGTTATCCACAGACATAGGGTAAATAGTAACTTACTTTCCTAAGCTTGAGAGTAGATAACTGATCACTGTCTGACTAAACCAGATTTTTATTTTATTTATTTTTCTCTTTTTAACCTTTAGCTGCTTTCCACAAGAATAACTAACTTCTGGATGGGTCGTTCAACAATGGAAGGTTTGCTAAGGCGTTCACCCCCTTTTCCTAACTTTCGCTCTCCTATCTGTATTTTAGCTTTTCGCACAAGTCCGTCATCATCCTTATGTACGTCGAGAACCCTGGCAAGTTTCCATTCATTGCGAGAGATCTCCTCTTCCTTGACAATCACAATATCGCCAACCTGCATGTTTCGTCTTGGAAAATGCCATCGTTGCCTTAGAGTGATGTTGGCAAGATATTCCCTTCTCCATCTGTTCCAAAATTGTTCGGACAGATATTGCACTCGTCTCCACCGCTTTTTAGCATACAAGTCTTCCTTCACAAATTTACCCGGTGGGGGCAATGGGACAGAGGATTTCATGGTGAGGAGATGGTTGGGTGTTAGTGGCTCCAGACTTGTGGGATCACTGATACTGTCAACAGTAAGTGGGCGGTTATTCACGATGGACATGGCTTCGTAGCAAAATGTCCTTAAGGAAGCATCGTTAAGTCTTCCAGCACTGTGTGCAAGGACGGAGCCTAGTACATTTCTCACTGTCCTAATCTGTCGCTCCCATATGCCTCCAACGTGACTTGAATCTGGTACATTCATGCGAAAGTCACACTGCTTATCTGCCAGATATGCAGCCACTCTTTCATTGTTCACTTCCTTTAGGGCTCTTTCCATTTCATGTTTTGCTCCAACAAAGTTGGATCCTTGATCAGATCGAATGTGTCTGACAGCTCCACGGATGGCCATGAAACACCGTAGGGCATTTATGAATGCGTCAGTAGTCATGTCTTCTAGCATCTCTATGTGGACTGCTCTGGAGCATAGACACGTGAAAAGGAGACCATACCGTTTATGTTCCTTGCGACCTTGCTTAGTATGGAATGAACCAAAATAGTCCATACCGCAGTAGGTGAACGTTGGTGAGGGATCAACACGGTCGCTAGGTAGATCTGCCATCCGTTGCTCCTCTGGTGGCCTGCGGGCTCTCCTACAGTGGACACACTGCCTTATGTACTCGGCTACTGCCTTGCTACCACCAATAATCCAGTAGCCATTGGTCCTTAGTTCATTCAGGGTTTGTCCTCTGCCTTGGTGTTGTGTTTTTCTATGATGGTGTGCAAGAATGAGGCGTGTAACAACACCATCTCTGGGAAGGATTATTGGGTGTCTCAGATCAAGAGGTGCAGATGCTCTCCTCAGTCGTCCTCCCACTCTCAGTATATTATCTTGCAGGAGTGGGTCAAGCTAGTAGAGTTGGTGGTTACAAGGCAGCTTTCCAGATTTCTGGCTGAGTATGTGCAACTCATCTTTGAAGGCATCTTGCTGTGCAAGCTTGGTGAGAGTGAGGGCAACCCTCCTTCTTTCCTCAACACTTAGGGGTTCCGTCTTCCTAATTCTCTTGGCTAATCGTTGAATCCGAGCAATGACGTTTACCGCTGTGGTCCATTTTGAGAACCGTGACAGTCGCTCTTGAAAATCAACTTGCCATGCAGCCTCCGTTTTCAGCACTTGAATTGCCTTGACTTCAGGGTCTCCCACCAGAAGCTCTGTAGTTCCGTGGTTTGTAACTACTTCCCTTTGCCATAGAAACTTTGGTCCTGTTAGCCAGTTTGAATTGATCAGCTCTGCTACCTTGAGGCCTCTTGAGGCATGATCAGCAGGGTTCTCCCCTGTGTCAACATAGTACCAATGTCCTGGGTTGGTGGTTTCCCGAATTCTCTGGACACGGTTTGCGACGAAGACATGGAACCTTCGAGCTTCATTGTTGATATACCCTAGGACTACTTGTGAATCTGTCCAAAAGTACTCTCTGTCAACACTGAGCTCTAGCTCTTCCTTTAGCATATTGCTTACAGCTGCAGAGATCACTGCTGCAGTTAGTTCTAGTCTTGGTATGGTGACTATTTTTGTGGGTGCGACTCTTGCTTTGCCCATGATCAAGGCGCAGTGCACCTTATCTTCACTTACCAATCTGATATATGAACACTGACCATAGCCTTGACTGCTAGCATCTGAAAAGTGATGCAGTTCAACTCCTAGGACCTTTCCAAAGTTTTCAGGAGTAAAGCATCTTGGGATCTGAATCTTTTCAAGGTTTCCCAAATCCTTCACCCAACTCTCCCACCTTGGCTTCAATTCACTGGGCAGTGGTTCATCCCAACTGATGCCCTTCTGACACATCTCTTGTAGTATCCTCTTTCCTTGAAGGATGAATGGAGCCAGAAATCCTAAAGGATCATAAAGAGAAGCCACAACTGAGAGTATACCACGACGTGTGGCGGATTTCTCATCTAGTGAGACCTTGAAAGAGAAGGCGTCACCTTCTACGTCCCACCTTACTCCCAACACTCTTTGCACTGGAAGATCGTCGTAGTTGAGATCCACATTCTTCACCTCAACAGCACGTTCAGTGACACAGATAGACTCCATTACCTCTCGGCTGTTGGAAATGAACTTGTGAAGGTGTAACTTCCCTTTAGCACAGACCACTTGGGTTTCCTTCACCAGTTTGACTGCCATGTCAACGGTTTCCAAGCTTATGAGGCCATCGTCTACATAGAAATGCTTTCTGATGAAGCTAGCTGCTGATGGGAACTCTTGCTCGTTTTGGCTGGCCAGATGCTTCATGCCATAATTGGCGCAGCCTGGCGATGATGATGCTCCGAAGAGGTGAACTTTCATACGATACTCTCTAGGTTCCGAGTTGGTATCTCCATTTTTCCACCACAGGAACCGCAGATAATCTCGGTCTTCCTTGCTAACATGGAACCTGTGGAACATTTTTTCCACATCACAAATGACTGCAATGGGATGTTTACGGAACCGGCAGAGCACTCCAGTCATTCCATTTGTAAGATCCGGTCCTGTTAGCAGATGGTCATTCAAGGCAGTGCCTTCATACTTTGCAGAGCAGTCAAAAACTACCCTAATCTTCTCAGGTTTCTTAGGGTGATAAACCCCTTGGTGTGGGATGTACCATGCATTTCCTAACCTTGCTGGCGTGTCTGCTCTCTCTGCATCACCATCCTTGAAGACACCTTCCATGAATCTCAAATAGTCATTCCTGAATTTAGGATCTCTGTCAAGTTTCTTTTTAAGGTGCTTCAGCCGGACTAGGGCAAGCTTCTTGTTGTCGGGGAGGTGAGGACGTGCTCTGAAGGGAAGGGGCATCTCAAAGTGGCCGCACTCGTTCTGCTGGATTCTTCCCTTTAAAACTTGCAGAAACTGAATATCTTCTTGAGATATGCTTTTTTCTCCTGGTCTGGTGTCCGCAAAATCGGACTCGAGCGCTCTAATAACAGCAGATGGCGTCACAGATGGAAGCTCCCGGACAGATATACGATGACACAAACCAGTCACATCCATGGAGTTCAGACGTTGTGGTGCGCTTCCTACGATGCTCCAACCTAGATCAGTCTTAATGGCGTAAGGGTCATAGTCACCTCCAGTGATAACCCTTCGTGGCGCCAGTGCTCTGGAGCAGTCATATCCAATCAAAAGTCCTACTCCACAATCCATTAGCGGGGGCATTTCTTGAGCTATGACTTCAAGGTGTTTCCACTTATTGGCGGTTTTGCAGGTCGGAATGTGCGTACGTTCTAGCGGAATGAAATCCCTTGTATAGGCAGGAGGTAAATCAATCAAGCTATCTGAGGAAAACCCTCGGACTTTAAGTCCACTAACTCTCTGACTCTTCACAATTGAATCTTTTCCCATCATAGTGGAAAGCTTTAGTTTTACTGGTTCCATCACTGCCTGCAGCCTTTCACATACCTCCTGGTCAACAAATGTGTGAGTGCTCTGAGTGTCCAATAGGGCATACACCAGGGTTTCTGAATCGGGGGTGTTAGGTGCTGAGATCCATACTGGAACGATCATTGACGTGCTCCCACCTCCACCTCCATCCACGCAGCATGATAGTGAGGATGTATTTTCTTTGGCTTGCAGGACACCTTGAGGGAAGGATTTGTTTGCTGCAGGATGATCTTCATGCAATGGAGTAGGATGGTTCCTTTTGCATATTCCATACATGGCTTTGTTCTTACAGTCTTTGGAGTGGTGTCCTTTCCTCAGGCATGCAAAACACAGCTTAGTATCCTGAATGAACCTTCTCTTTTCTTCCCCAGACATTTCCATCAGCATTTGACATCTGTGTATGGAGTGATTTTCTCCACAACACATACACTTGCCTGGGTTTGAGTTGTGAGCCGGTGAGTTTCATTTATTTGGTTTATTGGAATCTTCCAGCTTGAGCTCTTCTACATTATTGGATTCGATTATGATACTTGATCCATCCGAGTCCTTCACATTTGTGGCAAAGGCGTTTGCCTTTGAGCGGTTTGTTTCTCTAAATGGCTTTTCTTCAGAGGGCTTTAATGCATGCAACGATGACACCGGATTGCACGCTATGTGTGCTTCCCTTGAGATGAACAAAGCAAACTCTCTAAAGGTTGGATAGTCCTTGGCTTGATCCAGCTGTTCCATGACATAACAATTCCACCTGGACGTTACCCAATCAGGGAGTTTGAGCAACATCTTCTGATTCTCTTCACAGTCGTTCAGTACCTGCAGACCGTTGATATGGGGCATAGCATTGCTACATGTTTGCAGGAAATCACTGAATTCTCTTAGCTTCACGTACTCTTTCCCACTTATCTTTGGCCACCTGTTAAGTTTATCTCTGAAGGCCCGTTGCACCACAAAGGAATGACCGTATCTAGCATTCAGCTTATCCCATGCTTGTTGATAGGCCTCATCGTCCTTTCTGTAGAAACTGCCTTCAAGAGCTGTCCTTGCCTCCCCACCGATGTACTTTTGTAAGTAGAACAACCTATCGGCAGGATTTGAGCATCGTCTCTCTATAAGAGCCTTGAAGCTTGTGCTCCATTCTATGAAGTTCAGTGGATCTCCAGAGAATACAGAAGGTTCTGGAACTGGAAGTCGAGAGAGAGCCATTGACTCCTGTAATGTCTGCACTAAGGATGCTTCATTTTTTGTAAGTTGCCCTCCCTGACATCCTGCATAGGGAGCATGTGGATTTGTATCGTTCATTTGATTGTACACAGGGCTGCCCACGAGACTGTATTTCTCACTTTTTTCCTTTGACTCCTCCTCAGTATACACTCTAAGCTTTGCTTCAATGACCTCAATGTCTCTTTGATTTTCAAGCCTTTTCAGTTGCTGACGTTGTGCTTCAATGACAGCTTCCATTTCAATTTCAGCTCTTTTTGCAGCCAACTGTGCAGCTGTATCTGCTCTCTTAGCCGATATACTTGGTGACTCTGAGAGATGGTTGGAACGGTGGCTGAGTACAGTGACTCTGGAAGCTGTGGACCCATATATGGACCTAGCGTGTTCACTGTCGAGCAGCATCCGTAACCTTGATTTTTCCACCTCAGGATCAAATTCTTCTCCTTCTTCAATCAGGCGAACTTTCATTAGTCCCAATAAATCTGCTGACACAGCTGAGCATGCATCAATTTTTCTCCGAATTTCTTGGCTTGGTACTGTTTGGAGTCATGTGTTGTCGTATAAATGCTTCAATTCAGACTCAAGCTTCTCGACCACATCCATCATGTCATACAAGTCACTCTCAGAGCACTTGTGTTTTAATTTGTTACGGATTTCCCTAACATGGGTTTTCCATTTCTCATATGCTGACTTGAACTTTCTATCTCCTTGAGCTGATTCTTGCTCTTTCAGCTCCAGCATTTTGGGTGTTAAATGACTTTTGCATGTTTCTCTTGTTTTTTTCTTTCTCTGCTGCATCAGTTTCATAATTTAAGACTCCTTGCGCTTCTGACAGGAAATCAACCTGCTCAACTAACTCACCATATTGAGATAACAAATTACTATTAACTGACATTTTGTAACTTTACAGGAGCAACAATCATCAACTTAACAGCATTGCCTGAGTAAGAATGACAGTTAATATAAGGACAGTTATGTTTTGTATCACTCTTGTCTCTACAGTCCTGAGCACCTGTACATTCTTATTACAATGATCAATCTCTTAATAACTTTGTAGTGGAACTGTCCATCAATTACCAGAGGCGGAATTTATGTATTGCACAGTCTGACCTGAAGATGCACTCTGAAACCTGTAGTCCGCTACAGGAGATGTAGAACTGCACACTGAGACCTGTAGTCCGCTGCAGGAGATGAAGCAGAACTGCACACTGAGACCTGTAGTCCGCTGTAGTCCTCTGCAGGGGATGAAGCAGAACTGCACGCTGGTTTACTGCAGGGAATGGAAGCACCTCGGTAGGATGGAATTAGGCCACGTTTTCACTGTATCCACACTGGTCATAAAAGAGTCCACGCTTCTTACTGATGTTCACGTTTATTATTGTCCTCTCATGGAACACCGTAAAAACTAGAAGACACAAAACAGCTTCATGTACAAACAACAAAGAAACAAATGCTCTGTCTCTCATCACCTACAACAAGTATAACAGTACTTTAATGAGTTAACTTAATAAACTTTACCGTGTTCGCCTGGTAGACCAGTAGTAGAATAACATTACGGGAAAGAAAAAGTTCGCTGTTCTCACCTGCCATTTCTTGTCTTTCTGAGCTCCGCTTAACTTCCGGGTTAATGGTCACGTTACAACAACAAAAGCTCATCTATCATCATGAGTAAAACAAGGACAAAACGGTTACGAGTTTAACACAAGGTACCCGAAATTACAGTAAACGTAATGTATTACAATTGCAGAAATAAACTAAATAATAATACAAATCGCGTAACTCAACTTACGGTGTTGTCATGGCAACGTGTATACGCCGGTCAGCGTCAGCTACACACCCACCCTATGCTAGTATCAAGTCCAAGTCATAGTTCTGTCTGTCCTGAACCTCGTTATAGAGTCCTTGGTTGGCCTTGTGCCGTTTATTGCTTCCCAGCCCATAGAATTATTTCAGAGCCCTTTTGTTAGTGACTGATTATTTTCTTGTTTCCTCGGTAAGAGAGATTTTGGTTTTTGCATTTTGCCTTTTTGACTATTCAGCTCTTCGAGTTAAATCAGAGCATTTTACTTGTAGTTTAATACCTTCCTCGAGAAGAGATTTTTGGTTTGGCTTTTGCCGTTTTGACTTTGCAGCTCTTGAGTTAAATCAGAGCATTTTTTAGTTCTACTTTGTTGTTTTCTTCTTTCCTCGCTAAGAGAGGTTTTTGTTGGCTTCCATATTTAATATTGCCCAGCTCTATTAGTTTAGCCAGAGCACTTCCCCGTTCTTCCCTCTTCGGAGGAGTTTTTTGTTTCCAGGGGTTTCCCTGTGTATTTCTGTTGGAAATAAAGGATTGTCAGCTGAACCTCTACTCTGCGTCCGAGTCCTCCTCAAGAGCTCCCTTCGTGACAAAATGATTAGAAAAAGAAGACTGTAGAGACAATATCTCTGGATTGTGGTCGAGATTTGAATTTGATTTCACTAGCTCAGTAATTTCTAAGGCACTGCTCACAGTATTCACACCCATTGCACCTAACATTCCTGAATTAATTCCTTTAATCATGACTGAACACCATCCCTGTGCGCTAATAATCTTGATTCCAATATTTCCGACTGCACGTGAAGGCGGCACAGACCCCTCACCCAGTACATAACAGTGACGTCCTGTGCGGATAGATAGATAGATGCCCTTACAGTTCTAATCATAGGTCTACAGCCTTAATATTTTCTTTATGTGGAAGGGCGTTTAAAGCCTGGGAGAGAAGCAGCAGCATGCAGCGGAGCGCAGTGGTCGTGGTGGCGGATAAAACGAGTCTGAAAAGGCCGTTTATTTTTGCAAACGCTGTGCATATGGTAGGTAGCCTACAATACATCGCTCTTGAATGCAATTGAAGCCCAGAGGCCTATTTGATCGCAGTTTATAGTTTTTTTTCCTGTGTATAAATATTTGATTTGCTTGCTGTTATTTTGACGCAAAATCCTCATTCGCCCTATAATTAACCCAAATAAGACCAGGCTAGTGCTGTATGTCTCTCTCATTTAAACATGCTGCAGCGAATCCTCTCTGTCACAATTATTATGTTGGCAATTCCTGCGGTGCGTTTTATGTTTTATGTAAAATGTTTTATGGTTATATTCAAAGAAGATAAAGAGAATAAATATCACTGGCAGCCTTTATCAAAAAGAAGCCATAGTGGTGGTTGGAATTTGCTTTGACAAAGGATAACCCCACATCCACCTAGCCCCAGAAATAATATATGTAATGTCCTTATAATGCTTCTGTTTACAATGATTTCTCAGCTGTGAGTTTTCAGTCACGTGCAGTATGGGTCTGGATTTAGCTGTGACATTACAGTCCTGTAAAGGTATTATCTTAGACTAATCCTAGATAGCTGTGCCACTTCCTACCATTCGTGCCTACTGAACTATAAAACATTTGAAAACATTAAAACAATGGCTGACAAAATATAGTTGAATACACCTCTGGCATTAAAGAACTACAATATGTATTTCCTTCTTTTTTCTGTACAGCCTTCTACACTTTCCATGTCTTCTTCACTTGCAAACTTAACTCGTGTTTATGCTCATTTCTCCAAAGGCACTGTGCTTCTTCATGTTGACGATGACAGTCGCTTGGCATAGAGACCTGATACAAACTGGCAAAGTAAGAATAACTTCAGATGTTCTTCTGAGCAGATGGAAATAATTTCCTAAGCAGATAATATTATTTATCTGAGGCAGAAATAACTCTCGTCAGGCTTTACAAGGAAAACAAGAGTTGCTGGGACATCCAAGGACTATTTGGGGATTATTAATGCATGGGTTTACATGGTCTTCCATCAATATTGCCTGAACACACCACAGCTGCTTTTTTTATACATTACTCTGGAAGACCTCAGTTCAAGCTGTCATGTTGGCAAGCATCATGCAGTTGAAGTGTCCTTGGGCAAGACAGTGAATTACCTTCAGATGTTGTAGCTGGCCCTGACCTCTGACCTCTTTTGTAGCCTTGCTAGCTTGGAAATACATCTGTGACAAAAATAATATTAATATCAACATGGCCATGCCAGTCAATGTATCCCTTTAAAGCCAATGCTTTTTTTCTCCTCAGCTGGTGTCCAATGTTTCTGTCGTGATAATGTACGTTGTAGAGATCGGCTGCCTGCTGCTTTCAGTGCTCGGTGTGGTTGGAGCCTGTACAGGAAAGAGATGGTGTTTGATTCTGGTAAACGCATGTGTTCGCACTACCACTGTGTGTGTTTTTGTAAGATTTTCTTTTTACCTGTGTAGGACAGAGTGCATATGTTCAAGAGTGTTTTCTGCAAGTGATGTTTCTTTTTCACTTACTAATGTTGGTTTATCTGTTTGTGCAGTATGCAACAGGGATGGCAGCAGCCAGTCAAACAATAATTGTTAGAACAGCACTAAGTTACCAAGATGTTTATGAGGTATAGTACTTTAATACCCTGCTTTTATGAACAAATTCAGATTTTTACAACATTTGATGTAATCCTATTGTATTGAAAAGCAACTTTAGGCTACAGTATGTCTCGATTTCTCCCTCCTCAGAAACGTGTGCTCCGTGAGGAGTCAAAGTTGTTGTCCATGATGCCACTTAGTGGAACCAGCAAAGCCAACAGGACCCTGCTGTATAGTATTCAACAAGAAGTAAGGAACTATTATTATAATATTTTGTTTAGCTTGATGTTTATTGGGCAGAGTTTTCAGATGTACAACCCAGATAATACATTGTGGAGATTGAAAATAAATAAATAAAACCACTTCCAAAGGTATTTTTGTTCACCACACAATTAAAAAGTGTGTCCCATTTTTTAATCATTGAAAGCTTATACAGTAAATCTCATAATTTATACTATTAGTATTTTATTATTATGTTGTCTGTCCTCAATTTGTATGCGCCCAGTTTTGTAATTAGAGTTTCCATAATGCCGTGGAGCATGTAAACAGGAAGTACAATGTTGCCATAGAGTTAGTTAGCCTGCTGTGGCCTACAACTTGAGCCCCATTTTTAAGCCAATTTGTTCACATTTTTAGAAATTGTCACCATTAAAAGTATGCCGAATTAGCTATTTCCAGCCCCTGTTTGCAGTGAACCAATAGATTTACAGAAAACCATCCCTGGGTTACTCGGATACTGACGAAAACCTGAAATCTTGATTATTTTCGGTCAAGTTCTGTTGCGTCCTTCCCCTCTTTTTTTAAAAGTGGATTAATGGACGTGTATTCACAAGGACAAAGGCAATAATGATGTCCTCTTAAAGTGCAAGTCACACTTTTTGTAAAAATATGCGATAATGTCTGTGTGTCAAGATTTGAGTTAATGACTACGAGTCTGCGGACTACCATGAGCATAGGGGTACTTATGGAGGCTGCTTAAAGAGGACAGGCAACATATTTGTTTGATTTTACTATAAACTGTAACCCGCAACACGGACACACAAGTCACACATAGCACTCTGGGTGGCGATCAAAGGTGAATGAGATCCCACCAGCAGTATATTTAGTCTGCAGACAAGTATTCTGGTTTATCTGTTGTGGAATTTCTTCTTACTTGGCCTGTGTGTGTGTGTGTGTGTGTGTGTGTGTGTGTGTGTGTGTGTGTGTGTGTGTGTGTGTGTGTGTGTGTGTGTGTGTGTGTGTGTGTGTGTGTGGTCACCTCCAGTTTGAGTGCTGTGGTCTAATTGAAGGCTACAAAGACTGGGGCTCTTCCATCCCTGCCTCCTGTAACTGTCACTATCCAGGAAAATGCGTGAGTATCTTCCTTTATTTAAGCAAAATATCATCGGTGATGATGTCTCATTGGGATTTCTGGTCCTGTAGCTACACATTGTATTTCAGTCAAATAAGACGCTTGAGGTAAAATGTATTTTAAGTCTTGTGTATGAGTTTGACCAGAGAACTGCAATAGAGCCGAGCCATATTGTGACATACAGTATCTAGAAGTAGACTGGAATGAAATCTGACTTCAACTGACAGTCTGTTATGCATATCAATGATACTGGTACTGTTCAGTGGATTAAAGCTGAACCTGAAAGTACCTCTACAATATCTAAGAAATAACAACAGCAACAACATTAGGTAAGTAACATGTTATCACCACTGATGGACAAAACCGTATACATATAGAAACGCAAAAGGAACTGAATTTTTCTTTAAATTTGAATTTGTCCTCATATATTATTGATGTTGCACCCACCTTTCTCCAGTGAAGCTCATTTTTGTCATATCATGTAATGGGATTTTGTACTCCAGATACGACTACGAGGCAGCGCCACACTGGGAGCTCCAAAGAACCAGTACGTTTATCAAGAGGTAAAAAACTAATTATCTTATTTCCTCTCATGATATATTTTAAATTACAGTACTCGTTCCCGACATGTTCAGCTTGTGACTAAATGGCCAAATGAGCAGCAGTATACCCAGATCAGTCATTTGTTTACATACAATTGCCACGCCTTAACAATAAACCTGCACTTTCTTCCACAGCCGTGCCTACCAATTTATGTTTCTGAACTGAAGCTTGCATTCTCATTGGCGATGGCTGTGCAATTTGGAAGTGGAGTATTTTGGGTGAGTCTTTTGTCGTGTGTTTTATAGGACTTCACACAGCTACTAATGAAAAGTGTTGAATTGTTGCCTTGATGTATTGTAGGCTAAATCATTTTCATTATACAAATACATACAAATAAGTACTTCCTGCTATGCTATGAAGTAGACATATTACACAAGAGTTCTGGTGGTCAGGCCAGCAGAAAATCATGCGGTAGCCGTTACTGAGCACCACAGCATGGTCATAACTCCTTTGCTTCCCTTGCCAGGTGGTTCTACTCGTTATGAGCATCAAGCTGATGGGCCAGATAAAAAGAAAACAGGAGTTCATCGCTCTTCTCCAATCAAACAGATATGTACCTGGTGCCTTCTAGTCACCTATTATGTTTTGATACACGCTTCAAATTAATATCAAGCATACCATATTTGTATTTGCACATGTAAACACATTATGATGTATACCAAATCCTGGCTATTTTGTGCTATAGCAACGTATCTTTTGTTTTCCTGTTAATGCATGTAACTGATATTGAAAAGTAATCTACATGCAAAGATCAATTTCAAATGACTTTTTTTTTTTTTGCCTTACTGCTGTAAAAACATTGCAATTTAATGAAATTGACTGTCTTGTAAAATGTGCTGAATATCAATATAATCGGCACATTTTCAGATGCTTTTGTTTGAAATGAATATCTTAACAAGCATTAATCAGCCATCTGTTTTCATTGAGTAGCTGGAGCCAATCCCGGCATTTTGTTATTTACAGTAAGTGTTGTCTTATCTGGATTATATTCAGATATTATTTATCTCCATTTCCTTCCTACCCGCATACATCACTGACTTGACTGTCTTTAAAAAGACAGATATTAATCAAATTGCATATACTGTACCTCAATTACTCAATTAATGGGTTTAATTTAACATTTGTCGACTGGACCAACTTCTTTTAAACACATATATTTAATATTCATACTTGTCTTAAGCTCACTCATTGAATTTTCAGCATTAGAGCAACCAATAATCTTTGAACAAATAATAATATTAATAACCATTATGTAGCACTTTTCTTAAACAGTGTTTACAAAGTGCTTTGATTGAAATATAATCATTTATTTATTATTGAGCAATGTATTTTCTTGGGTAAATAATCAGGTTGGACAACGGAATGAGCCACAGCTCTCATTAGGACAACAGAATGTCTTGATGCCTTGTTATGCACAATGTATATTTGAAACTCCATCACTCCATTCAGTTGTTCTTAAAGCACATTTAGTAGGTAAATGATACCCACTATGAAGAGAAGGGATTCTGTTTGGTTGCACATTCAGTAGACATGCAGTAAATCCTCAAACGTTTTGCTTCCAAAATTTGATTTCAAGGTTTGGAGACGGTTTTGGCAATGCCACTGCAGACAGGTTGTGAGAGACTCTAGTAGGAAAGCACGTCACCTATATTCTTGCAGAGACTGTAATGTCCCACCTGAAGCCACTCTCACCGAAGAAGCCTTTACGCCACATCACTCCTAATATGACTTGCTGCATGAGCTGCCTGCGGTTGAAATGTCTCCTTGACCAATATATTGTCAAAATGAATTTCATCTGAAACAGCAGATCCAATGTCTACCTGTGCACTTTAACCATTAATGCCTAATATACAGTATCATGCTAAATATGGTATTTTTATTTCTGTCTTACAGTTTTTTTGTTATTTATGGAATGAACGTATGTAATATTTTGTAAATAGCAGGAATAAAATGTGATTCTTCTTCCTTTTTTGTTTGTACTTGGAAAACTTACATTTAACTAAGTACTGTAAAATGTTGTGGTACTTGTACTTGAGCTTTTCCATTTTTTGCTACATTAGACCTCCAATCCATTTTTGAGTGAAATGTTGTGCTTTTTACTCCACCACATTTTTCATGTTGACGTATTTTGACATTGAACTATGCTAATTCTTCCACCATTGTTCAGTTTATGCAAAAGAAAAATAACTTGACAGCAGGGATGCAAGCTTGCAGTTACAGTTGATTTCCATGTAGTCCATACGATTGATCACAGGATATCATCAATGATGTGAGGTTACACAGTTGACATCTTATTGGGAACTAGGGGGACAAGAATAAGCTCCTGAACACTGCTAGCTCCTGCTCCTGTACACTCCTTTCTTTTTTATGCAGATAATAAGGGAGTAAGAGGAGACACAGCTTTGCTAAAGAAGAAGAGGTTTTTAAAAACTTTGGATTTGCTTCTTTGGCACCCAAAATATGTCAAATACAGTTTATTAGTTGCACCTTCCCTGTCATCTGTTTTCCTATCTCCTCCTGCCATGAACTGAAAGCATCTCATCCTAGAAATGCTCTGTCACGCAATACCCATACGTAGATGGAATGGAAAGTGGCAGCGTGCACTGCTCCAGATCTTGAACAGTATAACGGGTGCACTGTAGCGGCAAGGACCAAAGAAACGAAGCACTGTCACTTACAGATAAAGAGTCCTCTTGTTTATTGTGGGCAAAAAAACATCTCATGTGTATCGGTCTTTGTTTATTTCAAACCGACATGTACCAATTACATTATATTGTATAAAACTGTGCAATTGAACTTTGAAAGTGCTCCAGTAGCTTCTTTGATTATTATTAAATGTGATTGACAAAAACAAATTAGATTAGATAAATTTTGGCAGAATACAGAAGAGTACAGAAAGCTACACAACCATAAAATACAGACACTTATTAAAGTTAAAGCTTTAAGACATCCATAATGTAAATATGTCTGCAGTAACTTCTTCATCAGTGCTTTTGTTAAAACAACATTTTTTTTTCTCCATCTCATTTGAATTGTTTTCTCTATTTACATATCTTACAATACGACTCATTATGCCGCTTGGAAGTGCTTGCAAACAAATGTGCTCAATGATTATTCCACACCTCTCTTGTATAGCAGAAGGGTGTAGACTCTCAGACTTAATATCAGGCTTATGTATATGTGTGCATATAACAAAGAAAATACTCTCGCAGTGTGTGCTGTTTCTGACCATTTTCACAGCCCACAGTTTTCCCCATTGTGAAAACATGTACTGCATCTTAAGGGATAACAAAGGTGAATAAAGGTTACATGGTTTTCATGCAACGTGGTAAATATTGAAACAGCATAAAGCACTTTGTATCGTTGTATCAATCCCAATCAGGTGAGCTCTGCAGTGTCTGCCAGAGGCGCATAGTTGCCTGCTTTGGCCTCTGTACTGTAGACCACCACCGGGAGTTCTTCCTTCTTGCTCAGCCGACACAAGATGAAAATACACAACACCACTGACAATATCTGAAGGACAGAGAAACAGAGATGGTCCTTTAATTCCTACAGTATTCATCTTTTTTTGTTGTTTCGTCCTATGACGATACATTGTTTTGAATAGAGCTGCAGCTTTAGAAAGAGACTGAGGGGGGCAGAAAAGACAAAGCAGACACACGGACAGACAGCCTTCTTTCCCTTAAGACACGCTGATGAGTAAGAAATGCACATGTGTCGATGATAAAATTAACGATGGCTGAATTCCTTTTAACTACAGAGTCCTCATTAACGTTATTGGTAACACCTGTGCTTTTCTTACTTATGTGGGAGGGTTACATGTTCTTTGTTTTTGCTAAAGGAAGGACAGTCGGACATTTTCGGATGAGCAGATCTACCCCAGATCTATATTTAATTTTGTTTATTTGTGCAGGTATTCCTTTAAGTTTTGATATAAAACCTTCACCAATAAGATAGGGCAACCTCTGTACCACCAATGTATGATTGAGTGACTTATATCAATTAAACAATGGTATTATTCTGAGATACTAGTGGGCAGGGTGTTGCTTTTTTGATGACCATTACTGCACACCATGTGGAGACAGCTGAAGATAGTCAAGTTGAGAGCAGATACATATGGAGGCAGGTAGACGGGCACAATCATGACAAATGCACATAGACCCACAATACATACCCACAATAATGCGACTCCCAGGAGTATGCCCATTGCAGTATCTATGACCATCATCACATAAGAAATCAAATATGGAAGGCATGGCTGAAACAGGAGAGCACATCAAACAATGTGACTTTACAAGAGTGCATTGCATCATTTAAAAAAGGGGTCATAAGCCAAAAAAAGGGCTGGAAACCAGTTTCAGACAAGAGAAACGGATATTTTGCACAATTCTTAGAATTTATTAGGATTTTAGAAGTATTACCCTACTATCATAGTAGGAGGTTTAACAAATACAACAAACTCCAACAATACAGCACTTCACTAGAGCTGATAGAAAGCCTTCTTATTTGACTTATACAGAAAAAACAATGTTGCAATTCATGAGATTGATCTGTTTTAGGTCCCTTTAGGTCACATAAAGGGACATCACATTACTATAATGACATAGTAATGTGATGATTCAAAAAGTGTATCTATTGCATAGTTGTTACAGTTGAATCAGAGTGCTAGCATACTTTAGCGATAACATGTTTTTGTGTTTTGTTCCTCAAATATAAAAATAAAAAAAATCCAAAAGTCATAAAACTATCCAGTTTCTGTGTGAGTGTATGAACACATTGACTGGTGGTGAAACAGGCTGCGATACGAGGGCTGGCTCTGTTTCAAAACTTTCTCTCCAAACACAAAAAAAAATCCACATCTTTATGAGGAATCAGTGTTCTTTTTTTTTTTATAACTGTCTTAATTATTAATATGGTAACAGTTTGCACATTAACCAGTAAATGTAGAGATGAAAAATGTCATTGGTTTTATTACCTCTTTATAAATCTTGACGTACTGGTCATTCATCATGTACTCAGACAGGCTGTTGTTCCTGGGAGCTTCCACCTAGAAGACACAGACATGAATCCTGAGGCAAGACACGTTTAATTGTATCGCATATTTCAGCAACAAGGCAATTCAAAATCGCTTCACAAAGAACATCAAAAGCTTGATGTGTGTACTAGATGACATGGTAATTCATCTAAAAGGTTTTTGAATCATACCAGTCTGACCCATAAATGTCAACGTCATAGTGGCCTTGGATGAAAACCAGGCGGTCCACGGGCCTTTTTTGATGTTCTTGCCATGTGAAACTTTATTCGAGCGACAATCACATACAGTATTATTTGAGTTTTACCTATTACAATAGTAATTACAATAGTATATCAATGGGTCTTGATACGCACGAGTTTGGTGCAGAAATGAAGTGTCTTTCACACTCACACATGGATTAGTGGCCTCCTGTGAGCACAGACAGGATTGTGGGATGTTGTAGCCCCAATCCTGGTAGCCCTGATCCAGTCCACAGCACTGCAACTGAGAAGACGGAAGGATGGCGGATTACTGCGATGCACTAGATTTTCAGCCTTTCTCAGCCTCTCTGTTCAACTGCTAAACATTTTTCAAGTAGAAGTTGCTCTGAGTCATTTTATCAGGTGAGCATATGCTTGTGTTTGATCCTCCACATCCATTCTATCGGTGGACATCTCATGCTTTCCGTATTACAAAAACATAATCCTTAATCTTTATATCAATCTGTGTAACCTTCTAAAGCACTTGGAACTGCTTCTGTATGAGATAAAAAAATAAAAGGTGAGTCAAAAATATGCTTGAATTTAACTAACACACCCGAACAAGGTTACCTACTTCAATCTGTATATTCTTCAAGCTGTCAATAGTAATCTCACTAGCATTATTCAGCGGCAGCAATTGTAGGTAATGCCTCTTCAGTTGTTCAGCCTCCTGCATAACAAAACAAAGTCATACAAAATGTGTGATTTACAAAATGTATTTTGTTTAAACCAAAAAACAGTCATGTTTTTGTTGTGAATGACATTAAAAGCTTCAAAAGAAATACTTAAAAGTAGTTTTACTTCAGATCTAATTTTGTGTCAGAAAGCTAAGCAACTATAACTAGGCATGGCTGCCCTGTCAAGCTCTAGATTCCCTCACTTGCCGAAACGGTATCTATCGATAGAGCGATACTGTTGCTTTTCCAAAAACACAAAAGCAAAAGTGAAAGGAATGGATTAAACAGTGTGTTTATCGGCTCTAACCTAAACATAAAAGGTTCTCTTCCCCCCCTTTTAACCGACAAAATCCACATGAATTTAGAGGGGTCAATTGGCCACCATTACAATTGTAAAGTGCATATGTGCCATGCGAGAATGGAAAGCTTGACATGCGTAGCAACACAAACTAAGTGAGGTAGCGTTGGGCTAACTGTAAACTGATCCTTGTCTGGTAGCACCTTGAAGTACTTCAAGAGACTTAAAAGGAACAGTGTGTAGCATTTACGGGGATCAAGAATGCAGTTTAGATGCAGCCTGCTACTTATAGTCCGTATATAGTTATGGGTCTAAAAGAAATGTCCCGAAAGGACAACACATTTCAGAATCAACTTTGTAATACCTGTGGTCGCCGAGCCAGTCCAAGAATATCACTTGTAATCAAAAACAGACTGCCAAGGATCATTCCAACTACAAACTAAGACACACACATATACAGACATGAGCAATCAGATTCTGGGAAAAGATTGAGATTTATACTTGTTTATTACTTCTACATCTATTAACATTGTAATGTATGTTTTTTTTTTTTTCTTTACCCACCAGTATAAGTGCCCACTTCATCTCTTTGCAAGCACCATACACACCAATGATGGTCAGAATCAGAGTTATGATGGCAATACCATACGTTGAATAAAGGCCTGGGAGCATCGTCTCGATCTGTGGAGAGAACAGCAGAATCGGTGAGCAGGAAAAAAAAAACTGAGACTGCATGCAAGCTTGCTGCTGAAGAATCCGAATTGTTGCCCTTAACTCCTGAGGTCAATCTTGGCAGTTTCTACACAAATTGCAACTACGTAAAATATTCTGGATGTCAAGGTGAGTATCATCAATTTCCCTAGTGGAAGTCACTGAGGTAGTCAAACAACTCCACAGTGGCAAAGCCCCAGGGATTGATGAGATCCGTCCAGAAATGCTGAAGCCACTGGGTGTGGAGGGGCTGTCTTGGATGACACGTCTCTTCAACATTGTGTGGCGGTCTGGGACGGTGCCTAGGGAGTGGCAGACCAGGGTGGTGGTTCCCCTGTTCAAAAAGGGGGACCAGAGGGTGTGTGCCAATTACCGCGGTATCACACTACTCAGCCTCCCTGGTAAAGTCTACTCCAAGGTGCTGGAAAGGAGGGTTCAGCCGATAGTCGAACCTCTGATTGAAAAGGAACAATGCGGATTCCGTCCTGGCCATGGAACAACGGACCAGCTCTTCACTCTCGCAAGGATTCTGGAGGGGGCTTGGGAATACGCCCATCTGGTCTACATGTGTTTTGTGGACCTGGAGAAGGCGTATGACCAGGTCCCCCGGGAGATACTGTGGGAGGTGCTGCGGGGGCCACTTCTGGGGGCCATCCAATCCCTGTACGCCCAAAGCGAGAGCTGTGTCCGGGTCCTCGGCAGTAAGTCGGACTCGTTTCCGGTGAGGGTTGGCCTCCGCCAGGGCTGCGCTTTGTCACCAATCCTGTTTGTGGTATTTATGGACAGGATATCGAGGCGTAGTCGTGGGGAGGAGTGTTTACAGTTCGGTGGGCTAAGGATTGCATCGCTGCTGTTTGCAGATGATGTGGTCCTGATGTCTTCATCAGACTGTGACCTCCAGCACTCACTGGATTGGTTCGCAGCCGAGTGTGAAGCGGTTGGGATGAGGACCAGCACCTCTAAATCTGAGGCCATGGTTCTCAGCAGGAAACCGGTGGATTGCCCACTCTGGGAAGGGAATGAGTCCTTACCCCAAGTGAAGGAGTTCAAGTACCTTGGGGTCTTGTTCGCAAGTGAGGGAACAATGGAACATGAGATTCCAGAGATGAGATGTCAAGGTGAGTTTAAGTTAACATCTACACAGAGCAGGATTATCCCAGCACTATTGCTGTACACAATGAGTTCAGTATTTACATGAAGTTCAAACATTATTTACTTGAAGACATTAGGAATCGAGCACAATCGCCACTTTCAGGTTTTCTATGTGTATACAAGTCACATTCGGTAAGGAAATTTTGCAAAAGATTTAATCTATAACATGGAATCATATCAGTCAGACAGCTTGGAGCTTAAAAAGGCACCCACAAAGTATGTATATTCTAGGAAGATAGATGGCTTTAGAACTTCTTCTATGGGCTGGAATAGTATACAAACCAAAGTTGGACTTATACCCTTTGCTTTATGTGTGTATTTCGATTTATGGTGTTCTTTTTTCAATAGGAACAAAAAAGTGTGACTGAGTCTGGTGTTACGTGCATGTAAACAGCGCGAAAAAGCAGCAATACAAATCAGTAGGAAAACAAGAAAGAGCTACTTTTACCATTTTTAAAATGCAGGCTGTACAGCTTTAGATTTGGATGTATTTCAAAAGGGAGCCATTCGTTCCCATTCATTTCTGTACAGTAGAACATCTTGTCACATTAAAATACAGTACAAATACAGTAACATTGTTTGCAAAATGACTGATACTGGTTTACTATGATGTAGAGAATACATTCTGGAAGGCTATGAAAAACCACTGATATTACCCCTTTAGTTGTAGGAGAACTATTTTGATTATGAGTTACCTCCTCATTGTCGTGGAGGCGTCCATGGTGAAACAGAGTGACTGCCAACAGCAGGGCACTCAGTATCTGCAACAGCAGCAACAACACACTTCATTATTCTTTATACTTTCAGTGTAAAGTTAGTTAACAAAGCCACCCCTCAAAGGCAAATGAACAGGTTGGAATGCATGAAACCCCATTACTGTGGTTATGATGGCCATCAAATACGTTCATCTTCAGCTGGACTGGGCAGGTGCACTTCATGGTGCAGTCCAAACATGTCTACAATTAAGCTTCCATAGCCCAAAGTGATGTCTTCAGACAACTCATCAAACAGTCAAAATCATGAAGAAGAGCATGTTGCTCACACATGTACACTTATAGGTTATTAATAAATCCATGTGCCCATTTAGATTGTTTGCGTTTCTTACTATAGTTTAGTTTTTACTTTTGTTGATATATAACCCAAGAATATCTTTAAGATTTGTACTACAAATACAACAAAACTAATATACCAAAGAAGACCAAACAATGAATCAATAATACAAAAATGTTGTTGCATGTTTGCTGTGAACACACATTACAATTCAGTGTAATTGTTTAACTGCGCATATGCCAAGTCCCTGTTCCGCCATATGATCCAATGTTATCAAAAGGGAGTTTAGGTATTACAAAAATGCTGAAGCATTAGTAATAATAACAATATTGCTTATCATGTCCTGGAGATATGTCCTTTATTTACAGTATCATCGTGTCCATTTTCCTTTCATCCACTGGGGGTTCCCTTTCTCCCCTAAATGATTAATCCTGAGAGTTTAGATTTTTCAAAATAAACATGTTCATAAACAGTCCCTCTCATTTCCAATAGAGTTTAGCTGTAGTGCTAATGCCAACAATTAAAGTTAGGTAAAGTTGGAAAGATTTTCAAAGATTCGGACTTCCCGGATCAATAAACCGGGAAGTCCGAATCTTTGAATATCTTTCCAACATTACCTAAGTAACAATTAAGGCGAAATAAGAAATCACATTTCTTTAACAAATTGCACTGAAAACAATTGACATCATCGAATTGCAGATTCAAGCATCTGATCCAACAGCTGGTTTATGGATAATTTCAAGAGCTAAACACGTCTCTGGTTTTATTTGACTGGGACACTTACCGCGATCAAACTTGTCACGATAATGTAACTCCGTTTCAAGCAGACGTTCACTTTCCCCATGTTGATGCGCTTAAACGCCCGGTCAAAATATGTACACGGTTTAAAAAAAATTCCAATAGTAGAAATAAAAATGCTATAGAGAGGGGCAACGCTGATTTTTTTTTTTTTAAGAAAGTTCCCTTCTTGTTGCGCAATGCACTCTTTTTTTGCATGGGCGTAGAGGTGGAAGCAGCACCCCATGATTTGCTGGTAAAAGGTCCTCCCCATCTGGAGGAGCTGTGTGTGTGTGTGTGTGTGTGTGTGTGTGTGTGTGTGTGTGTGTGTGTGTGTGTGCGTGTGTGGCGTGTGTGGCGTTGGAGACGTGGAGTGATTCATTTATATAATTTATTAATGACACAAGTGTTGTTTTTTCCCCTCAGCTTACTGTGCTGACTTCATTGTGTGTTTCCGAGTGGGGGCAAAGAGAGAGAAAAGAGAAATATTGGCAGCGTATGGTGGTACAGTAAAAAGATGAGTAATGTGAGGAATTCTAAGTTTTAAAGCATTCCTAGTGCTGGATATTATGTGTCACAGTGTGTTTAGGAAGTGTTAAACCAAGGAGTGTGGTCATTGAATGTATATTGAGTCTGTGAGGGGGGTTTGAGGAATGTCAGAAGGTGTAAATCTGCGGGGGAAGAAGGTAGTTGATGGAGGTGTCTGCCCAGGACAATGGGTCAGGATCCAAGGGGGATCTTATCAGATTTCAGCCAATCGTGGAGCAGATCGATGGGCTGAGGAATGTGACTCTTGGGAGACAAAGAACTGTAAATCCCAGGAGAGAGTCAGACCTTCACCTGACCATGATGCAGATATACGTATCTGTCTCGTGGCCCGGACAGGGCCTCAGAATCAGACCTCCTCCTGACCATGATGCAGACATGCCTCGTGGCCCGGACGGGGCCTCACTTTCATGAAATGTATATGTTTGTTTTGTTATTAATAGTGTAATTCAGTTTGTAATTGTATAGCTTCTGTTTGTTATTAAATATCTTTTGATTTGATTGTATATCGGAACCAGCTGGTTATTTGATACGACTCTGTTGACGAAAAGTACAGTAGAGAGTGTGAGCTGCGGCCTTCCATAGCGAGAGAGGTAGAATCCCAACAGTAATCACAGGTTTACCAAACCTGATAATGGTACCAGTGAAAGAGAGAAAGAGACTGATCTGAAGACAGAGCATGAAGAAAACAGTACTGAGAGAAAGTCAAAATCTGAAGGAGAGGCATCACATTCTTATTTTTCTATTTGTGTGTTTCTGTGAGGGAACTTGCCTTCAGCTAAGTCCCCCATAAAGTACTTTTTGTCCGCTGATGTCTTGGATACAAACAAAGGA
Organism: Cebidichthys violaceus; assembly: GCF_023349555.1. Lineage (NCBI taxonomy): Eukaryota > Metazoa > Chordata > Actinopteri > Perciformes > Stichaeidae > Cebidichthys > Cebidichthys violaceus. The sequence continues at coordinate 98,269 of NW_027176384.1, forward strand.
ACTATAGTGAAAGGCTGCATCACATGACCTCCCATCAGAGACCCAGACACACACACATACGAACACACACACCATCCATCCACCCATCTATCTGCACTATTGCGGCAACATTATTGTTCCCTGGAGTTTCTCAAGAAGAATTTCAATTGTTAAAGCAGATCCAGAGTGCAGCATTTCCTGATGGAGCATAGCAACATCTGGAGAGCATGATGAACACACACACATTTAAACAGACATCCATATCTGCACATGCTCAAAGCTTTCTTGGAGCTTCCAAATGTTCCGGTCAACTTCACCAGCGCACATCCACACGTGTGTGTGTGTGTGTGTGTGTGTGTGTGTGTGTGTGTGTGTGTGTGTGTGTGTGTGTGTGTTGGAGCACACTCCAACATCTGTAGGGCATGAATGCAGAGAGATGTTCTGTGTCTCAGAGGATGTGGAGGGCGAAAGGACCCACAGGGTCAACAAGTTGTAAATTTATTGGAGATGCAATCTGTAATTGTTTAACTTTCCACACTTTGTTTGTCTTTTTTTTTAATTCACACCCATGATTCAAATTAAACAGATAATATAGAACTACTACTGAGCTTTAAATATGCCTGTAGGTGGATTTAGTTACCTTTAACAGAGGCTATTTATTAGCTATAAGCAGAATGAGCACAAGATGTAGTACCTTGACATGTTCATATTTTATGGGGTGTGTGTCTGTACGAAGTTTCATATTCTGAACAAGGGGATAAGCATTTTGTTTCGTTACTGACTTTTTGAATACTTTGGTTCTTGTGGAGCACTGCTGATACTCCAGGTGTGTTAAGGTTGAATCTCTGTGAGGGATTCTTCAACAGTCAAAAGCAATCAAACACCAGTATTAGCAACATACCAGTCTAAATACAATCATTGTGCAGTTTGAAGTCACCGGTCCCAAGGTTTGCAGGAAATTATGTAACTTATCTGCATCTATAACCTTGAACAATAGTCAGGAAAGGGACCCTCACTTTGGAGAAATATTCTTTCTTTTTGTGACAGTCACAACTCTGGCTGCCATATTTTTTTGTATGAGTTGCAGATGACCTATTGCCTTAGGTAGTCCTCACAGCTGGGCATAAGGCGGAGTCTAATCCACTGATTCTCAGTGTGTTTTTTGCCTTGGAGAAAGTTTCAGTACATTACTCATATGTTCAAAACTTCGAAGAAATCAGTATGTTTGGAGAGTCTGTGATCACCAAAGTCTAACTTACAATAGGCAAATGTTAAAGTATAAGTTTATGTAAAAACACACTTCCGCTGCACGATCTATGTCTTTGTTCTGTTCTGGTTCCTGGCATCAATTTCTGTACTATTCAGTAAGTGTGCTTTCAAGCAGCCAAGATCTGATATGTGGCAAAAATAAGATGATCAGATATCTGGAAGTACAACATGAGTCATTTCCTGGAATTCTTTTTGCTCAAGTTATTCCCAGAGAATGAGTGCTCTGAAACAAAAACAACTTCTTATTACAAGTGGTGTGGGACCAAAAAGTAGGTAAAAGTGTATAAAATATGTACAACCCAGTGCCAGTACCACCCACCGGGTGACAGCTCTTGCATCAAGTTCCTCCACTTTTCTGTTCTCATGGCACACTCCAAGTCTTTGTAAAACGTTGTCATATTACAGTGATAAAGAATGGGATTTTGTTTGTTGTTGATACGTTTTAAAACACCTGATTCATTTGGTTCTATTTTACAATTGATTGCACATATATAATTTTTTTTATTTTCCTCATAGGGAAATTGTTTTATTTATTTGATATCATTCATTTGCATGTAGCTATTTATATGAATATATACTAACAATAATACTAACTCAATTTTATTATTTTAGTTGGGTTCTTCTTATTATTGTAACTATTATTGCTCCAAAAATATATTTCTATTAGCACACACAGCATTATTAAAATAGCAGCGCTTCACAAATGGACCATGACTGTCCCTTTAAGAAGGGTCACATGAAAGTCACGTGACGCGGAAGTGTACTGAATCGTTTCAGCGTTGTTGTGTTTACATCAACAGCTCCTCGTCTACATACCGCGTGCAGGTTCGTTGAGTAAACAAACGGTTAACTTCTTGTTATTCCTTCACAATGAATGTGTGTTCCCGTTCTAAATACAGGCATGCGTTTTAGTTCCTTTGTTGTAGCACGTACAGCTCTCTGTCAGCAAAGTGGGGGTAGGATTTATGTCGGATACGCATCTTACTGTAAATAGACGGGCCATTTCGCATGAATAACCCGGGCGATAAACAGTAATAAAGCGCCTATCGTCTTTCTAAACCTCCTGACATTATTTTTGAAGGTGTGCCCCAACTCTGACTGCTCGAAAAAAGGCAGGCTTTGAACCTTATTATTTTCTGTGCCGTCTAATGTATTGATCGCATGAGCTCTATCTATCTTCTGTGTCGTATTTTTTTTTTCTCGTAGACTCAAGTAAAACAATGTAACACAAGTGTATGAATTGTGCCAAATAAATACGCATGCCTTGTTTTTGTCTGCAATATCAGCTTACACATTTTGTTAAAATTGTATCTTTTTTTTCCCTTTCAGAAACGGGAGTAAGTGCAAACTGTGCAGTGTTTGGATGAAGTGACCATGAAGCAGGACAGTGATGCTGTGACCATCCCTGTGTGCTACATATCCAACCATGAAGGTTTTCATGGAAGCATCAAAAACTTTATCAAAGACTTTGTGGTGACTGAGATAGACGTCAGCGGACAGCGTGTTAACACGGCAGCGGCCACGCAGACACCAGACTGTGCCTCCCCAGATAAATACGAGGAAACCAGTGCAGAGTGTAAGTGGAAAAACCATTCCTCGGTCTCACAGGACACTGACGTGGCAGCCGATTGTGGGTTAGATGTCACCATACCTAGTCCAGGCAGTTTTGATTTAAGTGTGATTTTAGGCCAATCGGTCAGCGAAGAGCTGGAGCAGTTTGTGTTGACTCTCAAAGAAAAGCCAACCAAGCAGGAGCTATCTCTCGGATCCTTCGCTGACAAACACCACAGAGCTAACGTCCACCGGGCCGTCAGACACCGCTTCCCTTTCCTCATGACTGTCACTATTCAGCCTGAGATCAGGGTGAGGGAAGACCCGGACTACAGAGAGCTGTCCCACCTGGTTACAGAGGACGAAGCAGAGGACTTCTTCAGGTTCATAGACGCCAAAGTGCGAGGCTCATCCTATACGTTTGGGCCCGATGACGACAAGGAGCACAGGACCACAGTCCACCACTTCCTCAGCCGGAGGTTTGGCAAACTTGTGGAGACTAAGAGCTTCACCGACCAGGGGACGACGGCAATCTCGGTCAGGCTGAGAGAGCAAGGGAGGCCTAAGAAAAGAACGGCAGAGGAACGTAAAGAAGAAGAAGTTTACACTGGTATGGTGTAGAATTAAAAAAAATTAAATATTAATTATTTTCTCAATTGACACTTAAAAAGTCAGAAAATAGCCCAAGGTGACATCTTCAAATTGCCTTTTTTGTCACATCAGAACACAAAGATATTCAAAATACTAACACATAACACTAAGAAAACCAGCAAATATTCACATATAAGAAGCTGAAATTTAGGCTTGTTAAAAAATGGCTTGACTCTAGGAACATGATAATCATACCAATACATTTACTGATCCAACAGGAGGGAAATTCAATTGTTACAGCAGCTCAATAGTCCAAAAAGCATGGAAAATATGTGATTATGTGATGAATAAAAATGAGGCATGATTAAAGAAAAAAACACCTAAAATGATCATGAAAACACCGTGTGTGTGTGTGTGTGTGTGTGTGTGTGTGTGTGTGTGTGTGTGTGTGTGTGTGTGTGTGTTCGTCCTCTCTTTCAGCTTTCACTCTGCGTAAGGAGAACCTGGAGACTCTGGAGGCCATCAGCTACATGGCAGCCGCTCTCGGGGTCCTGCCATCAGATTTCACCTACGCCGGGATCAAGGACAAGAGAGCCATCACCTACCAGTCCATGGTGGTCAAGAAGGTCTCAACTCAACGGTAGTTCTGCGAGTCTTTCATGGATTTTGGTTTGGGAATACATTTTTCCCTGTTCATAAATTGGCGAGACAAAAAGCTGCAACAGTCCTAAGATGTTAAGGGTTTATACTATTGTTAGAGTTCCCGATGAAGCCTCAAAATGTATGCTAAAAATCAACAACTTATTTATTCATTTGATGGTACTGATTACCAGGTTGAAAGAGAAGACAGCCGAGTTCGAGAAGAGAGGGATGCGTCTGTCCCAGATCCGCTCCGTCAGCGAACCTCTCAGGCTAGGGCGACTACAGGGGAACCACTTTGACCTGGTGGTCCGCGACCTGAGACCGCACGGTGCCGGTGACGCACACTCCTCTGGTGCAGACACACACACTCGCCTGGCAGCGCTCGTAAATGAAGCACTGGAGAATGTCAAGGTATATTCAGATTCTCTCCAATTCATTTCATGTTTCTGTTCTGACATCAAACATTGGCATCATCTAGTGTCGCAACATCAGCACAATGTGTGCTTACAACAGTGTATAATGTCACAGGCTTGCTGTTGCTGTTAAATAAATAATAATAAATAAATCTAGTCCTAATCTGGATACACACAAAGTATAATTTGTTACATGTGAAGCACCACAAATTATCCGTTTTAAAGTAATGTCTTGTAATATTTGATTATCAAAAATTCCACGTGCTATCCATGTCAAATGTAAACCTGCATTTACCAAAATCCAATACATTCCTTTTAAAGCATAGGTCTGGTGATTATTATATATATATATATATTAACAACACATCAATCAGCCAGTGTTACACCCACATCCTGCTGCTGAATCCTTACTAGAGCACCAAATCTGTATTCATCCGTGGTGGAAAATAGTCCCCAATAAATGCACTATTTGTAAAACTACAGTACCCAACAGTTTGAGGAAATGATTGCAGCTTTTTTTTAAAGAAATTAGATTATATTTGTGACATATTTTTAAAGATTTTAGTCATTAGTAGGAACCCATGGAGCCACAGACAGGGCAGGAAAGACAGGCAGTCTTTTATGGGATGTTGTTAATAGTAAGTAATATAGAACATTACACAGCCTGATGCTTAAATAGTGGACGCTTGTTGTTTCGATATAACTCCTGCTGTTTTAGTAGCCACCGCAACGTTCACCTGATTTGTTGCTCTTCACAGGCCAGAGGATTTGTCAACTACTATGGACCGCAGAGGTTTGGGAGCATGCAGAGCATTCAATCTGACCGTGTAGGCCTGGCTTTACTCAAAGAGGACATGGTAGGTGTTGCACACAGTTATTAGGTATGTAATGCCATGAAATGAGACAGAGCAGACACTCACTGGTTCCTCACTGACTGCATTAAAAGCCTGAAACATTGCTAGAAAGAGGTGTCAAATAATTCACAATTATGCCCTGTGTGTGTGTGTGTGTGTGTGTGTGTGTGTGTGTGTGTGTGTGTGTGTGTGTCAGGTGAGTGCTGTGCGTCTCTTCTTCACCCCAGAAGATGGCAATGATCCTCAAAACCACGCTAAGAGACACTTCATCCAAACAGGTGACAGCTGGGACAACACTGACCACTTTGGTTAAATTTTTGGTTGTATTACAGCAGCTACGCAGTTCCTCTATTTAAATGTATTTCCATCATATTTTGTTGAAAACCAATTGTCATATTTGTGTTGAGAGTAACTAATGAAGCAAAATTCTGGCAGGTACCATGAATTGAGTTTTGCTTTATTAACACATTGTAGTTTACCTTACTGTGAATCCTTTTTGGCACCTGGGAATTCAACATGCTTCCTCCTCTTCTTCTTCTCCATAACCAGATAACGCTAAGGAGTCTTTGGCGCTGATGCCGTTGTCGAAAGCCAGAGAGCGGCTGATGCTTCGGGCCCTGAACCGCTACGGTACAGGTCCGGATGGTTGTACCCAGGCCTGGCTCAGCCTGCCCCACAGCATGAGAGTCTTCTACCCACACGCCTACTGTAGCAGGTCAGCTTTTTTTCTTCAAACACACATTCACTGCAGACTATTGAGCAGCTCCATTGCAGAAATTGGGAGATGAAGACATTTGCACTTTGACAGCGACAACCTAACCTGTGCCTCTCATGTGGTGTTGTTACAATTGAGTCAAAAGCTAGCATCTAATTTTCAGAAACCCGCTCTCGCCTGCTTTAATCTCTTTAGTTCATTCACTGATTCTGCCTTCTTTTTATAATCATGCTGATGTGTTTGTGGTTGTCAGAGTGTGGAACGAGGCAGTGGCCCACAGGCTGACTACTCTGGGCCACAGTGCCAGACGAGGAGACCTGGTGTGGATTCAGGAAGACACTGGAGAAACCAGCTCGGCTCAGGTAAGAGAGGGGGATTTGTATTTTTGGGATAGTATGCGACGACACGCCCTGATGCAAACTAGGTGCTAATATAGTTTAGTCTCCTCACCCTGACCCGCACCCTCCAGAGGGATAAATAGGTTGAGTTTTGACCGTTCTGGTGAACTCTAACTTTCGAACTTGTCGCCCAGTGGAATAGCTAAAAAGTTATTCCAGCAGTAAACAGGGTTATTAAAGGACACATTATTTTTTTGAGGATTGTGACTGTGGCCTCTTGAACGTAGGACACCGTCTAAATGTTAGGACATCTTGTCACATTGTGCAAAAACCACATCGAGGTTACTGATCGGTCCTTCTTTGATTTTCCAGATCCATGTGGTGACGGACCAAGAGGAACACGAAGGAGTCTACACAATGGGACATGTATGTAGTTTAGGGGAACTGCTTCCACTTTAAATGCTACTATTTCTTCCTACTTTTCTCACCACTGTTGCTACTGTGTTTTGACTATCCTGTCAGGTGTTACTACCGATGCCGGGAAACACTGTGAAGTATCCAGAGAACGCCATGGGGACTTGGTTCCAGGAGAGACTGGCCAGAGATGGACTGGAAGACTGTCGCTTCAGAGTCGGCAGCCTCAAACTAAATCTGCCTGGCTGCTACCGCCCCCTGCTGGCCTTGCCAAGCAATCTCAGTTACCAGCTGCAGAGAGCAGGCTGTGGGGAGGGAGGAGGAGAGGTGACAGGAAACAGCAGCAGAAATAGTGACAGGCAGCTGAATGGCAGTACAGCAGAAGGGAAGCAGGACTCGCTCACTCTCACCTTAAATTTCGACCTGGACTCCTCCTGCTATGCTACCATCTGCCTCAGAGAGATCATGAAGTGTGACCCCTAGGTCAAGGGACATTGTTCCTGTTGTATTTCTACATGTCTGGCAGGAAAGAATGATTTTTCTTGTTTTCAGTTTTGTAACCCATCATTGTGATACATTATTAGTAGCCTTTTCATTTGTTGTTGATGTATTGAGCATACGACTGTGTTTATAAATTGGAAAAATGCATGATGTGCAATTGATAAAAGAAATGAACAAATCTAAATGTTAACCCGTGTAAACAGTGTTAATGTTTTGTGCCATGAATAAAACTTTTAGAAATAATTACAAATTCTGCACTTTTATTTTCAAATGTCAAGCTTTCCATCTCAAAATAATCTTTCCTTGCATCCCCTTCACATTTGGATTAATCTGCAATTCCTCACAGCTAAAACTTTATTTTTCACGGTTATTTTTGATAATTGGTCATGTCTTCCAGGATAACACAATATATTTATGTGCTAAATAAGTAAACATAATTACAATCCTATATCCTTCTGTTATTGAGAGAATTTAAAAAAAAAAAAAAATATATTAAATGCAGTCCTTTTGGCATTGTAACTTTCTGAAAGTGGTTGACTACAATCCACTATTAGTTTTATTTGTCTCCAGCTGTGACCATTTCCTTTATGCATTGCATTGTGGGACAACAGTGTCCATCCATCAGCACTCAAGGATTCAGTTGAATTACACTCAGTTGCCAGTTTATGAGATACACCGAAAGCGAATGCAGTCGGTCTGATGCAACAATCCTGCAGCAATGAAGTCCTACCTTATGAAGGCTATAATGTAGTAGTTGTAGTGCACATAGTGTGTGCTTTCAGTATACTTAACTCGATGCATACCAACAAGTAGAAGTAGTTTTTATTACAGAATTGTGACACTTCACATTTGCGCTCATTTTTGGTTATTGTACTTTCCACTAACCACCGCTAGATGGAGACAACATACAATCATAGTTTCTCACATAACATAGGCGCTCTTAGTCTTCAAAGTTATGCCCTTTCATTTGTAAACGTGTGAATGTTTTCCAAAAAATTGTTGTCATGATATTGACTTCCTAAGATGAGAGAAAACAGCACCTGCACCACATGACTAAAAGGATAATGATGTTAATGAATATATCACACTGCAAATCTGGGACTAAATCCATTCTGCCATATATGATCCACTCTCACGAAAATACAAAAAAAAGCTGTGAACCAGCAGGAGAGGCATTTCAGAACCAATAAAAAAAATAATGAAGCATAAAAGTCTGGTGTAATTATGGTGCTGAGGGGCAACATCCGATCTGTATTGCAAATCGAGCCAGCTTGGCCTCCTGTGACTAATTTATGCAATTTTGATGAGAATGTTGAAAGACAGCAGCATATAAATCCTCATGATTAACCCACATTGGATACACCTCCGGGCTATTTTTTTAATAATCGTTACTGTAAGCAACGTGGAAAGCGACTATGTGGATGTTTTATTTGGAGGTGGGTTCTGACATGCAGCCTGTCATCAACCCGTAGCGCTGTTTGATAAAGTGCCTGCCTGTAAGCTAAACTGTCTGCCAAGGAGACACATTAGCAGTAATGAGTTTCTTCACTGTTTGGGGAGTTTTGTTACAAAATGACACACAATCTACCAGAAAGGAGAGTGGATAATTGAAATACTTCGTGACGGAATATTAAGCGTTTTTTTTCCATGGGAGTCACACTTAATCTTGATAGATCTTCATGTTTCTTACACTCATACAGCCATAGTGATTTTACCGTTTTAAAAAAGTTCTTGCACGTTGACATTAAAGGAGACTTCATAGGAGTTGTGTGCTGCGTGGTTCCCCATGTCAGTCAAGTCAAGATATGTCATTTAACAAGTGAAACATTTGGCCAACTGCTTACATCATTTTCATGTGAGGAGTTTTCTTTGATGATAGTCATCTAAAACAAGTGCAGCTACATTCGAAACTATAATATGAACTAAAAATCAATGACTGTTTTAGATCAAATAAAACATTAAGACAGAAAACACATGGACAGCATCCCTCTCTTTGAATAGTAGAGGAACTAATTATTAAATTAATCTCCTCCCTAATGCGAATGTTCCATCACCAAATTATTGGCACACTTTTGTGATTCTGTGCTCTGCACATAGAATAAAATATATTGTACTGTGCTTGTTTGGCTAAGGCCCAGTGCAGTTACAGTTTGAAAGCAGAATTGGTCTGATTACAGGTAGTGAGAACAGGACTTTATCTTGCTCTGCTACGATTCCTCTACGCAGCAGGAAATGTACGAGTGACTTTTCCCCATCCTCGGGCTGAATCCCGTTCCAGCCGGCTGTAGATAAATGTTGACCCACTTCAGAGGCAAAGATGACAACTTCACTACTCATCTTGTTTAGTTGAAAGGCAGAGCAAAGGCTTGAGAATGAGAAGAAAGTCAAGGGTTATGAAAGACATTTACCATGGACGTACAGTGATGTATTTCTCCTCGCAAAGAGAGACGGAGGAGGAGGAGGAGGAAGCCGGGGGTTATGAAAGACACAGAGCAGTATAGCTCTCTCTAGCCAAGTTATTTTTTTTTTTGCAGCCCTTTCAAAGGCCTTCAAACATATTTTCTGAATCAGCTTCATACTAGGAGACATGAGGTCCTACGTGAATACTAAGCTTTCTGCCAAGGTTTGAACATTTCTTTAGTTATTTCATTTGAGAGATCGTTTTTCTATGCGCTCTTCTCACTGGTTTAGATGAGGCTTAGTAGTAAAAAGCTGATGTCACATACTTCTGTGCACCAATAAGAATAAGTGATGAGCAATATCTGCATCAAAAGCTGAAGTCAGTTGCTTTTTTTGCCATCACTGATGAAACCACAGCTAACCGGATGACAACATTTATCTATTTTCCTTTCGTCAAAGGTTATTTCCAAAACTTGAACCGTAATTGATGCTTATGTAGTCATGATTATTGAAAGTTACAAAGAAAGATTTGAAAGTTTGATTTGAAAGTTTGCGAGGGCTTTTAGTGTGAAAGCTATCTCGGTGTAAGGAATAGCTAACTGCTGTTGGTCTTGAAAACACTTGAAGAGGAAGAAGATGAAGGCAGGAGTGACCATCAATTCTGCCATATCTTCTGATTTGATCAGATTGTTCAGAGCCCATGGTAATGTAAGAGGTTCATACACACACACGCATGCACGCACACGCACACACACACACACAGTTCCTTATTGATGATTAGACATATCAACATTCCAGCCACCTTTGACCTGCCTGAGCTGTCTGTTCTCCAGCAAGTTCTTTAGCAAGTGGTTTGCCTTGTTTTCACTAGAGCAGTCGCTGATACGTGACCGTGTGTGTGGGAATTTTCAAAATGTATTTGTCTGTGTGCATGTTTTAGAGCTTGTCTGTGCCTGCGAAAGAGAAAGATAGCAGAAAGCGAGTGTGTGTTTTTTTTTGGGCCACTGTCAACCTGCAGAAGTATTATCCAGACGTGACAGCCTGAGTACACAAGGTGGCTGAGCACTGTCAAGAGTGGTTGGATGGAGGCATAAACAACGCTGCTGTTACAATGTCAAAATACATTTTGACTAATCTCAGTAAAAGAAAACAAATCCCCCCCCGCTGTTTTGAATTTATCTTTTACAGTATCTGCCTCTTTACCTTTCTACCCTCTGTTTAGTCTTTAGGATTTCCAGTGTTTTCTTTAGAGCTCCCAAAGTTACATTACAGACATTTATTTAAAGGATTTATTTAACTGATGCCCTTAAGTGACGTTCTCTGTGTGTGTGCACAAAGGCTCTTGAATTGTATTCTGCTGCTTGTTGAAGCCAACAAGGGTGCAATTTTAGGAGGGGAAAAGTCAAAACCAGCTGTTGCAGTGCACCAAATTGTAACTCATACCGTACCTTACTTTCATGGAAGAATGTATGTAATAGAACACAAGTAAAGCTCATGCTCTTTTCATCATGGGGCAGTGTTATTGAATAGTATAACCACTAGACCTCTGTGCTGCCCAGCGGCTGCTCTGTCAACCATTTAGTGTACTCCAGTCAGTGTCCCACATGTGAGAGGCCTGCATGTGGAAAATACACTGACCTGATAGCTGCAGCTGAGCTATTGACAAGCGGAAAGGAGAAAAAAAAAACATGACTGTGTCAAATGAGATTGATTAATGGGAAAAGTAATACTGCAGTGCTTTTGGAGCATCACTGGGTCCTGTATATGTAGAGCAGTTGGATCCATTGGAAAAAAATACATTTGGAATGTTGGATGAGACATTCCCATGATGTCATGTTGACACATAGTTATATAAATTGGTTATTGCATGCTCAGTCAGCATTCCCTGCAAAGGTCATGATCAAGGAAACATAACATGCACTTTAGCACAATTAACGTTTCAAGGATACCTCAAATTTTGAATCTTAATTTTTTTGGACTTACAAGCAACTGTGGCACAATGGATGTTGCAACCTGGGTGAAAAATGTATGTTATAGCTGGAAACCAAATGCTGGCAAATTCTATGTCTGGCCCTGAATGAAGCACTGATCCAAAACACTTTTCTGTAATGAAATAAATAAAAAGCTATAAAACATCTGGCTGCTAAAATATAAAAAGAGGCTGCTGACTTTTGGATCGGACCACTCACTGTGTCCAGCTGGTGGAAAAACCTAATTTCCTACCCTGTTTGTGACCCAACGAACAACCCAACTTTTAACATACTCAAGCACAACACCAATCGTGGTAAACTACTTGCACATGAGCCATAAATGGGTTACTCGCTACAACTGGGAATATTTCTCACACTGTAAAAGTTAAGGGGGAAAAAAAACTGTTAAACCTCTGCCTGGGTACAGTGAGCACTCTGTGCCAGAGTGGAAGAATCTGTTGACTGGCTGCAAAGCACAGGGAGGTGAAGGAAAGCTCATTATTTTTAATGGCATCCCTCCACTGGTTGTGTATGAGAGAGAGAGAGAGAGAGAGAGAGAGAGAGAGAGCGAGAGAGAGAGAGAGAGAGAGAGAGAGTTTTGATGGAAACTCAAATAGGATTATGTTATTTACACCAAATTGTTTAGACCTTCTGCACGGTTTCAATATTCAGTTAGAGGAATTTATTTATTTGTTTATTTATTTTTATTTATTTTGCAGGGACAATGCACACCAATCAACAGTGAAACTGTAGGTGAGCCAGAGTTAGCCAGAGAGGCTAGTTTTCATCTGCTGTCCCCGGCCAAATGTTCGAAGGCTGCCTAAAAATTTAAAAATTTCAAATAATAGTTAAACATTTTGGAAAATACACTTAATTTCTTTTGCAGAAAGTCTGAAGCTGGAGCCAAGAAATTATTTTCTTAGCTTAGTTTAGCTAGATTAACATAGGGAAAGAGCTAGCCCGGCTATCATTTAAATAGTTCTAATTAACACGTTGTATCCTGTTTGTTTAATCTGTACACAAACAGTAATGTAAAGACAACAAGTTGTACTATTATGGGTAGTTAAGTGCTACAACTATTTATTGGCCAGGAGCAGTGGCCACCTGGAGTCTCTGCCAGTTGCCTGGCCACCTCAAGGTGACAACAAGACTCTAGGAAGTTACACTTGGACCAAAAAAAACTTTGTGTGTTCAGACTAAAAGCAAAACAAATTTCCACATTGCGTCATTTGCGCGAATTTCACTGCTGAACTGAATTTCTCCCAAAACAGCCAATTTACTAACTTAACAGATGTAAGCTGTTAGCAAGCTAGCGTGCCTTTGTGTGTGTTTGCGTGGCAGCTCAGCCCTCTCGCGTTTTTCCATTGACGCCTCTTAAATTCGCCTTTGCGTTCTGTCCGACTCTGAACACCCCTACTTTCTACAACTCAACTTTCAACTCAACCCCATTTCCAATCTTTATGCTAAGCTAAGATAACTGTGTCTTGGTTCCGGCTTCAAATAGTGTTTAGCAATAGTCAAGAGTCGTATCAACAAGAAAGAAAATAAGTGTGTCTAAAAATGTCGAACTATTCGTGAAATACACACGTCTTGTATGTCATACAACATTTTTAGCGGTTTCCCACCCACAAACACACACAGACCATGAGAGGCACATGGCTGAAGTTTGCCGTCCTGTATCCTGTCTTGGCCATCAGCCTTTCTCCTTTACATCAATCAGTGTCTCAGTGGTGTTGCTGGTTTGGAGGCTGACTGCAGTCCTGTAATTGCATTGTTGACTAAATCCCAGCTGTGTGTGTGCATTTGCAAAACATGTCTGGGTGTGTGTGTGTGTGTGTGTGTGTTCATACACAGAATGGGAGGCAGGCCACTTTTGAGCAGCTGCACCGGTGCGTCAGTTGGGTTCAGTGCCCGAGGAGGAGAGAGAAAGAGAGAGAGAGCACTGTCCTTGTGATGATTGATGGACCAACTTCCTGTCCTGGTAGAGGTTATTTAGGAGCTCTGAGGGACCAACGTTATTTCCTCATGCTCTTAAATATCCCGCCCTCCCCCCCTCTTCATCTTTTTTCACTTTCTCAGTTCTTCACCCTCCTCTCTATACGAAGCCCCATGTCCCGGTTCCCCTTGCTCTTGATTTACAAAGGAATGACAGATATTGTTTACATAGGCTGCATACAGCTGATATCTCCATACAGCAAATGATCTACACAGTATCTCACATCCAGCCGTGCTTGGACCATTAGATAATATGTTGAGGAAAGTAAAAGCACTATTTATCAGAGGTGCAAGCTAATGGACACATTATAGCCTCTATCTAAAACTAGATATGGCACATACTCAATGCTGTTTTTCTCTCTCTGCGTCTATACAAATAGTCACGTATCATGCCTATATGGCTCATATATCTTGCCTGTGTTTGTCCACTCCCCTTCTTTTTATTCCAGTTTATATCTCTGTTCTCCTGCTCTCACTTTGTTTCTCATTCTTTTTTGTCTGCCTCATATCTACATTGCAGTAAAAGCTTAAGAAAATAGTAGATAGAGATTTTGGGAAATATTATTCTTGCCAAGACTTTGATTGATACCATGTGTCTGTATGCTAAAGATGGAGCTATAGAGCCAGGAGATACTTAGCTATCTGCAGGGTTTCAGCTGAGTAAATTCTCTCACCATGGGGCAAGCTTAACTATTCATTTAACAAACAATTTAAACTTGTACTCTTTCAAGTGGGAAAATTCTATCTCTCACTTCATTAAACATAGTATCATCATCATCATCATAAACAAAAGTAGGTTGTTTAGATTGTAACTTGATTTCACAAACTTACATCTAAACTCCTTTTACATTGTTCTTAAGAAAAACTACATTTTAATGTGTCTTACCATAAGAACCATGAGTACCCAATAAATCACAATGCATGTAAACCTTTATATGCATGCAAAGCATTTCATGGGGTTTTAGATGGATGTCATACCTTCCAGGCAACTATTTTTTAAGTTAATTTCAGAAAAGGCAGAAAAAATTAAAGCTAAACTAGCTTCAGATCAGAATCTATCACAAGCACTGAGTCATATTTATTTGTGGTTTTAATAATGGTAACTGAGATGCAAGCAGGGGCCATTGGCAGCTCTTCCACATTTCATTCAAAGCGCATCAATGTAACACATCGGAAGACATTAGAAAAATGCTCCGCCAGATTCAAATCACAACATATACAATTGGCAGCCTCCACATGTCTGTGAAATTCACAAATAGCCTCTGTCTAATAGCTAATCGTGTGCTCGCTCCAGAGAAACTGCGCATCACTCTGCTGGTCTTTAAACCCAAATGACACTAACTGCTGGTGAATAGGGCAGAGACAGAGGGAGAGAAGACAAAAAAACAAAGGGGTTGAGAAGCAAGAACACAAAGTACGGCATGCAACAGTTCAATGTCTAATTGAATTTCAGTACGAGGGAAAATTTGCCAAGAATGAAGCCATTGTTTCGGGGCAACTGGAAAAAAAACTGACATGCATCTGTGCGTGTGGTTCTTTTTAAAACCGTTGTTCTGCAGAGGAAATGGATTTGGTGCAGTTGGGAGCAGAAAAAAAAGCCGAACATGAAAACATAGTTGAGTAGAAACAACTGGGCACAATAGATGGGATGATATGCAGTTGTTTTTGGGATAAAACAGTTCAGGCCACACAGGGAGAAACAGATATGAACATTGCTTTTTGTAGATGTTCGAAATGATAAAGCATAACTACTCTGTATACATAATACACAATCATACGGGCGCAATTTTGGGGTTATATTGCTGCTATATGTTGCTCAAGACACGTTAACATGAGACTAGCGGAGCAGGAGCCGGGGATCGAACTGCTGACCCTCCAATTGAAAGGCGGCCCTGCTCTCCACTTAGCCACGGTCACCCCACTATTATCAACCTGTCAAAAGACTCATTGGAGGGTGAGAGTACAAAGCGTTTGGTCCTCTTTTGGCTAGATGTTTGAGTTAGAGTACTGACTGAACTCCACTGAAATGGAGTTCTAATTGAGGTAAACTTTCACAAGCCTGAGAAATGTTCACAATAGCAGAAACACAGAAAATCTTGTAAAATAATAAACACAAATTGCAAGGATTACTCATGGTCTGGATAAGCTGCCCAGCTGGAGGGCTTTTTGTTCCCTGTTGTTGAGAGAGAGCACCGACAGTGTCCAGTGTTGATACAAACTGAACAGACTTCAGTCCATTTTGTTTGAAGGTCCACAGAGTGAAATAAAGAGAGTTGATATGATACGCAGAGGCAGATAAAATGACTAAATAGATGCTTATTTTAAAAATGTAATATAACTGCATTATAAATGTGAAAAAACACAAACGGTCTCAGACAATAATGGTTCCCAGAAGATGCTCCATATTGACTTAAGGGATCCCTGATCTTCCTTCTAGAGCCTTCATGAGGTTGGCATTTGTGATTTGGAGTGAATTGTCTCAACAACTATTGCCATAAAGTTTGGTTCATGTTTCCCTCAGGATGAATTCTCATAACTTTGGTGACCCCTTAACTTTCAATATAGTGCCATCACCATGTTTAACTAGTCCAATACTATAGCATCAGCTGTACTTTGTGATGCTGATTAGCAAAAGGTAGCATGTTAGTGACATATTTAGTAAACATCAGCATTTTAACATCGCCACTGTAAGCATGCTGGAGGTAGAATGTAGCTGAGCGCTAAAGACTGCTGTTCACAAATAACACAACCTAATCCTATCACACCGTTTGCTTCAGAGCTCTTAAATGACTAGCTGAAGTAGGCTAATGATGTTTGTCTTTCAATTGGTTAGCATTTTGGAAATAAACTATTTCTACACAGTATAGAGAGAGAGCATCTGACTGTCAATGGGAAGCACTGGCTCTGAATGTGAGTGGCAAATATACAGTAGTGCAGAATCACTATCACACAAAATAAAGGCTTCCACTGCAAATCACTATGCAGTTGTGTGCATGGCAGTGCATGCTCATATTGTGTCAGCCATAGCCAGGATTTCAGGAATGACTCAGGGCTGAAGCTCTTGACTCTGACGCTCAGTTTTGTTGTTAAGTCTGCGTGATTTATCAAGATAAGGGCCATGGACTTATATATAGCTGATTTTCTACAGAAGTAATCTTTTATTGAAGGAACTTCATCAGAATCTGTCAGAGCAAATGAAGGAAACATTCTTGTTTGGGAATTTCCTGCATTCAAGGAACCTTCAAGGCAGATTCTGACATGAATACACCTGAACATCTGCTGGGGTTTCTACTGTATAATACAAAGTTTCTTTAACCTAAGAAGAAGACTTTTGCACCAACCTAATTCACTTGTTTTCTTGTAGCTTCACTGGGAGCAAAGACAGATGAGGAGAGAAAGGGAAATTACCCTGCATGCGTATTTTTAGACTTGATGGTAAAAAAAAAAACATTATCTCAACGATATGGCTGATAAGGTTTAGAAAAGGCAAACAGTGTGCTTGTGAGAAATGACTGAACTTGTCTGTTAAATTCTGTTTAATTCCTGTACTCTCCTGTGAACAGCACAGAACTATTGGGATTAGCAGTGCTGAAGGTCTCATAGGGACCGAAGGATAAAAAAAAATAGGTGGATACAGATTGGTCTCATGAAACTCCCTCTGACTTTCCCTTAACACACATATCTATCATTGAATTGTACTCACAACAGATTGTCTTTGTCTTTACTATTCGTCTACTAAGTGGATGACTTAATGGACTCTGAATGAGTTTTTAAGAAAGCCAGGCCTCTGTGGTTTGGAGAGCCTGCGATAGTCACACATTTGCGATATTCAACTATAAAGTGAATAGTGTTAGTCCTTTAAGACAATATTTTTGACTTCAAGGGTCAATCAATGACCTAACTTCAACAGATGGATACCTCACTATCACTCAGTGAGTGTGTCAGATGAAAAGAATGAGACTCCAAGGCTGGAGATTTAAAACATAGACATTTAAAAAAAAGAAATACTTAATTAAGTATTTTCCGTTTTAACTTAATCTAGTTTTTTTTGAAAGCCGCTATTTCTAAAGATGACCGTGGGAAAGTTTTGTGTTTCTCATTTTGAACATTCTCTAATGACAAACTATACATAAAACTGTGCATAAAGCAAACACTTACATATTGGAAAGAACTGTGGTGTGAATCACTGATTTGGACGAAAGGAAATCCCTAAATTAAAGAAATCACCTACATAAGTGTCTTAATGGGGTGCTGGGCCATTACAAACATGCTAAAAACAGCTTCAGTGTACTTTGGCATTGATTCAATTTAAAGTGTGTGACACTCATTTAAATTACCCCAGTGGTGTTCATTGGGGTTGAGGTCTGGGACAGCCAAGAGCGTGTTTCCATCACAGCTGAATAGGCAGGTTGCAGCACCTGAGCAGCTGTTTCCCCTTTTTAAGGAATTTAAATTGACACATAGTCCAAGTTCCTACATCTGCACCGTAACACAGTGCAGTAGTGCACTGTAAGATATCCCTCATTTAGCTTCCCATCAGCATTTGATCTGATCAGTACGCGGCCCTGTCCTGCTCCTACTGGATTTGCCTTCCCTGTCCTCACAGGTCCTGCTGCAGGTAAGATATCGGATGACACATTCCCACACTCCCAGTCAGGCATGAGAGAGTAAGGGGTGGGGGGGCAGGATCTCGCCTCACACATGCCCCACTGCCTCTGTCAGAACTGGCCCACGTAGATAGGGATGCAGACACCTACGCAGATGATCCACCCTGAGATGTCCTTGTGCACGTACAAACAGTAAGAGAACATTGAAATACCCAAGAAACGAAAAAGCATGCACACATGTACACCGAGATAAGAGCGAAGACGAGATCAGGCTACCGTCCAGATTAAGATGACAATCAGATCCTTGTGAAAAGAAAGGTCAAAAAGCTTTTTGGACAAGTTAAAGATAATATATAGTAAATTACTTTGAAATCGGATGGGAATTTAGAGAGTTTGACGAGAAGACCTATACCACTCTCTCTACAAATATGAAGCTATCGTCAGCATTTGATTAGCTTAGCATAGCATGAAGACTGGACTCTTCTTGGCAAGAAAGCGAATAACATTCCTATAAAGGAAATACCTCTACGTCATTTAGACAGTGTAAGCCACCGCTGAAGTTTCTGCGATGAACAACATGTCTCTGCTCACACTGCTGTGAGGTCCTTGAGTTTTATGAAGTGTCTGTGATGTTCATGCTCCCGTTGTGACTCTCCCTGTGCTTTTACAACACCCCCTATGGGACTCGTATTCCACAGATCGACAGAGTAAAGGTTGAGAAACTGGTGTCAAAGTTCAGCAAAGTCACGTGAATGGAGTGACCATTTAACAGTCGGAAAGACCGGCTTCACACATGCCTTTGAGGGAAGGTTTTAGTAGTGACTGTGTGTGTGCATCTCTTTATTAGTGAGAGGAAGAACAAGATGGAATTACACTAAATCTGTAACTAATCCATTTCCTACATGCATCAGTCTCTTTACATAGGTATCACCGGTTTACAACATCACATCCACATGTTCAGTGCCGGCTGGCGATTAAACAAACACGTGTTTGTGATGTTTATTGTTTCTGGCTTGAGATTTTACCATCGAGCATATAGTTTCATCCTGAAAAGTGCTGTTGAACCAACCCTCAGAGCACAATGCTGATTAAGGCCAGATCTGCATGAAACAATAGAAGAGATGTAAGAACAAATAAAGACAGCTGAATGGTTGTTTAAATAGCACAAAGGCTTTGTTTTTTTGTCTGAATATATATATATATATATATATATATATATATATATATATATATATATGTAAAGGAGCTGGTTAGGCTTTATGTTACTGATATGTCACTGATTGTACTGTATAGTCCTGAGGCGTGGAATCCTCCATTCTCTGCCAACTTATAAGAAAACATTAGGGATCATTAGGGATGATGGAAAACAATAATTTCCACATTGTTGGCCATGATAGCCTTACTCAACCCTAAGGGACTATCCTGATTGCATGCCTCCACCCATGGATCCGATTTAGAGCAGTTCCGATGGTGGTCTTCTCAGCCTCTGGTCTAGTGAGGACAACTGTTGTTTAGAAATTAAATTTCATTGAAAACCAAATAAATTATCTCATTCACTAGATATTCAGTCTGAATTTAAGAAAAAAATGGAAGGACATTTTGTCAAAGTGGTGGTCCGTGTCACTGGGTGGCTGGTTATTAGTGCCACAGGCCATCACCTTCAGCCTGGATTAAATCTCCATAAGGAGCCTGAGCAATGTCCCAGACTAAACTCCAAACGACAGGATTTAGTGAAATGTGTCTAAATTAGCGTGTGATAGTACCTTAATGCCTCTGACTTATTTTTTCTCCTTGGCCATGTGAAAGCTGCAGCCAGCCAATATAAACTGGATCGGGTTAATAGTCACTAATGGATGTTATTGTTGAGTAATAGGAGAGTTCACTGCCAAGCTTTGTCATGTTTGGGATGGGCAACAGCTTATTGCTGGCTAACTGTTTTACACTGTAAAAAAACAATTATTCTTATTGTGAGATAGTTTTAGTATTTAGTTATGATTTCAACTGATTCCAAAGCAATTTCATCTAAACCTGCTTTAACCTGCTTCTTGGCCACTTGAAGGTACAACACTGACACATTATCGCCTTTTCAGTTCATATGGAGGACGTGTTAGCAAGGAATTACTTACACACCCGACAGACACGCAGCATCAATAGCATTCATTTGGCGTCTCGTCTCTGCGAGCTGAAGGATGCATCTCAGAAAGTCATGCTTCTCTTAGCTCAGTTTTGGTCTCCACCAACTCCTGAGGGTAATATCTGGCCTTTTAGCTGCTAAATGCTACACTGTAAGGGGGATGACTGTAGGTTCATCACTGCTAGCGACACCTCCAATTTGTAGTTATTTTAGTTAAATATTGATTATTGTAGATTTAAATTTCAGGGGCTTTAGGTAAAAAGAAGAAAAAGTTTCACTATGGTACCTCTTCTCAAGAAAAATGGAAAAAGTTTCACCAGTGAAATTATGTTACCTAAACTAAATCATTTTCACATTTTACAAAAAGAGAACCGTATGATACGTATAAATTCAATACACTATCAGAGCTAACACTTTTTTTTACAGTGTATCCTGACTGCAGGCTTTCTAGCCGAGGCCAAAACAAAGCTTTATCTTGCGATCTGACTCCTCAAAGCTTCTGAGCCTGTCTGCTTTAGACTAAACGCTGGTCCATAACAAGATGAGATATTCTCCATCTGACAAGAGTGACACCTACACTTGAAAGTACTTTGTGGCATTAAAGTTACAGCTAATATAATTAGTTTACTGTGTATTTGGGATGAGGATGGAAGTATCCATCGGTATTTTTTAAATTGAAAGTTAATGTCCTATAAAATTTAAAGCACATGTGCGTGTTAAACATTCCAGTTAAGGAAATCTTTGTCAAACGATTTTAACATCAGCCTATAAAAAAGTCCTGCTGGTTGGTCTACTTAAGAACCTAAAATGAACAGTCAATGCATTCCATGTGACTTATTCTGCACACCTGGTAGGTGGAGTTTAATGAATAAAGAGTAGTGAAAGTTGCATGCAAATCTTAAATCTTAAGATAAAATCTTTAATCTTATCTTATAATGCCATTTTAATGGCAACACATGCTGACATCAGAGACGTTCAAGCTCAGCATAACGCATGCTCTCCAAAAGTCAACATTTGTATTATCAGATAGTAAATGTGAAACAAAAAAGTGCAGCTGTTTGAGTATAAAGACTCAAACTAAGAGACAAACTTTTTTTTTTTAGGGAAAAAACGCTAATAGTTTCAAAGTTTGCGGCTGTAGCTCTGTCAAACAAAACCTAAAGCTTACAGTTAAACAAGTTTAAATTCCCCTTTAACAAATCTCATCGACAACAGACTGAAGCTTACTGAGCCAACAGCCGCCTCTCTCTGCAACCACCCTGTCACAGTTCCACCGGGGAAAGGAAGAGCGTGTCACAACAGATCAGCCGTTTGTTAAAGGCAGAGTCGCACGCTAATGGCAACAATGTGTTTTCTCTCCCTGCAGACACTTCAGCATGCCGATAGCCATGTGTGCTCCCGGCTAGCTTGGCTCACACCCTGCAATTTTCCAAGGGTGGCTGGGGAAGTTGTTTTTTACGCAGGGGTCAAGCACAAACACAGGGGCATCATTTGAATGCTGTGAGCAGGTTCAGGAGGAGTTCAAGGGAAACAGGGCATCATTTTCACAATTAGCCTTCCTGTAAGTACTGAGGCCCTTTGCCATGAATGAGCCTTTTGGTTTTGAACACAGTGTTTATTAGCTCTAGTATGGCTGAATCAGAGCCAGTCTGAACAGTTCCTGTTGTCTAGTTTCTTTGTGCTGGACTAAATCATGCTTCAGGTGATAGGTGCGCTTGCATGCCTGCATGCGTTTAGAGTAGATTTGTTTTTTTTGCAGAAAGAGGGTGGCATTTTGAATTAAATAAACACAGGATGAGCTTCCATCATCTATTTTTTATTTTGGATGGCAATAACGGTCTGTCAGACGATCAATCCACTACTTTGGTTCCAGACTGAAATAGCTTAACAACTGTTAAATGGATTACCATGGAATTTTGCGTGGAGAGCCATGATCGCCAGAGGATGAACCTGAATGAATTTGGTAATACCTCCTACAAATGCTCCAGCAGCACCAGCTGGTCAGTTTTCACTTACCCAGTGGAATGTGTTAACGTCTTATTGGATGATTTACCACAGAATGTGATATTCATGGTTCCCAGATGATGAATCCTACAGACTTTGATGATGATAACAGAAACAACAACTCACCAAATTGTCTCATAACTTGGCTGAAGGGCATAGCATAGCATGAGCCAAGGAAGCACTCATTATATTTTGCAGAACCAAAAAAACAGGGAGGATACACAAAATATTGTTCACTTTTGTTATCATTGCCAGATAGGACATTTGGCCTTGGCGGACATATGGGCTCTGCAAGTGCGATTCTAGTTAACAAATGTTTACATAAAGCTAAAATAGCAAAAATGGGAAAGGTCAAAGCTTTTAAACATCAGCATGTGAACGTTGTCATGGTTAGTCTGGTACCATGCTGTGCATAAGTACAGCCTCACAGAGTCACTAGCATGGCTGTAGACTATGTTGTTTACCCCAAAGTTTCAGCTGCTACTTTAACATTATGTGTCACCCAAAGGTACTTTCTTGTGTTCTTTACTTCTTTATTGGTGGGAGGGTGAAAAGGACGAGGACAAGAAAAGGAGGAGTAAAGGTGCCTCACTGTCTGTCAGATGTTTTATTCATTTCATACCTTAAAGCCAGATGGAAGAGGTTTATTACGCAGCCTGTCATATAAATTCTTGAGACGAAGGTTAGGGTTAAGCACATGGAGAAGAAAATCAAGGGTTATTAAAGATACTAACCATGCAAAGAGTGTGATATTTTTCTTTTGGATATCATCTCTTTTGGACATGCAAACTGTCACATAAATCTTTGCTCCACATAAAGATCTAGGGTGAAATGTAGGATCTGGACAATGCTTTTCGCACTTCCTCCTCGTCTTCAGTAAAGGTGTGTGTCTAAAGAAAGAAAACAAATCATAAGGGAGGTTGGAAAAGTGCTAAGGGGAGGGCAAGAGGTTTCGGGGTGCTCAGACAGGAAGGGGAGGTTACGGCAACTAGGGGAGCAAAGGGCAGGGAAAGTAGACAAGGGTGAGAAAGGGGAGACAGAGAGGAGAGGGATATGAAGTAGATGGGAGGTGGAGAGGAGAAAGAGGGGGGGGGGGTGTTATTTAAAGTGTCTGGGACAGATTATCCTTGGAAGGCAATCAATCAACCCTGGGATTTGGACGACTGCAGGGGGGCAAATGCACGCACACACATACATGCACACATTGAGAGATCACCCCTCTTAACCTCGTCTGTCTCTCTTTTTAATCTCCCCATCTCTCTTTCCACCTTCCCTCTCCCAGAACGATTTCTCCCTCTCTTTATACACTTGAAGTTTAAAGTCAATTGTAGATAATAGTGTTGTTTCTCAAGGTGTGCGTTTGAACCTGGGGTCCCCCTCAGACATATGGCTGCAATTTCTGAAATACAGGGGAACGAGCAACCCAGAGAGGGAGAGAGACAGACAATGTGTTGGGGGGGGGGGGGGGGTTCTGTTTCGGGGGAACATGAGGGTGCATTTAGCCGTGTGGAGAATTGAAGGATCCACGTGAGCGCTGAAAAATAAAGAGCCTGATTTGCAGATGGTTCAAAACACAGTCCTGTATTGTGTCAACTGCTCAGGCCTGAATAAACTGTGGCATCCTGCAGCGGAGACGTCCAGGGTTCTCCACACATTTGTAACTCAAACAGAAAGAGTGGAATTATTCTACATTTGTGTGCCTCATTGCCCACTTGAAAACCATCCCAGCCTACCTCTCACAATGTTCTTCCACCTCTCCTTGACAGCTTCTTGCCTGCATAATAAGCAACATATCAGAGGAACATCTGATGCCATTAAGTCCATCTACTTAGTATGGATGCCATGATGACATGCTGTGTAGCAAGAATAAATCTGCGCAGCAGCAGCAGGTAAGACATGGTCAGACACGCACACAAAATATGCTGAGAGAGAAAAAAAAAAAGATCTAATTAGCTTGCCATGTCAAATGCTGGGACAAATCATCTCAAGGGGATTGAAGTTGATCGAAAATGTTATTTGTTTTTGATGACTGGGCACACTATGAGATTATGCAAATTGAAAATACACATTAACATGTACAGACGTGAGCGAAATGTTAAAACTTCCTCTTGATCTTGAGTTGAACACAAATAGGGTTGGAGCGCTCAGAGCTTGTCATCAAGCCTATTTCAGTACATTCTTAACGTGTAAAGGTTCCTTCTTTTTGGCTCCAGGTTTATCAGGAAGTGTTTGTTGTTAAGGGGAGCGGTCCCTTCATATAGAAAAATAGTTTTGCAAAACTTCAGAAAACTGGGAGAGGCTCTTCAAAAGCAATGCATCATATGCAACAATGTGGGGGAACGAGTGAAGCGCTTCAGTCACCAAGCTATCTTCAGCACAATTTACAGACCATGAGGCTCTGGAGACTAAAGCAGGCTGTCACACAGATAGCAACAGCCAATCAGGAGGAAGGGGGTAAGAGGCAGAAGGTGTTTTCAATGATCTCATTGGGTGGCTGGGTGAGGACAAAAGACCTATAAAGGAATCTGAATAAAAATATAAATGATAGGACTTTTTCACATTAAACACTTTGTCACGTCACAGTGGGAAAAGCAGGGGTGTAAATTATTAAGTTAATGATGGCAGAATTCCTTTTATGTGCTTTATTTTCAGGGTCTTGGTGTTTTGCATGCTGGCTCACTGGGAACACACCATCGTTATTGTCATAAGCAACACCTGTGCTTTTTTGACGAGACACTGGTTTACGCTTTTCAAATGAGAGTATTTCCTGCTTTGTGACTCTTCTATGATAGTAAAATTAATATATGTTGGGTTTTGGAAAATTAAGCAATTTAAAGACATCACTTTGGCCTCTGGGAAATTGTGACAGACATTTCCTTTTTCACCATTTTTAGATATTTTATAGACCAAATGAGTCACTTATTAGACATTCCCTCACACCACACACAATGATGACCCTTCAATTCTGGTCCACAGCTTAAGAGTAACATGTGTGTATTTATACTGAGGGTTATCTTGCAAGATGTTATTATTATAACTATTAATGGATCAAAAATCTGACAGCACAAAATTACTTTTTGCTCTGTCGGAGTGATTGATTCCCAAAGAGGTAGAGAGCATTTGGCAGAATGTGGAGCATGACAACCTCTGTGTGCGCTCACCTTCAAGTCATGTGTGTTTGTTTTTTTAAGAGATGGGATAGGGAAGATGGCAAATTTAGTGAAAGAAGGTAAAGAAACTTTCACGAGGCATAAAAGGAGGCCGTGAAAAAGACAGCAAGGCCCGTCCTTGGCTTCTTGCATGCTTTCAGCGGTGAGATCATTGTGAGCATCCATCTTTTTAGTTTTTTTCTCGTTTCTTGTCTCTTCCTGCTCTCTCCAGCAAGAAGTCTCTCTCTCTCTCTCTCTCTCTCTCGCTCTTTCTCGCTCGCAATCACCCTGTCTGTTTAGCTGCCAAGGCTAAGTGCCCTGAATCTGCAAGATCTCTATCAAATTTGCAGACCTACAGAGAGCAATTTCTCAATGTGATTGCACATGCATGTGAGTGTCTCCTCGTTGTGTATCTTTGCATGTGTGTGTTTGTGTGTGTGTTAATCCTCAGTCTGTGTACACTAAAATCGGACTTCTGCCACAGCATTTGTTAGCATTTCTTTGTGCTCAGCTTTAAGACAAACATCTCTTGGCAGATCACATCACATGTTATGCCTCTCTCTTTAACACACACACACACACACACACACACACACACACACACACACAGTCTGCTGTCCCTGTTTGATAAGATGTCTGCTGAGAGGTCTATCTGATCATTTCAACATGGTTGTGTTGACTGTGGCTTTGCTCTGCTTAACTCTCTCTTCTTTTCTTTCACCTATGTTCCTTTTCTTTTGTTCTGCACCACTTTCACTTAACTTTTCCACCATTTTTGGTGTGTATCAATTTTGGAAAACAGATGTACTGTAGATTGGTTCTTATTCCACTGTCATCTATTCTATTACTTGCCTGGTTATTCCAGGGAAACATAGGAATATTTATTCAATGTACTTTCAGCTCTCTGGCTGGCTGCAAAGTTGGTCATCTGAGAAATGAAGCTCTCTCAATTATTGCTCTCACTTTGGATAAGAGCATCAGGGAGATGCCTAAGATGTAAATGTTTAGACAGAGAATACAAAGTTGAATGGACTGCCTAGGGCCTAATGAAAAACCTGGCAGGAGTTCACTGGATTCCTTTTCCCCCCTAAGGTTTAAATCAGACAGAATACGAAGGCAATTTCCGTGGTGACACGATTGCATACAAAGTTGACACAAATATACAAGTGGATACCATCGATCAACAGTTGTGGTGGAGTCGCACAAAGAAATGCAGCAATGTGTCCTTGAAGGCAGGTAAGAAACTTCACAAACATTGATGTGAACATTGCACGATTTAAAATATTTAAAGTATGGGCTTTGCAAATGTTTTATGATGAACAAAATTAATTTGACAAGTTAGTTAGACCCTTAGACTGTATTAACAGAAGCGGACGTAGTCACTGTGACATCACACATTGGTCTTTGGACTGCCGTTTGAAGGATTTTGCCCGTTGCCATCTTGGTTTCTGCAACCAGAAGTGATAGGAGAGGTTGGAGTTAAGTTCAAATGTTGAATAAGACATTTTTAGGCAACCAAGAAGGTTACAATTAACTTTCACAAATGCAAAACACACTGTGAAAAAGTAAAAGTTGTAAGATGAAAACACGGACAACTCTGTGGTAGCGACCTGTCAATCACAAGGTAGCCACGCCCTAAACCATACCGTTTTATCGTCTATTTGCCTCAAAATGGGACCACAGTTTAGTGAATGAATCATGCTGTATTGAAGAAGACTTGAAACCAGTGATTGGGACCATAAACTCATGTTTACAATGTTTCCTGAGGTAATAAATCAAGTAAGATTTAGGGTCATTTTCTCATAGACTTCTATACAAATCAGAATTATTTTGCAACCAAAGGAGTTGCTCCCTGCTGGCTATTAGTAAGAATGCAAGTTTAAGGTACTTCCGCATTCTCTTCACTTGTCAGACCGGTGGTGATAGCCTGGTTCCACCTCAAGGATACAGAATTTGAAAAGCCCCCTCTTTGTTGCCCCAAGTGGTAGTATCAAAAAATACTGCCACCAAACAAAGGGCTAAAAACAACACCATCACAATAACGGAAAAGATACTATAATCACATAAAATCCACATATAGTAAACTTGAAAAAGTGAATATAGTTGCATTCAATGACACACTTAACGTGAATAGTTACAGTAAGTGTGTCACCTTTTGCACCCTCTCCATTCGTCTTTTTGTCTCCTCATCAGTCATCATTTTAAGTGTGAACCTCTGCATGACGCTCCCTATTTGTCTGACCTCTCTCCCTTTCAGTCAGCTTGTCATACAGTTGTTAACCGCTGCCTCTCATTTTCTTTCTTTAACCCATTTCTGTCTGTGAGTGTGCCTGCAGAAATCTTCCACACATCAGACGGAGGGAGACTGGTTTTGGCTCATCTGTCTGTCTGTCAGAGACTTTCCTGGGCAACTGCTTTGGGGTGTTGTTTAAAGTGGGACTCTTGGCAATGCAGTGAATCATATGTTGCTGCCTTGATAGATGTTTGAGGAATGCCCTAAGGCTATTTCAGTCTCCCCTTCAACAGGCCTTTCACCATCTCCCCCACTCATTTTCTTTTCTCTTCTTCTGTGGCTCCCATCGTGATATAATGACAAGCCCTCTAATGTGACTTTCTCTTCCTCTTTCATCAATCTATACTCATTCCACTATGAAAGAGAGAAAGGAGGGATCTCCCCGAAAGAGGCCTAAGTGTGTATATACTTGTGAGTGTATGTCATCTTGTATCTGGGTGAACCAGAAAAGTATTTATTTCCCCTGTCATAAATCTGCTTTAAGGCGACACACAGAATATTTTTTCAGTGGCAGAAACAATAACTTTGTAGCAGCATGATTGTGTTTTAATAGCGTTTGATAGATGGTGATGCAATTGTTGATGTTGTTAGTGGTTATGATAAATGAAAATGTTTAACTTTCTCAGCAACATAGAAATGCTCTTAGCAATAAATCAGGAAATAATTGCATTTTGTACTTGGTGTGTACGTGTAGAGTATTTGTTCTTGTATTTATTTATTTCATAGGAGACAAATGCATGAATGCAAAGACACAAACAGGTTTACTAAATATAATTGGTGCGTGAATTCCAAATAAATGTACACATGTGCTGTGCCCGAGTTTAGGCAGAATAAGCAAAACAATTTCAAGGGCACTTGGTGAAAAAGATAAAAAACACAATCTGTTAGATGTCTCTAATCTGGTATAATTGAGGGATTCTTTTTCAGCCATATAATAAATACAAGCAACATTTAAAGAATAACATGTTTTTGTTTACCTTGGAAATTCAATTTATGAAATGAAGAATGTCTCCATTGGAGTACAAAATACATAACAACAACAGCAAAAAAGTGTGAGTCTAAAGCCATGCAAGCAGCTCTGTGAGACTGTACTAGGTAATGCCAAATTTATACTACATGACTTCATCCCTGATTTCCACTCGCAGAGTTTATGGAGCTCCCCGACAAAAGCCCCAGATTGCCGATTCCTCGCAGACACATTTCAGACATCTAGCAGGCTAACAACATCAACAAGCATGACTATCTGCTTGGTATTATGACATCTACCGTGTCAATCCATCCAATAGCTGTTGAGATATTTCTCTGGTGGCACTAGATGAAAAGTCAAAGGATCGCCAGAGTCACAAGGATTCACTCTTTGTGCACCATGAACGCCTGTTAAATAAACTTCATGGCAACCCATTCAATAGTTGTTGAGCTATTTCAGTCTGGACCAAAGTGGTGGACTGCTTGACCATCCAACATCCCCATTCATGGATGTAATGTCTCTGATCGATACAGCAACAATGGAAACACGGCATCACAAACGATGCTCCCACGGTTTAAAGGAATGCTACTGATGTGAAAAACATGAAGTCCTTTTTCTGCAGTGGAAACAGACATGGGTAATTAGGAAATATGCAATATCAGACAAAGCCATGGAGGCAGTGCTGAATGAGTAAACCATTTTCTTGGTCTCATCTAAATGTCATTGTGGCCTCAGCTGCAGTTTGTCATTCCCTTGTCAGTTCCCCTCTGAATTTATTTCTTGTCAGTTTTTCCACTTTTATATTTTATCTTCTTTCCCCCCCTCATGATTTTTTCACAACCCTTTTAATTTAGCTCTCTGCATAAATATATCTGTCTTTTTTATCTTCTTGTATCTTTTGCTTTCCTCCCTCTCTTGTTCGGTGAAGCAGATATGACCCTTCTGTCCACTCCCATGTTATTATTAAAGTGGTTCTTGAAATCGTATTAACCTAATGCATGAGGGCTACATGCACCTCATCGTATGGGAGCTGAACTCTTAAGTAAGCATTATGAGCTGCATCATTTCCTCTGAATGAATCCAAGATCAACACAATTGATGAGCAGCTCCACAAGGTCTACGGTTAGTTCTGGGTCTTCAAATTGGGTGGCCTTGTTCACCATAAGAAAAAAAACATCTAAAATACCTTTTGTGTCCATGTTTCAGATGTTTTTTTCTTCTATGTCATACCAGTACAGATCATCTTGCTCTGGTGTTGTAACTCCATCGATCTCCGTCCCTCATTAGGTACACAGACTGACCGTTGACCTCTGTCTGCTGACCTGCTCCAGGGGTTGTGTGTCTGGGGTGTAACAGTGAGCCAACAAGCACACGGAGAGTGAGATAGTTATCATTTGAAGTGTCTAGAGGAGGGATTGGTTGGTCTGCATATTTGTGTGTAGGTGATGGGTGGCAAGCGTTCCTGGAAAGATTGGGACTACTGTCACTAAAACCACCCTAGGGTTGCCTGTTTTTGCACATTTTACTAAAATCAGATCGTGATAGATAGTTTTGTGTGTGTACGTGCCTGGTGTCCCTGTACCTCGAGGTCCGATAATCCACTTGTCAACTGACTGTAAACTCAAGAGTGTGTGGTCGCTGTGACGGCTGCTGCGTCTGTGATGTGTGACATTCCTGCCATACCAGACGATCACGCAGACCATGGGGAGGGAGGGAGAGAGGGAAAGGGAGAGGGGGAGAGAGAGCGAGAGAGCGAGAGAGAGCGAGAGAGCAAGAGAGAGAGAGAGAGAGAGAGAGAGAGAGAGAGAGAGAGAGAGAGAGAGAGAGAGAGAGAGAGAGAGAGAGAGAGAGAGAGAGAGAGCAAGTAAATCGGTTCTGGAGCAGTTTATTTGGTTCCTCTCAAATTGTCGACTAAATTCCTCCATTCTCATTTTCCTGAGCCCTCTCTATGCTCTTCAAAGCTTGCAGGATATTTGTCGTTAAGCCTCTCAACATGGCCAAAAAGCACAAGAGCATCTTAAAACAATTATGGGCCTCAGCGTCATTAAAAACAAAACTGTGTTTGAATGGACAAATGAGCATAATACCATTGAAAGGCATTGCTAAGTAACCGATTGATATGGATAATGTGACTGGAGGATCAGAGGAAACACATTTAATCAGTCATATAATTCCTGTTTTGTAAGTTAAAACAGAAACACACACACACACACACACACACACACACACACACACACACACACACTCTCTCAGTGGTCAGATTTATGACGCCCTTCAACATAACAGAGACAAATGGTAGTGCATAATTGTGTGAATGGGAAGATGAATGGTAAAACAACACATAGGGAAAGAACAGCTGACATTGCAACATGCCTACTGCCATGTTGCACGAATCATATGGTGTTATTCTGTTGTGCCATGATCATTCTGTATGAGCCTGCAATGTTTATGGTCCGGTGTTCATTTCTTTCCAGCTCATTTATTCCCATATGAAAGATTTCCGGTGCATCTTGCCCTTCGTTGATGCATTCGATTAGTAAGAAAGTAAAAACTAACCAAAGGATTCACAGTGCAAAGTAAAACTTTAGTTTGCTGAATCATGCAAGATTGCAAAAATGTCACATTTAAAATTTTATGTCCTCAGCGGTGTCATCCTCATTCCGCCCGTGCAAACATCTCTTTATTGATTTAAAGTGCTCTCAGGTATCAAGCTCACTTTTACTGCTCTGCCTTATAAAAACCACATCCTCCTCCCATCGGATGGATAACAACCTCTTAAATCAAAGCAATAAAAAGTTAATTGTCTTGATTCTGACATTTTCCACTTTTCTGCAGTTTTTCCGCCTCCTCTCTTGCTCTAAATGATCTTGTCTTTATCCACCTCGGCCCCCGTTATTCTCTCCCTCATTCTTTATTAGTTTTGCATACAAGCACATAGTCTCTGGGCAGAAGTTTAGCATTCAGAATTGACTGATGGGATGAAATACTGCCCTCCAAAGTGTTCTCCAATGGGCCTTTCCACACTTACTCAGAAAACCAGCAGGAGGTCCGGGCCGATGTGAAAAGCATTTTCACAACTCTTTCCTGCAAGCCATGACTCTTGAAAAAACACATAGATGTTGTTCACCCAAATGTGTCCTTATTCACTTATGTGGTACAATGAGAAGTGGTTTAGAACCAAAATCCTGTGGTGGGATGAAACCCTGTAAGACTACGATGGGAATCTCTATACAATGATACAGTATCCACCCTTTTCTTAAGAAAAAAAGAAAGTATTCTTGTTTGTTCTTGACAGTCCATCCACTTATCACAGAAAACATACAGATTTAAGTCATGTATGACACGATGATTTAAACCTCCCCCAATCATCTGTCTAAAATAAAGAGGTCCCTCGTGGACACAAGGCCGAGCTTGATGGTCACACTGCAAGCAACACCAACAGCAAGTCATCGGAAGTCCATTCACTTCATCTGATGAGTGACAAGGGAAACTCAGCCAATGTGTGAATGATTAACAACTTTCAAAAAAAAAAAATAACAAACTCAACTTCTTATGATAATCATCCATCAGCAAGCAATCGGATTTTCCAAAGTCTTGGTTTGCTTTATGGGGTGATTTTGTTTCTGGCGCATCACTTTTTCAGGAGAAAGAAGATTATAGGATCATTTGAGGCTTTAGTTCTCTCATCATTTTGATTAAAATGTGCTCTATAGAATTTAGAGAACGTTTTTGTTTCTATTAAAATGTTAACTTAATAGACCAAACATTCTTTATTGATGTGATTCTTTCTATTCTGGGCGATGTGGCCAAAATCTTGTGTAAATAAAATACTATTTCCTCATTTTATTAAGTACTTCAGTACAAAATGACTACTATGTACTACTTTTTATTTTTTTTACTATAGCCTACAAAACAGATGCTCGTAGTCAGGTTGCTAAGGTGTTAAACTGTACATGTTCTGCACTGTATACATAGTGTAAAGTTAAAGGTTTAGCTTTTGTGGAAGGCCAACCTCCTCTGGCATTTCTGAGTCAGTGTGAGTGATTTAATGTCCACAGTGGTGAGGAAAATGCCTGCCAGAGAGATAACATCAGCCCTACCTGCAGACGTATTAGAGCCCATCCCAGTCCATTAGTCCATTATCTCTCTGTCTCTCATTCTCTCTTTGTTTCCTTCCTCCTCCATCCCAAGTATCAAACCAGACTTTTCTCCCTCGGATAATTATTCAGACGACTGCAGGGTCAAGCTGGTCCTTCTGCCCATGGCTACATTTCACCGCCTGCGAATGAGTGATGAGCTCTCGAGTGTAATCGCAATCCTGCACAGAGAACACATTTCCCACTTAGCTTCCACTTCTAGATTGCTTCAACATTTTGTATTAGTTGTGTCTGACCTTTTTCAGAATTTGGCAACATCTCCAATGACTCATACAAATTGCTGCTAATAATTCATATTTAAGGAGTTCATAGCGATTAGCTGCTGTCATGTGAAAACTGCAATGTCTGTGACCTGCTTTTTCAAACTTTTGTCGAACTGAACATTTATTTGAACATTTGGGGCAAACTTGCTTTCTTACGGTACACCATTTTGACAAGTCAGCCTAGTTACACTGACCTGGGTGAGGCTAGCTAGCCTGTAATTAACTGGAAGGACTGTTGCTGGACATCTCCTATCACCAAATCAAAGAGATAACGGCTACATTAGCAGAGACAAAGAGAGGAGACATAGTGCTGTATTTGGCTGGAATGTGGCACCGACCCAGATAAGGAGATGGCCTAGACAAGCTAAAAAGAGAGCTAAAGCTAAGCACTAGTCCTACTGTATCTTTCCCACACTGCACTACTCATTTTTCTCCCCCATTTTTCACATTTTACACTCCTGCTCGAGTCCCCTTTCTCTTACCCTCTTGCTCCATCTTTAGCCTTTTTTTTTTTACCTCTTTCATGTCTTGTGTCTTTCTCCCACTCTCAGTCCAGATGAAAAAGAGCCAGGAAATGCCCTGTGACACCCCGATTCACAGTGTAAATCCAACTGTTCACAGTGTAACCGCCCTGCATGTGGGTATATGAGTTATGCTCCTGTGTCTGCACACATTGCTGGCTGACCCCACCATGACACTATAATGCAAAGCAATGGTACACAAACTAATGGCAGCCTGCACATGCACGCCCACTCACATTGCTAAACGCACATTCACAATTGAATAATAATGTACAACGGCATGTGAAATTACTTGTGATAAGAGTTTATAGGCCAGGAGATGGTGGCACGGCTACTTCCCCAGATCCTCTCTCTGTCTATCTAATGTTCTTATCTTTCTTTTTCCTATAATCTGTCTTTTTCATTCTCCACATGCAACTCTGAAGTCAGCGTTTGGCATGCAGTGCCTGATCGGTCATCTTGGGCTAATCATGTGTGTATGTACATGTGGAAGTATATGAACTTGCGTGTCTGTGCCCACAGCTGGAGTCTGCACATTGTGTTGGGGGAAAACATTAGTAAATCCTGGCTAAGCAGACCACATCCTCTTCACCCTAAAGCCCTGCAGGTAATGAGACAGTGGGGTGTTACCTCTTAAAGGGGCAGCAGGAGATGACATGGGCAAGTGAGAGTGATTGCCAAACATCCCTTCCTACTAAAGAGTTGTCTGCCGTACAGGAGGAATTATTTTGCAATTTGTTGCAGTGTATTAACTTGTGGCTCTCTTCCAGTTCATTAACCTGTGGAAAAGTTTTGTAATTTCACAATTTTACCATGTGCTTCATGAGAATCCCCCCAGCTGAGGGTATGTAATGAGAAACAGAGTTATGTGCATTATTTTAAATAGAGCATTATGACCTCTCAGCAAAATAACTGCACATCCTCACCTTTGTACTCACATGCGTGTTCAGCAGCAGGAACATGATTATCCTGAGAGGAACAACAATAGATGTACTAAATTTGTTGGCAATCAATGACGTAGATGTTGAGATATTTCACTGGATAAGTGAAAACTTTGACTTGCTAAATAAAAAGTCATGAGATCAACCTAGTCATTAGGGTTCATCCATGTGCAAAATGCCTTGGCAATTTATCCAATGACTGTCGAAACATTTTATTAAAAACAACTAAAATGTTAACCTCATGGTGTCTCAAGAGGAAAAGACAGGTCATCACCAAAAGGGTTCATCATCTTGGGCACAAGATTCATGACATCCCATCCAATAGTTTTTGAGATATTTCAGTCCGGACCAATTGGATAAACAATCCACAGACAACATTGTGCACATTCTCTACACAATACATCATGCTAACTCATACTGAGACAACATAGGTCCATGCATCGGAAAGTAAGACAAATGTTCATTGTCCCAAAACTCTGAAAACAAAAGCATCCTCTTCCAGAGTTTTTAGAAAACATCAATACATACGTCATTCAGATAATGTATGGTACAATGCTATTTTGTTTCAGAGAGGGGATGTTGTGACCACATCCTCTCCTAAAGGCCTGTGTTAAATCCTCATTGCTGTTTGTCTTTAGCTTAGTGGTATAACACTTTGTTCACATCCTGTCTCCGAAGCTGCGAGGGGAAAAAGAAAAATATGCCATGAATATGCTGTTCAGTTCACATGCATGTATGTTGGAGCCACACACTGTCCATCTTAACACCTTTTGGGTGAGTGCCATTGAACTGCCAAACCTTAACCTTCAAAACACATGCACAACATTCAACGCCTGTTCCAGTGCCAAGTTCCTCATATGGAAAAACACACTGATTATTACTGTTTATAGCACAGCACGATGCAGGTATCCCATTGTGACTGACATTCTACATAAATATACCATATGCAGCAGTAGAAACGTCTTCAAACCAATTTTATTTAAAGAAGTGCAACTTTACAATTCTGCTGGCAAACATTTTTCTCTGATGGCAGTGACAACCGGACTGTAAGTCTGAATGCTGGAGTGAAAAACTTGTTGAGATGAGTATTTTTTTGCGGTGAAAGAGATGCCAACTGAGGACAAGGCAGCGGGGAGGAGAGCAGCGCAGAGGAGAGCTGGCTGTTAGCAGACATAATGGGAACCAGGCGTGGTGGTAGAGAGGTAATTAAACTGCACAGCACAATGGCGTCACCACTCGTAAACTCTTCAAGAGACGTTTTTACCTCCTAGCTATTGCTTCTTTTCCGATTGACTCCCATGTATCCAAGATCTGATGGATTCATCTTAATATCACCAAGTGTAGTGTGGAAACATAAGCATAATGCCCACTAAGTCCCTGATTAATGATTCATTTTCAGAGGTAGACTTAAATAGGGAGGAGTACTCCACTTTTGACGATGTTTTTTTATTTTCATTTCCTAGTTTCTTTACATCATCCTCATATGCAAATTATAGCATCAATAACTTAAATGTTTCCACTAAGTCGTATAACGTAACATAGTGAAAGACACTGACAAACTTCATGATAAACATTCAGTGTTTGCTTAAGAATATTTGAGATTGTTTCAAACAAACTTAATGCCAGCAAAAGGACTTTATACATACTTTGTCTGGCTCCGGGTAAATTTGAAAATCAGAAACATTCAACAATGCCCAAACTGCTTGCAATTTACTTGTGAAAGAAAACTGTTTAAGGTTGTAATTAGCCGAGTTCAGCCCAATTATGTCTAGTAAAGTTGTGAAACAATTCAAGTGGCAGCTATGCTCTGAGATGAATAATTACAGCTTCTGCAGCAGTGTAATACTAGAAATGACTGTACACGTTGTTGATGTTTGATGTTTTAGACGATTTTATTAAAGCCGCACTAAGCAATACTTTGTGAAAAGGGTCGCCCCTAGTGCAGACATTTAAAACCCAACTCTACAGTTCTTCTGTTCTATCAGTGTTTTAGCATCTTTAAGCTCATTGTTTTGGATTTGCGGCCAGTAGGCAGCTGTTTTCAGTGAAAAAAGCTGCAAAAAACAACTGTACAATACCAACCCAAAAGACAGACAGACAAAGTATAGCAACTAGCTGGTGAACACAGTGGAGCATTTAGAAGCTAATAAACGATAAATTTCTTTCAGGAGTTAAGGACTATCAAAACAAAGCTGAAAGGAGAGGGATTTAGGACTCATTTGCTGGCTCATGCACGCCACTTTCACCATCACAACTTTCAAGAGGTGATAATATGTCAACAGTGTGTTAACAGCTTGGCCTAAAAATTAATTAATGCAGCTTCAAAGTTTTTAGTTTCAAAGTTTAATTGTTTTTTATGTCATACTGTCAAGGTGTGGAAAAAGGCCAATTTTGTAATGGACAATAAAGTTATATTGTAAATACCAGTGACGTGTGGTGAGATTCGTGGCTGGTGAGACACTGACGCTACATAAGTCAGATTTACAAATATATGAACCCAATAGAGAAGCTTAAATCACCATTCAATTGGCAGCTTGCACATTGACTACTGGTTGTTTTTCAAATTTCATATCAGCATTATTTACACACACATAGGTAAGGTACATATTTGATTCCACTGGGAGCGTTTCAGAAGCGGAGCGCTCGCGGGCACCACTCGTGAGATTCCGCGATAATCTGCGTAACAACCACGGATGTATAAAGAGAACAACAAACACATAAAAGGTTACTTTACCTGTCCGACGTTGAATTGCTGTTGATTTGTTCATATTTCCTTGTTTTTTGAGACATTTTTAAGCTTGGATATAGAATCTTACATTTTTGTGGTCAAAGCAAAATATAAGAAGAAGAGAAGTGTAGAAGAAGAGCAACGACAGAACAAGCATGAACCCGACCCGTGGGCTCTCTCACGCCCTCTTCTTTGAGGCAGAGGTAGTGTTTGCCTCTCTGTGCTTTTTCACTGCGGTTTCTGTCGAATCAGCAACACTAAATATGTTCTACACAGACGTGAAATACATTACCTATTCTATGTAAAGAAAGGACATATAATAAAAGTGTCTACAAATATTACAGTGGTGACAAACAATGAGAAAGCAAAAGGCACGCGCTCAGCCCAGTTTGTGAGGGATTGCGCAATCTGAGGTGAGGCACAGCTCGTCACTGCCTCACCTCACTGTCTCCTCTCTGTTTGAACAGGACATGCGCTAATTCAGCAATGTTGATTATACAAATTCTTGAAATGATTGGAATCATACAAAAAATAAATTTATAGCACAGATCAGTAGAGAAATATTAACATTTATTTTATTTTAGCATTATTTGTTTTTTATTTTCATGATGACAGGTGAGGCTAACCGCACGTCCCTGGTAAATACACATATCTGCAGTGGCAGTTAATGTGTGTACACAGGGAGTGGATTGAATCAATGAGATGTTTCATTTCTTTCAAATGATTGACTTTATAAATGTGTAGCTAGGTAGACCTGCCATCTTTGGAGAAGGGATACCTTACTACCTCTCTATGGAAGTGATACTTAATTCCATAGACATCCATTAATTGGGCAAAGCTGAGCCAGCATACTCAACATATTTCCATACATAAAGAGAAATTTAACAGCATCCAATTTGCTTTATTAGCAACCCAAGAAAACTTTCCCCACATGTAAATTAGCTTTCTTAAATGATTAACACGCTTTGGTTAAACCTTATCTCTTGCACTCTCCTCCCACTCACTCAACTGATACAGTCGAAGTCAGGGCACACTGTAGCACCCCAAGGCTATGTGTGTGTGCATGTATGTAAGCCAATCACCCTGAGGAGGGTGTCAGGGTTCAAGGGGCATCAGCGGGGTGCAGGTCACGACCTGCCATGTCACGCTCTAATTGTGATTGTCATGTTGATGGAGAGGAAAGAGACTGGAAAATTAGCAAGCTAACATAAATTTGAATGATAGGTACTGGGCCATGGAATTGTGTGTCTGAGAGTTTGTGTGGATGTGTGAGTGAGTGACAGAGGGATACAGAGAGAGAGAGAGTTTGTGTGTGTAGGCAAGGAGGAGAGTGAGTTATTTTGTCCCGGGGCAAATGGAAACCATTGTTTAAGCCACAGCTCTTGTCTCATAAGTGTTTGCGCTTGTGGGAATGCTTTGGTTTTGGAGTCAGAGAACAAGAACGTAGAGCTACACCAACAGAAACAGAAACAAAGTGAGGAGGGGAGCGAGAGCAGATGGAGGGAAGAAGAGAGCAAGAGAGGGAGCGGTGGAGCTGCAGAGACAAGAGACAATATGAGAAAAGGACATAATGAGACACAGAAAAACAAAGAGCCGGAAAGAATTTGCATGCATGCCAGAGTCGGAAATAAAATAAACTGTGAGAGGTAGAAATATAGACAATGAGAGACAGATACAGGAAGAGGAAAAGCAGAGAGAGAGAGAATACCTTCAGTGAAGTCGGAAGATGGAAAAAAAGGAAGACTCGAGAAGAGACAAGAGAGAGGTGATACCTCCCATGCCAGTCATTTTTTTCTGTGATCTTCCTTTCCCAACCTCGGGCTGTGCGTATCCTCAGGCCAGCCCGCCGTTGGAATTTACAGTCCGGTCGGCCTGCCTGCTAATAAAACACATGTGGACTTGTAGAGGAATGGGGAGGGACGGGGTCCTGAGAACAGCCTCTCTCTGTATCCGAGTTACTTAAAGCACAAGCATACATGCACAGGAACAAACCCATTCATATGTACGTGTAGACCTGCTAATGCTAGTTCAAACACATTCACATGCTGGTAAACAAGTTCCCTGCACATTCAGTACTGTTAGTGATTCTGCTTCTACCTTTTCCACCTCCTCTATTGTTTGTCCACATTATTTATGCTAATGCAGGCTGCTCTATATGATGTGTCAGAAGAAAACATGACCAATGCCATGCCACAGCGATGCTTTGGGATTATACTGATACCCACGTGCTAACATGACCACGGTGACAATACCAACATGCTAATGCTACCATGTGCAGCATCTTTACTTTAGCATGCTAGCATTCTAACATTAGCTAATTAGAACTGAACACAAAGTACAGCTGAGGCGGTCTTGAATGTTATTAGTTGTGTGAGTATTTCGCCAAGAAACACAATTTGGGGATGAGTGGACATTTTGACCTGGTGTTGGCACTAAATTAAAAGTGAAGGGATCACAAGTCATTGGGATTCATCCTCTGGGGAACATAGCTGTCTCTGCAGACGTTCATGGCAATCTATCTAATGGTTTGTTAAGATATTTCAGTCTGAACAAAAGTGGTGGACTGACGAACCAACATTGACAGCCCTAAGCTGCTAGTGTGGCTAATACATATGAAAAAAATATGTAAAACAAAAGAAAAAGATATTCAAAATACAATATTGATATTTAATCGAGCCCCAAACATGATCTCCTTGCCAGCCATTGATAACCATTTCTAAACTCAAAAAAGCTGTCCTGGGATCAGCTGGAACCATATATTCCAAATTTGTAAAGTGGATCATTGGGGGATTAGGCTACAAATGTTCCACACATGTCATTGATTTCCACTCGACAAAGCACGAAGACTAGCCCGAGCAAAGTGGCCTCAATTCCAACTGAAATCAGTCCTGTATGTCTTCCCTGTGCTTCGCTTCAAACAACAACTGACATGAAAAACACATGCAGCTCTTCTTTATCCATTCACAAAACTGTGGCTCACCGTCTATCCTTTGCTAATTGTAAATGCACAGGATCTCTTTCTTGCTTGTTCTCTCTCTTTTCTTTGTCCTATTATTTCTCTTTCTCTGTGATTCATCCTCCAGCTGTCCACAAAATATGTCCTCTCAGAGCAGATACACTCAAGGACTATCCCCTGCGTAGAAAAGCTTGCAATTAAATGTTTTATATACTCTCTTTTCCCCTGACAGAGGAAAAGATAGTGTGTGCATGCCTGTGGCATGTGTGCTTCAAACTGGGGCCCTTCTGAGTTTTGTGAGACTCGAGGGGGTCGAGAAGAGAGATAGATAGAAAGCCCCGTCACCAAAACCTCTCAAACTCAACCTCTCCACTCGTTAATCTCCTGCCCTCAGAGAGTCTGCAGAGATGCGTGTCTATTTTAAAGAAATATGTAGAGGTTGTCCCATTGGTCAGCATACCTGTTAAGTGATGAGAAATAAGGCACCAAAGTCAAGCATGTGAACATTATCACCTGAAAAACAACCTCGTCGCTGCTATGAAATCTTATTGGTACTTTAGAATAATGAGTCTAGGTTTGAAGGTTTGGGGATTTTAAAACATGGCAGAAGTAACAAATTTACTTAAAAGCTAAAATCCCTCCATGGTAGAGGAATGCATTGTACAAGATTCTTTTGAGTAAATAACATTTACTAAAATGTCAGTCTTACTTATACCTAAACCTGCATCTTGAAGCCGCTTGAAGGCGCACACACAAACACAACATTCACGTATTACTTCATTATATTTCTTGATATAGTAAACATGTTAGCTTCCAATTGTTTAATTGCATATCCAGCAGTCACCAAGCAACATTAGCATTCATTTGGAGTCAAGTTTTATACGATTCAACTCACAAGGGAGATATTAGGCTACTAAGTTGCTAAATGTTCCCCTATGGTCGCCAGTTAGTCAGTGTTGGCAAGTTACTTTCTAATGTAATATACTACATATTACTGGTTACTTTCATTTG
Organism: Cebidichthys violaceus; assembly: GCF_023349555.1. Lineage (NCBI taxonomy): Eukaryota > Metazoa > Chordata > Actinopteri > Perciformes > Stichaeidae > Cebidichthys > Cebidichthys violaceus. The sequence goes on from NW_027176384.1 coordinate 139,632, forward strand.
AAAGCAATATGTTGTTTTACAGTATTATTGTCTGCGTACAGTAATGCGATACTATATTTTGCGTCACCAAAATAAATCGTAGGCATGACTAGGCATCATATCATGATGAAGGTATATATGTTTCACAGCAGGTTATCAAAGCACAGTAGCTCAATCCAGAGGTGGTCAATATGTCATTTCATAATTTAGGATGATGTAAACAAAGAGACTGCGCAAGCAGGGCATCGTAGACTTCTCCATTGTTTCTCAAGCTGTCCCGCATCATGTGGATGCACAGACAGTGGTGGGGGTTGGGATGCGACTGGGGTCAAATTAAGGCTAAATCGAAGTCTGTATATTATTTAGATATAGGCAGATAATGATGGAGGGATGGGGAATGGGTGTCTAGGGATTAGATGCACTGTCTTAAGTGTCCTTGAGAAAAATGTATACATTTACTCATCCCCTGTTGGATAAAAAGCTCTACAAAATGTCTACAAATATAACATTAGGGATATAGAAAAAAACTCACATTATCCAGCATCACACATATAAGGTATTGTGTGTGTGTGTGTGTGTGTGTGTGTGTGTGTGTGTGTGTGTGTGTGTGTGTGTGTGTGTGTGTGTGTGTGTGTGTTCGTACAGTACTGGGGTCACAAGTACAGTAAAGTATAAGAGTGTCATGTCAGTGGAAGGAGGGGCTGGAGCGGTTATTTGCTCACTGTCCATGTATTGTCTTTGTGTAATGAGGACAGAGGATGCAGTATATGGGACACAGAGCAGTATTATTCTATCCATTGAGCTACATTGCTGGAAACAAATGAACTGAGTCAGTTTGTGGCTTGAGGGCTTATTTGTGCTCAAGACATATTTTGGTAATATAAAAATTAAAAACCTTGTGACCATGTGTGCCATTTTGTAATGACAGCTTTTACATTTTTGCCCATGGTGGATATCTCATTAAAAAAGGTGAAACTTGTGGGGCCCAGGTCTGTGGAGGGCTTTTGACCCACCGGCGCTTCTGCCGTGTCTGACACCTAATCTCCAGGGAGTCATGAGAAATCTTCTCTTTGCATGTAAAAAGGAAATGGGAATTAGATTCAGGAAACTTCGCCCCTTGTGTAAGTTATATCCACTGTATTCTTTATTGTCAGTGTTTATCCTTTCAGACATTTACAGTTCTCACAGAGATGAAACCAGTTTATCCGTTTGACTGAGTGTTTTATTTTTGTTTTTATTTATAATAATTTGTAATAATTTGGTTCATGTCTCACACGCTTAGACTAAATTATGGTCTAAATGTTGCTTTTAGGTTTTAAATGCTGATATAAAGTCATGAAATATGATTGCTCTGTTTTCCAAAATTTTTAAATGAATAGTGACTTTGGCTCATTGTTGGCAGGTCACATGTGTTTTTTTAGAAGACAACGTTCTCATTTTACTTTCTCGTGTAAAGGTTCTTTTGTCTTTTGACAAGTCTGCATCTCTGTGTGTTACATCCTGTGTTGTGTGACGCTAGGCTTGAGTGTGAGCAGAGCTCGTGTAAATGTGGTTTACATAAACCTATAATTGCTTTCACATCCCTGATCCCCGCCGCAGGCCTGTTCCTCCAGTGTCATGCTGCCGCAGTGTCAGCAGCATGCCAACACACACTGTTACATACGTAATTGATCGGTCTCCATGGTGACGTGCAACCTGAGGAGTCATCGTCCTGGGGATCTTGATCCAATTCACAGGTTTTCTCGTGTGATTATGTCATAATTGTGTCACTCTTACTTGCTTGTGTAATTAAAACCAAGTTAAACACATTTTTAAAAAAAAAGTGTTTTACTTTTAAATTGAAATGGTTCAGGTCGGATTTATCATTTCCAATAAGTGAGATTCAGTTATTTTTACGGGAGCTACTGAACAGGACATGGTAATGAGATGAGAAATCACTGAAGCTGAGACTGGTGAACCCGTCACAAATGATTTGTGTGAAGGCCACAGTGGTCAGACAAAACATTATCCTAATGCAGGATTTCTACACACTCAATAAAAGAAAATGTTTGAATTTTTCATTTCATTATGAATAAAATGCTGTTTTCCCTGGAGCCCATATATTCATGCATTTTGCAGTCACAATCGTTTTATTTGAAACAATAAAGTGTCAATGATAAACTGGAGATGAGAGTGGAAACATTCTCTGTGTGGTCCTGCACATGAATTAATCATAATAGCAGCAGGTGTGTTTTTGAACATAAATCAAATTATATCTGGAAGGTATTAATACAATTCTGCTGTAAGCTGTGAAATGGCCTGAAGTTAGTGGGGTGAAAATGTGCCACAGGTTGAAGTATGTTAAAATAAACTAGCATTACCACAGGTGCAGATGTGTGTTAAGGTGTCATAGGTTGAAGAAAGCTGCAGTTTGACAGTTTCAAGCTGAGACTGATGGGCTTTTGCTCGAGGACGGAAGAAAAGTCACTCAGAGTTCAGACACAGCTGTCTGTCTGTCTGTCTGTCTGTCTGTCCGTCTGGCAGATGATCGATGTGCAGCGTCTTTATGCATAACGTGAAAACCCCAGCGGAGTCAGCCAGAAAGGGCACCGCTGAAAGGGAACAACAAGGTTTTAAACCCACTGGGTACAGCATGACACTGAAACTTGGAATATTTTGACATTCAAATGCTGTTAAGGCCATCAAAATTAAAAAAGGTTAAACTCTGTGGAACTCCAAAAACTGTTAATACAGGAAATAAATAAATGTCAACACACGCAGCGTGACTGCAGAAATAGTTGGGAGCTGTTGAGCTGGGAACACAAACACCATGGAGTGATATTGACATTTTGTCAATTCAAGATGTAATTATCTGGCTAGCATAACAGCAGCGACTGGGCACAGCCAGACTATAATAGGAAATTATACAAGTGATGCATATTTATCGAGCACAGACACACAGATCTTAGACTGGCCATTAATCTGAATGTATACACCAATGGTGACATATTTCTACAAGGACAGTAACCCAGAATTGTAGGGTCAATTTGGTGTGTGTGTGTGTGTGTGTGTGTGTGTGTGTGTGTGTGTGTGTGTGTGTGTGTGTGTGTGTGTGTGTGTGTGTGAGAGAGAGAGAAAGAAAGAGACAACGTATCATCCTGTTGCTAATTGATTGGCCCTGTAGCGCTCGTGGTGATGGGCTTATCTGGTCTTTACAAACATGTGACTAGATGGATTCATCTGATGCTGAAACACACAGATGCACAGTACATGTGAAATTGTCACATCCTACATGGTAGACACTTTAATCATGTAGAAAAACAAGTAAAGGCTTTGCATGCAAGTGGAAGGCATTTTGCAAGAAACCATTTACAAGCCCTCCAAACAAAACAGAATAGATTGTCTATCATTGCCTTTTCAGCGCTTTCGGTATTGACAATATACGTATTATTATGCTCACGTTAAACCCTCTTCAGAAAGCCGGATAACTGTAGAAATGGCTAGGAGGGTCAACTTTACATCCCCACTTTATTAGGTGTCTCATGGTTTCCGTAGAAATACAACATTGATAGTCACTTAAGTGCATGTACTGTAAGTTTCGTAAGGAAACTGTCATATCAGAGATAACAGAGACTGCCATCCGCATGGTGTTGACCTAGTGGTGGGAACACTGTAAACACTTCTACTTGTAATATAAATAACAATCTTCATAACAATTGAAGTCTTTGTGTCTTCTTGCCCCCCAAATAATTGCTCAAGGTACAAAAAATCCACATAATGACCGTGCACAGATTATAAAACAAAAGGCTGGCTAATCCTGTGGCTGTGCAGAATTTGGAGCATCACTTGTTAATGTACGCAGCTCATTGTGTTAATGAGCCTACTGTACACCATTTTTACTACTTTCTCACCACTGTGCCAAACTTTAGCCACATCACTTACAATGCCTCCCTTAATGTGGTTGATGTTGGCCCCCTAGAGTCCCTCAGGCTGCCGTCTGTTGCTCTGCACGCCACCTTGTAATTAACCTGTTTATTTTTAAAAAAGAACGCTTTATGAATAAATTTGACATTGCTTGATGTGATGGATGTGCGGTTAGCTTCATGCACTGCTGCTGACTTCTGAAGAGATTTGGGCTTTGAGTGTAAAACAGCCCTGTTAGTGCCTGGTTGTTATATTTACTTTAAGCTTTCAGCTCCAGGGGGCCACGCCACTGGTACGGCTTTAATGAACGCCACTGTAACAGCAGGCAGTTACCCACACGCACATAAACACACACATGTATGCACACAAGAGGCAGCATACATAGGCTACGCACAAAGAGAAAACACATGCACACACTCGTGGTCACTCAAGCAAATGAGGTTAATCAAGCTGGGATGATTCCACTCCTTTATCTGCTGTAATTGTTTTGGGTGCCCCCTTTTTCACAGTCTCTGATGCTACTGGGTTGCATGATTCCATCTCTACCACTTTGTTTACACATTTAGCTGATTCTCCAGTTTGTATTATTTATTTTACACATAAAAAGGAATTGATTGTTCTTAAGCCCCACCCACATTTGTTACTAAGCAAGCTTTCCGTTCTTACAGTTTAGTGAGAACGGAAGAAGAGTTATAACTTTTAAAACCATGAGTTCCTTGATCTCAGACAGAGGTAAGATGAAGTCAGGGATTTAATTTGAAGCCAGTGATCGTTGACTGTGGCTGGCAGATTTTTTTGCAGCTGTAACCACATAGCTAATTAAGCCACCGTTGGCTTCAAGAGTTGGTTTAAAATGCAGTGTCCTGTTTTTATATTTTATATCATAAAATGTGATCTAATATTCTTTATAGCATGGCCAGTGCCTGGATTTATTTTCCCTTCCGGTCCTAAGGGGGAGGTCGACCAATATGTGGAGGTAAGAACATCAATGTCCATGACTGCAGAGTTACTTAATAAGGACGTTTTTGTTTTTTTTGTTTTTTAACAAAAGCAACACAGAGCACATTCCATATAAATGAATTGTTTTTTAATTAAATTTGGCCAAAAAATATTCAACTAAATAACTATCAGGCAAATACAAGTAAGCACAAGACAATGACGTTTACATGCAAAGGTGAAAGACTCTAGCACCGGTCAGCACTCATGCAGCCACAATTAGCCTAACATGCATGCACACACACACACACATACCAATTGCCTGTTAAAGTGTTTTTATTGAACTATTTGCTTAAACATGAGGTTTAAAAAAGAGTGATGCCTTGGTTTTACTAACTAATTAAAGCTTGTATTACAGAAGTGGCCTCAACTAAAGTTTCCTGCATTTTTTGATCATCTCCACATTGGCTAGGAGGAATTGTAGAACATTTCCCTGTACAAAGCCGTTTCTTTATATTCATATTTCAGGAACGTCCTGCATGAATGGCTCTCTTCAGATTAAGTCAGAATCTCAAGGCCAGGACTGACCTGAAACATTCTGAAATGTTACTTTTCTTATCTCAAAGCCATTTTAAAGCTGACTTTTCACTCTGTTCAGGGGCATTGCCATCTCCCGTCTCCCGTCTCACAGCTTCCCTTAACTTTCAAACATGTAAAATAAATTTTTACAAGTGCATGCATTGTTTTCTCAATGAGTAATGGTTGTTCAGGCCCAGTGGGGTCAAAACGACTACTAATCACGGTGAACCTTTTTCCGTGCTTCACTTTAAGGAGGATGTTATGTTAGGCCATTAGGCTATTTGTTTCAAGTTTTCACATAACAGTGTCCCAGTAACATGATAGATGTCTGTAACCCCACAAAATGATGCTGTTTGAAATGCCCCAATGTTAATGCTGGGAAAGCTAGTCAGCACATTCTAACGTTTGCAGTTTAAGTAAGAGAAGACAAACACGCTGTTAATCCATTTCTTACACTCATGCTATTTGATTTCACTGAGGGTAAAAAATATGGCAATATTCTTCTAAGATTCCCTCCTTCAAAACAAAACCAGCTGACAGAACTGGGCATGGTATTGTGGAGCTACAGGGGGCAAAAGGATACAGGCTGTATACCTTATGTTGTCCCAAATGGTAATTTTCCTCCCTCCTTTCCATAACTAACCCCCCTCTGGTCTCGGAGAGAGTGGCTGTGCTGCTATATGGACTGCTTGCTTGGCTAAACGTTGGGTTTCATTGTGAGTCAATGGGGTGTGAATAACAAGCATGGGCTTTCTGCAGGACACAGTTGGGCATTAAGAGATGATCTGCAGAAAACAAAGGATAATAGGGTGTGAGGGACAAACTGTGCAGGACTGGAGAGGTTTACACACACTTAAAGATCACCCAATACAGTAGAGAGGTCAAAGAAGAATGGATTATCTTGAGTCAGCCAGAAACCATTCTTTTGTATGTGTTTGAGGATTAGGGATTGCTGTATTATGCATTAGTGCTTTATATAAATTACTTGAAATCGATATTTTACAAATAGTGTTATTTAGAGCAAGACAGCTTACTCAGAACTCACATTTGAATTCATCCAGGCAGGTTCTGAAGCAGTCAAAATCAGCATATGTTTTCGTGTTTTCTCCCCCTCTCCCTAAGTAAACATAATCGGGCCAGTGAGTCAATGAATAGTGTCTTTATTCCACATGGATGGCTGCAGCAAGGATCTACTTGAAAATAGAGCCTAGGTGGTCTTGATTCAAGTGCAGACTGGAGCAGTGATTGAATTACTGACCGAAACCTTGTCTTTTTATTCAAAATGCCAAGATTAGCAATGCATAAAACAGGAAATTTGTTTCAGGTTGCCTTGAAAACTGGATTTGGAGGGAGCCCAATAACAACATTAGAAGGCTGATGTGATTACCAGACTGTTGGTCGGCACAGAAATGTGACTAAAAGCAGCAGACTTATGATTGTGACGCTTCTCGGTAGCAATCAGTTTAACTAGTGGAGGTGTCAGAGTTGCAGGGCACTAAAGAGGGACATAATCAAACATGATGTATGGTTTTGTGTTGGACTGGGAGCCGGATGGCAGGAAATGCACATCCATCAAACCAACAGCCAACCTATTTAGTCTCTGACTGAACACTTTAGATTGTGCTTAATTTGATTGACTTTTGTAAAAGAGTTTCCTAACCAAATTTGCACACGAATCCTATTAAGTAGCTTTGTTTTGTGTTTCTGCATTTTGGCATTTGAAGGTCATTCAAAATAAATGTCAGTGGGTTGTACTTTTCCCAACATGAACTCACTATTTGTTAAAGTGATGCATTTAGAAGGAAAGGTGGTATGAATGTAAAGCCTTAAGCTAAGGCTTTACGGCCGTGTTAGCAGCTCCGTTATGCTGTACCTATGTAGAGTAGTGCTTTGGGCTAAATGCTTACATGAACATGATAACATGTTCACAATGACAATGCTAACATGCTGATTTTTAGCAGATTGTTTACCATGTTAATTTAGCAAGTAAGCATGCAAACATTTGCTAATTAGCACTAAACATTAAAGTAGAGTTATGGCTGAAGGAATTTCCAGGTACAGGGGTCATAAACCAAAGTATTAGACAAAGTAAAAATGTGACCTGTTGGGGATCACAAAATATAAAATTAAGGGCATACCAAAGTGATTACTCCTCCTCCTCTGGAGACAATGAATGTCTGTTCCAAATTATGTGGCAATCTATCTTATTTTTGCTGAGATATTTCACAAAAATATCAACCTCATAATAGAAGAAAGATCACAAAGTGAAAAGGATTCATCCCCTGGTGACCATGAATTAATGTACACAATGTAATGGCAATCCATCCAATAGTTGTTGAGATTTTTCAGTCTGGATCAAGGTAGTGGACCGACCAACAGGCCAACATGGACATCCATGAAGCCATTTCACCATTGTGGCCAAACTTTCTCAAAACATGTTGTGCTTTAAAACCAGATACACCCGAGGGTCCCCCATTTGGACGCAGAGTACATCAAAACTTAGAGAGTTTTGTGTTAAAAGTAACTGGCAGAGAACCCACGAAGAACGAATATAGTGATGTTATAGTTCTGCAGAAACCTCAGCGTCCTGGGAACAACATGAACTAGGTCACTTCTACATGAGACAAACACATCTGCCATCAGCCAAGCAAACAAATAACAAAATATCATAAATCATACTCGATATGACTGGGACAGACCGGAGAAAAAGGCTGCTACACTCCGTTAGCAACGTGCTACCTACGAACATGCAGCATGAAAAAGCACGAGCGCCTGACGGAGATTACGGACATAGTTTCCATTTCTCTCCCCGGTAAACCATCGCAGAGATATTCAGCTTCGAACACAAAAAGTCACACAGCTTTCATCGAATATTGTACTTACTTTTGGTCGAATCTCAGCGAAAAAATGGAATATCTCCGTACTTCCAACGCATGTTTGTCCAGCTGCTGGTGCTCCGTGTGAATCCGTTCGATTCGTGTCTCTCCGACACTCCTCGGATTCTTGGGAGGGTTGGAAGCTCAGCAAATCAGATTTCAGAGCTGGACCTTTTTGAGCTTTATTGGCTAATAGTGCTGTCAATCATCTAGCTTTCAATTCCAGGCAATTCTATTGGCTCCTACGGTTCGAAGGATGTCTCAATGGTGAAAATCGGAGAAGGGGGGGCTGAGATACAGCCCTGAACAGAGAGTCGAAGCAGGATTTGACCTTAAACTAAATAACTAAAAAGGGCATAGAAAGAGCTTAAAACACTCAAAAAAGGTCCAATCTTCGGTCTATTGATTCAATGAACATCATGAGTGATACATAGAAGTGATATAGAGTGTTTTTGAATTTTAAAAATACTTTTTTATTCAAATCTTGGAGTATTTGATCAGTTTTCTAATTTGAAATGCTCTATATTTCATAAATGTTTCACTGTATCTATGTATAGCTGTGTATATAGAGCCTATATCAGTTGTTCTAAGAGCCCAGCATATTAAAAGTCTTGGATACCCATACTTTCCAAAAAACAATACCCTAAAAGTGCTGTTTTTCAAGATCGAGCTTTTGAGTTTTCCAAGTTCTGCTGTGTTCCATCCTTATCTTATGTGAACCAGTAACATGTATTCTGATAGTTCCATGATTTTTCTCATCTCAAAAATATATAAAAAAAGTTTTTTTTTTTTTTTTTTTTTTTATTTATTTTTTTTTTTTTATACAATTAATTAGGTATTTCTTATCTTTATTCGAGCTGAGGCCTGCAAATAGGCCTCGTTTTTAAAAGGTTAAAAGATATACAGAAATAAGTATGCCGAAGTTTTCCAGAGTGGATACAAAAGTTTTGGGAAGAAACCTCTAAATCTCTTCTTTTTCTTAAAACGGGAATCCTCTGTATTTTCTGGAAGTCTCCGTCGACTCCAAAACATTTCAGAACCGTTTAAGGTAACGCACGCGACCTTGTGAAAGTCTTTGTTTTGGTTGTGGTGAGCCGAGGTCACTCTGTGTTTTGTCCTCGGGCTAATAGCGGGTTAAATGAGCCCGGCAAGTTGCAAAGAGGGCAAGAGTCCGACTGAAGGGTCTCAGAGCTGATCTTTCAGCAGGCAAAGTCCAACATGATGCAATTTATGCAATTAATCAATCTTTTGGGAAGAATAACATTTTTTTTTCTTCCTTGGACATTGCCTGGGTAGAGTTTGGGCTGTCAAGTTCGATGTTGCGTTCAGACTGTTGAGTCAATCCTGTAGGTCCGGGTTGTCGCCACTAGTTCCCCCAGGGACGGGTGACCTTTGACCCCCCTGGTAGCCAAGGGGGTCACCAAGCGTTGACCTCGGCAGTAACAAGGGTGCATTCCCACTGAGAGGGTTGAAGCCCTGAAACCCCAAGGTCGCAAACACACACACATTCCCAAGCATAAACACATTCAAAATACCAACTGAGCTCCTCTGCCGAGTCAGCAAAAACAAACTGGTTGGTTTTGATAATCAAGTTTGCCTTTGAAGGTTTTTTTTGTGAGCGTTATTAAAGTCCCCCCCCCCCCCAGAGTCACAGAGTCTGGCACGGCTTTATTAATTAGTGCAATGAGTAGCGAGTGATTTACGGTGGGAGTCTTTGGTGTTAGAGTTTAGAGTGGTGGAAATAGGTATCATTAGTCTGTGGGACGCTCTAAGTATTGGTCATATACACATAATGAAGGCTTTCATTAGGAATCTGTGAGGATTGGTTGTGCAAGGTGAGTAAGCATGTGTGTGTGTGTGTGTGTGTATGTGTGTGTGTGTGTGTGTGTGTGTGTGTGTGTGTGTGTGTGGTGGCAGCATGATATGCATGAGAGTAAGCAGGCATACGTGTTTTATTTGGTTTAGTTTGGCTGCCTTTGTCATCAGGGTTACTGTATTTGACAACAAGCAACGAGCAATAGCACGTACACAGAATTTTCTCTTACCCTTATCCCTTTGACTTTCCCTCTTCTTTACTGCTCATTCATTCGTACCTCTACCACCTTCACCTCCAAGTACGTGCTGACCTCATTGTTGCCATGTTGCCATTTCTTCCTCAACCCACATGACCTGTCTCCCTCCCACAAGTATCTGTCTCCTTTCATTTTACTATTTTCCATTCATTTTTTTATTTGTACTTGTATTTTTCATGTACTCAAGCTTCATCCCACTGATACATGGTAACAAGTTGCTGAGAGTGCACACATATAGTACTTTATATATATATATATATATATATATATATATATATATACATACACACACACACACACACACACACACACACACACACACACACACACAGCAGGTTGCTCTGCTACTGTTTACTGATGTGAAGCAATCGTGTTTTACATGGTGGATCTGATTAATGTGGTTAGTTCATTTTACAGATGATGCTTTTTTGCCCTGAGTGCTTTCAGCTGTTAGACAGTTTGTGGCTATCGTCCGTGTATTCTGATAAGATTTGAGGTAAATATAAAAAATATAGTCTGGGTTTGATGTTTGTTGTATTAAATTATTATTTGTATAGGCTAGTATGTCCCTCTGTCCCTTTCTGTGCATCTGCTGCCTTGACCCTATCTCCCTATTAATTGCAAAGAATTGTTAAAGCCATACTTCAGTCCCAGACAAGCTCATTGCCATTTTTAGCCTCTCTAGTGGAAAACGATACCTGCTAAACATCAACCACATGTTAGCATTGTCATTGTGAGCATGGTAGCATCATAAACTGTGTATAAGAGTACATCCACACTACTCCGTTTTCGTTTGGAAACGCATATGTTTTGCTTCGTTAACACTGAGCGTCCACACTACGCCGGCGTTTTCAAGCACCGTAAAGGGATAAGTTTAGAAATGATCCCGAAGCCGGATGACTTTGAAAACTCCGGGTAGCGTATTCGTGTGGACGGGCGGAAACGCATACGTTTGGAAACAATGACATAGACACCCGCGATCAACTACCAGGTTAATTTAACGCGGACAACTGATTACAGTTATTGCTGACCTTGTTGTCTTTACTAGCAGCTGTTGTCCAGTTAAAGTCTGCATGTCTGCGGAGCGGCGTGAGAGAGAGAGAGAGAGAGAGAGAGAGATAGAGAGAAAGAGAGAAAGAGAGAAGATCTTAAGTATCAAACACGTACTTACGATCATTAAAGACTACTTTATTACTCTGGTTGCTTAGTTACAAAATATGACAATCTACTTCCTGTTTACATCGGCGCATGCCCAGTGTACGTGAAGAGTCACGTGATATTCGTTTCCAGGCGTGTAGTATGGACGGAGATCATTTCGGAAACGATGGCTGAAACGCTGCATGGACGGAGATTGTTTTCGTTTGAAAACTCCATTTCCAAACGAAAACGGAGTAGTATGGATGTAGCCTAAGTGAACATAGCCACTGTGGTGTCACTGGTTTGTAAACTATGGTTTTGAAGCCTCGAGTTTAACATTTTGGCCATCTTGTTTTTGGGAACCAGAAGTGACACGAGAGGGCTGCGCTAAGACACTTTTGGGCAACCAAAATGATATGATCAACTTTCACAAATTGAAAGCACAATTTGATAGGGTTTGATTTGATTTTGGGGCAATTTTGTGTCCCGTCCTGCTTGTGCTGATCTCTCCCTTGCCCAGGTGTGAAATGTGTGGCCTCTTGAAGGGCACTTTTGACATCGTCAAATGAAATGCCTCGTGAATGAAAATCAAACGACCTCTTTACCAAAATCTCCTATTAGATGTGAATTTATGTAGCACAATCACACTGAAGTGTTAATATGAGCAATGCCTTCTGCCCACATGTGTGCTGCTAAGCTGCCAGTGGATACAACTACAGCAAACACACACACACACACACACACACACACACACACACACACACAGTGCCAGCAAAAAGCAGCCAATTAACCGCAGACCACTCCAGTTCATCATTAACATTGTCTCTCAGTGTGTGTGTGTGTGTGTGTGTGTGTGTGTGTGTGTGTGTGTGTGTGTAGACAGAGGGATCTCTAACCTTATGTAATCTGTGTATATCCTGTAGGCTTGTCATCTGCTGGTAAATTAATCATTAAGTCCTGCTGCTGCTGCACTGAACTATTTCTGGCCTCTGGTAGCCTCTGCTTTTTTTTCAAGCTGTGCATCAAGCTGTTCTTTTATATAATACTAAATCCAATGTAAAAATAAAATATATTATCTTGTATGACTTTCATTACTCCTGTCTGTAAAGAAACAAATAAATACAAGCTTACTTTAGCGTATCTGCACTCACTCTGAGTTAAACGACATTAAAACACCTATCAAGGAAATTAACACAAATTTGACATAAACCAAAAGGTTCTCAGAGATGGAGTTCCATTTAGAATAAAATTAAGAGCTTATCCACAGGGGCATCTTCTGATGGCTTTGGTCCTCGGAGACTCATTGATCTCAGCAGCAGGTTTTATCTCAATTCCTGTCTTCCCTGCTGCTGTACGCAGATGGTTAGCTCCTTCAAACTGCTTAAAGGTTTTCTTAAAAAGCACCTTTAGGAAAGTGAAAGATTTGTGCTTTTGCAGAATTTATTCTTTATCAGTTCTTCTCCTCTCTCTTGGTGTAAATTATTTTTTAACGCACACTCACAAATACACACTCTGTGGGAGTTGGCTGCCATGGTGGCTGAGTGTGTGTGATGCCAAGGCAGCAGCCTGGTGCGGCAGTGACGGTGAGTCATAGCTAGCAAGAACACAGCAAGAAGCCATGGCACCCAGTCATTACACACACACACACACACACACACACACACACACACACACCAGACAACATACAAACCAGGTGCTGTCCAGATGCAACAGTTTCTTTGATTCAGCATGTTGAACCGATGACTTTTCCTTCGCCATCACTCAGTCAATTCTTCTGTGTGTATTTATTTCTTCTTTATCTGTTCTCACATCAAAGTAACATGATGTCCAACCCACTCAAACACTGGGCCTTAGTACTGTCAAACAACACAATCAACTAAACAAATAACCTCATCAAAATAAACAACATTAATCCTCCCCTGTTTACATACTTGAGGAGATGGTGATGTCATGCTTGGTTGCAGAAATCTATGGTGGTTTGCCACATGCATGTGTTGTGTTGACGTCTGTGTGCCTGCATGCACACGTCAGACTTCATGAAGGGCTTTTTCCTCCTTTATGATCTGGAGACATGATTACAGGCAGGAATCAGAGTTTTCCTCCTCTCAATTCGCTAACCTGTAAATATCAGCTGAGGCGAGCACAGCTGGTTAGCGCAGCACTGCAAGGCACCACTCTGGTGGCTTTATGCCTCATTGGACTCTAATGTAGCGTGGCAAAGCAGCAACACAGATCAGGTAGAGAGCTGACTTATCACAAATTAAGAACTTCAGAACAAAATCAGATAGTCTTCATTTGAAAATGAAGGCCTGGTCTTATGGGTGGAAGTAGAAATGGCCACTTAAAGATTAGTTAATACCCCTTCAAATAATCAAAAATAAATTGTGTCATCAACTGTGCTGACCTCGAATAAGAAATGGTAAATCATAACTTATGTACAGACAGGGCGAACAAATGGTCACACAGACTCTCCTGTAACATACAGGTCACACGTTCACTCCATATAGCTTCCCATTTGCTGCCATTACGAGCCAAGTATTCACTCTCAGTTTGAGCTGTTCTGACAGTTTAGCTCGTCCACTGTAAATCACTGTAATGAGAGTGTTTGACGAAAGTGAGACGAAAATTATCCGACAAGATGTAAAGTCATAACAAATATTTTGAGTTTCTTGTTCTGCGGCGACGAGGTCGTAGACAGACGAGGGTGGCATCTTTACTTAGATGTTTGTCAGAAGGTGAACTCTGGGGAAAAGAAAAACAGCATTCCTAATAGTTCTCTGTCTCTCTCACTCTTTTTCTTCTCTGCACACACACCTGAGCCCACTTATGTGTGTTATTCTACACCCAGCAGCAGCAGCAGCCCCGGCAGAGCTCAGGCAGGTGTAGTGTTACATCACTGACACACTTTACCATTAGCTACAGCTACATCAGGATGTTTCTCTACTCGCTAATCACTGTTTGGGAAGTTCTTTGACTTTGTTTTCATTACTTCACGGAAAGATGAGATGTGTGCTATTGACTTGTGAAACTGTGATACGATGATATGTAAGGTTCTCTGTGCAGGCAGCCTGACAATAGATGGCATTCATCTCATATTTATAAAATACCTATGAGAAAAATGTAGAAAATGTGCCATCCAACAATGTAAATATGCAGTGGTGTCATGCGACTAAGTACGTTTACTTGAGTACTATACTTAAAAGGTGCAAAATTTGAAATTCAGAGCATATCTATTGCTTCCATGCCGCTATCAACATGGCGACGGCTGAGCTGGTGGCTTGAAGCTACAGTGTTAACCTGAGGGAGGATGGGCGCTGTCTGCTGTAACCATTGCATGAGAGCGGTGCAGAGCGGTGGCCATGAGCTAGCCAGTGGGGCACGCTTACCTGCACTAAAATGCTCTATGAGGCATGTGCAGCTGTCCGGGCTGTGTCAACAAAGCACAGAGAAACTCGGATAACAACGCAAAAAGAAGGGAGAGTGACTTCATTCTCTACTGAGGTAGACATTACTCCACTATATCTTTACATATTAGTTGTTGTAGATGCTATATCAAAGCTCTGAGTCCCATGGACAACCTTTAAGTACAGTATTTCCATTTTATGCTACTTTATAGCAATTTCAGTGCAACAGTATCAGTATTTAAACTGCCCGTTGTGTTTAAATGATAAAATGTAAACTACATATTGTACTTTATAGTACATGTATCTGCAGTTTGCCCTGGTCCAAGTCTGTTGAAAACACTGTCATCTCTGCTGCTGCAGAAGTACTGACTAAATGGAAACAGTGTTTGGATTTTTAAAGTTTATATATATATATAGAGCACAGTGTCTGTTATATGTTTTACACCATCCCGATGCCCCTCTGCAAAGTGTTCCAATGTTTAACTTGTATTAGTTCAGTATTTGTTGATGTGTCTCGCCAACCAAAACAAATCCTTGTCCATTTATTGCCTTTGGCAAATAAAGTGATTTGGATTCTGCTGCTTTCTATACTTTTGAGAGATAGATGAGAGATGTAGCAATGGGGGGGGGGGGGGGGGGGGGGGGGGGGGGGGGGACAGAATGATAGATGGACCAGGCACAGTGAAGGCATGTTCAGTGGACACAAGCCAAGATTTCTGTCAGAGGGGCTTAACCCAACAGGGTGAGCTTTCTCACATCCTCCCCTGGAGAGTTTCAGCCCCTCCCCTCGACTATGTCCGTCCTACCCATATTCCCCCTATCCCTCATATTCCCCCTCTCTTTCCCTTCTCTTTTTATAGCTCTCCTCCATCTGTCTCCGCTCTTCCCTTCCTTCCCTCCGCTCTTCTCCCTCTCTTCACAGGGGTGATGACAGAACTTCCCTGGCACGTGTTGCGCAGATGAACCTCCAGAGTCTCCAGACACACACATGCACCCCCATGCAGGACACATGCTGAATGGATTTATTCACTGTGCCATACCCACCTGGGTTGAGGAGATGGTGATGGAACATAGAGTGAAGCCTGCAGCCAGGCTACATGCAAGATTATTTACTGCCTTGCTGTGGTGTACCATCTTCCCAGTACCATCTGATGACTTAGCTGCAGATATGCCGCCCTGTAACTTGATGCGCATCCGTGCCAGAAACAACGTGTTAATTAGTGAGCTTCAGAGGTGCTGGAGTAGGATGGAGGATGCACAAAGGTCTCATGTCCCACCCTGCTCCTTAGATTATGGTTTTAATTTTGGTTTGGTTTTAATTTTTTCTTTTCAAGTAAAGACTTCTTTTTTTTTTATAAATTCCTGTGTCTGAGTCGTCGACAAAAGGTATAGCTAAGATATCTATAATAAGAACACAATGTGATTTTTCGATTTTTTGCCAAGGGTGGACTGATTCAAATTAGCTTTAAACTCCAAGTTTGTAGCAGCCATAATGAAGCAAGCTCATACTTATACATCTGTTTCTGAGCTCATTTCTACCTTCTTTGATTTCTTTTATGATTAATGGAGCATGGAGACAGTGTGTTCTCTTGTGTTAGTATGATTGTGCAGATGAGAGAAATAGTACCCTTTGAGAATTTTTCTGCTTTCTCTGGATTATGTCTTGTAACGGTGCCTGTTCTGGCAGTGGACACAGACCAACTCTGAGCATTAGAGGATAAAAACATTGAGCTCATTCCGCCACTGGAAAGCTTTGGACTTTTAATATGTTTGCTGTCATCAAACAACCAATATTGAATATGCAAATTATTTTTAAAGATCTGCAACAGATGACAATTTCTGGAGTAATGTTTGGTGAGCAACAGACGTAATACAGAAAAAGCTGCATCAAACAAACTTATTGATTTTCAAACATATGAAATCAATACAATTCAGCATAGGGCTCTGTGATATTGCCAGACACATTTTTTTTTGTTGCCAGAAAGTGTTTTGTTTCTTCTCAAAGAAAATAATGACCAGCCAAAATCTGCACTTGTTTTTTCTCTTGGGCCTGTGGGAGCCTGGTTTGGTGCTGGACAAGGCTGTGAGCATTAGTTAAGGCTATACAGCAAACATTTCACAGGGTGTAGTTTGATAGGAAGGCATGAAACACACAGCATTGCATCATCACTGTATACAGCATAACCTATATGTTATCAGCCCCGTGTATATACATTCAGTGCATACATCATCTGAAACATAACACGGCTATGAGGTTCTGTGAATGTGTCTCGTTCATAGATCAGAGAGACTGTCCATGTGTTTCTCATTTAGTTTCATTTGCCTATCTGAGCCAGGTTCTCACCTCTAAAGCCTCTGTGAGACAGGTTTGAAAAATAGATTGCTCTAATGTTACAGATGCAAAAGGGAGAACTGCAGTGCTTCTGACCACATATACGACAAAATGAATGGCAGGGAACGAGGTTGTTGGAGGAGTGCCCATTATTTTTGGACCACCCACTTTAGTTTTCTTGAATTAAAGGAAGAGTTCAACAAAAATTTGAATTAGCACCAAGACTGCCTGGCTCTGTCAATAGGTACCAGGACCACTATAGCCAATTTAACATGTTATATCTTGTTTGTTTGACGTGTTCTATTTTATAGGGGTTGGAGCCTGGCTAGATCCACTGATAACACAAAAAGAAAATATATAAAGAAAAAGAAAAAGTCTTCAATGGAGAAAATTATAATGCTGTTGCCAAGTGGATACTGAATTGTTTTAAACAGCTGTTTGGAATTGAACACTTCATCTGCAGGAGAAAGACAGAGTCCCCTGGGACACCTTAGTCAGGGAACCTTCAAAGAGTTTTCAAATCAAGTATTTTCCTAATATTTTACCCGCCTTTGACTTGCTGCGGTCTGGGGACTGTAGGGAGGGTTTGACGTATTTGGCACCAGTTACAACAACGGCAGGAAAATTCAGTTCTGGACTGTCAAAGACATTTGTTCTCCCTGGCCTCCCAAGGCGAGAGTGCAATTCAAGGTCTCTCCTTTTCTTTCCTTTTCTCTCTATGGTCCCTCCATCCTCGCTGTCTTTCACCCTCCCTCCAATCTCCAGTCTTGCCCTTGGCCGTCATATCCCCGGGATTATGCGTGTGCGTTCGCACATGTGTGTCTGTGTGTGTGTTCGTTTCTGTGTGAGACATTCCTCAGTGTGGCCCAGGAACTACGAGCTGTCACACACTTCCTCCCTGAGGCCAGAGCCCTGAGGAGGGGGGCAGGAGGAAGAGGAGGGAGGGGGGCTCACTACTTGGAAATACTTTTGAAAAATGCACACAGGTACATTAATATCGCTTGCACACAAACACAAATAGAATCCAAGAAGGGCCTCTGGTGAGCATGCACACTGAACAATTGGTGACGTGATATCATGCACACTGTGCATTTTTAATAAGTATCATCTCACTCTTAATAGCTCACACGCCTCACATGCCTACATTACATGAAGTTTAGCTTTAATCCATAATATTTTAATGAATATATTGTATTATATTCAACTGGCCTAGATGACAACACTACTGTAGTCTAATTTCATTACTTCCTCAAATAGTATATCACACCCAAAAGGTAAATAGTAACTTGCAAAATTAATCTGTCATTAGAGTTACAGTGTGCACCTTTAAAATACAGCTAAAGTTACACTCATTTAAAATGCGCTCCTTTGTTTTACTGCTTTGGAGAGTTGATCATATATGGTGTTCGGCTTAAAGATTAGACAATGTCATATAGGAGAGGTTTAGCATTAACTCAGTGAGGTAATCCCTTTAAGATCTATAGACAGAGAAGCAGACAAGAGGTCCTATATATGGTCACTGATTTGATCTCAAAACACAAATAGTACCGTCAGTGTCAAGACTGAATTGACAAATTATAAATTGCAATAGACATAAAGATAGGTATTTATACATGATGAAATGTATAGATAATAGTTGTGTATTTAATGTGGATTTCCTGTGTGATTATTTGCTTCTTTGATAATAAATGTAATTTCTTTAATTTATGTATGGTTTTCCATGCATTGTATATCTGACACTGTTGATGAAGGTGAACCTCGTTCACAACAAATGGAATTGGAAATTAGCACTCTTATGACCCACCGTGAAGATCCCAAATCTTGAGTTACAGGAAGACTTACTATAAGTGGCCGGTGGTCTTACAGTACAGCCCTGAGGGGGAAACACCACTCCAGTGACACAGTCAGGTGTTACACTGCAGATGTGGATGAGGTTGCTCTGTAGGCCAAACATTTGTTTAAGTGTTGAAGGGTCTGGATTATAGATCCAATGGTACGCCATCAATGCAAGGAGCAGAAATGTGGAATATAGTGGCATAACCGACAGGTCTGATGGAAAGGTTCGATCCATACAATTGAACTTTGATTTCAAGTCATAAGCCCAAAATCACAGATTTGCCTCAATGTACTTTACAACCTGTAAAACCATAGAAAGTATGACATTAATTACGGGTACAACAGGCTCATTCATTCTTTTTCTTTTGTACTAGATGATTTTTAGATGTTTAATAGATCACTCAAAAGCCTCTATATATTGTAAACTTTGCAATAAAACATTTTGACACAAAGGTTATTAGGGGCTGCCACCAAATCCTTTATATAAAGTGAAGTGTGGGTCTCTTGGCCAGGCAGTGACTGACCTCTCCAGTAATTGTGTTCAGTAGTGGGGATGCAGCAGGAAGCCGCAGGCAGCGACGTGGCGACTTCCATCCCCTCCAGTTGAGCTTAACGACCACCCAACCTAATATGGTCAAAGACTCAAGAGTTAAACAGCCAGGCTCTCAGGGGTTCAAGTGCCTGACAAAGTGCTCAGGTATGCCAGCTATGGTGGCTTAACTGCTGGAGGTCCTGCACAGGTTGGAGGTAGCATGCAGAATGGGATGTGTGTCCTTAGCCTAATTAGGGCAGTTTGAGAGGTATCGCTGTAGGAGTTGCTTTGTGTGTGTGTGTGTGTGTGTGTGTGTGTGTGTGTGTGAGAGAGTGTGTGTGTGTGTGTGTGTGTGTGTGTGTGTAGGGACAAAATGTGCCTTGAGCAACGAACAGTAATGGGATTAACATTTAACCAGTGCGCTCACTCTTTGTCACACACCTGTCTAAAAAAACACCCCACTAGTGAGTCAGGAAGTCGTGTGCGTGTGTGTCCCAGTAGGGGGGCCCAGACTGTTGATTTACTTCATTCAACTATTACCACTCAGAGGTGGCAGGAATTCCAGAAATGAGGAAAGATTGTGTTCCGCTCCATCCACTCCGAGCCTTTCCTCTCATAAAAATGCCTGAATTAGCTGCAATAGTTGCCTAAGCCTCTCCTGTGTCATACCACATCTCACCCTTGACGGTCCACTTGTCATTCTGAGTTACGTATTCCTCTATAAAATGTTTTATGTTGTGCATGCAGGTATAAGGGTGAGGCGCAGTGCTCAGTTGGGCCGGACATGGGCTTTATACAGTAATTGATTTGTTTGTTAAAATGTCAAAGTTTGACATTTTGTGAAATATTCTTTTTTTTTAACTAAGAGTTAGATGAAGACATTCATCTTTGTATAGTAAGTAATGTAAAGCGACTGCCAGAAGCCAGTTAGCTTAGCATTAATCAAAAACGTATGCTAAGGGGGAAGCAATTATCCCAGCTCTGGTCTGCCTCTAAAGCTCACAAATCAACACATTCATTTGTTTGATTGTTAAATTAGTACAAAAAACAAAGTGTAAATACAAGTTTCGCATAGTGAACGCAGAGCATTCACACCAAATGGGAATACATATAATAAGCTAGATTCTTTACCTACATTGTCTTTTGTTTAAAGTGACTGTTCAAAATACAAAATTCCTTTCTCCATACCAGAACAGCCCATGTATACATGTATAAATGGCTACAACTGAATCTGAAAAATGGACGACAGGGTCATGCATCCTGTAGATCTTTCCAGTAAGTGTAACCAAACTCCCTCTGACTTGAGTTAACTGACGCGTCTGATGACAGCTCAGTGACAACAGTGCACCCCCCCCCCCCCCCCCCCCCCAACCCCATTCTGCCTGTGGTAATGACAGAGATGACACAGGCAGATAGACTAATGGCAGGGGAGAGAGGCGACATATTGCTGGTAGATAAACGCGATGAGTGGCAGTGAGTGAGCGGACATCCGGAGAAATACAAAAGAAAAAGTTTGTCTACTGCTTTTATCTGAAGTAGAAAGAAGCCTCACGCTTAGTTTATTTCAGGTGAAACAGAGCAGGATGTTTCAGACAACATTCCTGTTCACTGTCTCCTCCAGGTGATGTTTTGGGGATGGCAGGACGATTACGAAACGCTGCCCAGATTCCCACAGCTTGATTGACAGATTTCCTTCAGGGCCATATCTGGAACCACTTACCTCATTCTCACAAAGAGGGAAGGAGGCTTTGGAGCTGGGTTATACAGGGTCACAGAGAGAAGGGGCCCGTTGGGTCACAACCAGGAAAGGGAACTGTTTTTTTAATTTTTTGCACATTGCTTGATGATCCCAAATTATTTTCACCAGATCGAATAATTTTTACCTTGTATCCAAAGCTGTCTTAGCCACAGCTCTGTGGCTCTGTTGTAGTTTTCCCAGCTGGTCTTTATCTCATCTGTCTGACATGATTTACAGGGTTAAATATTACTTTTAATGCAGAAATGCATTAGTCACGTTAACGACACGGTGTGTGGTTCTCCGGTGTTTTAATGACTAGTCCTAAAATCACTTTTTTTTGTTTTACTTTCACTGCTGACCCAGTTAACATGTCCTCTTTTAAATCCATCACCAAATATGAGCAGGGAAGCAAAAGCACAACCGTATTTCCCATTCCAACAAATATGCCAAATATCTGGGATAACTAACCAGGCCACTGCATGAAAGATGAGCCTGGCGTAGTTCAGAGGAGATTCCTTTTTATCGTCTCCGATAACCAGATACGCCGATATCTTCATGCAGCAGTTTGCCATTCATTGCTCATGTCACAAAGCTCACGGTCCCACATCAATCTGGATTGTTTTCAAAGCAGTGTTCCATAAAGAAAAGAGAAGGGAGGGGTGGGGGGACAGAGATAAAAGACAGGATCAGAGATGTACAGCGTGCTGCGCCTGCCTCTGACACTTTCATCAACCGTGCTGCGTTTCCACGCACCACAAGGTGACAGGGCCAGGATTTACTGACCCAGAGGCCCCTTTTGTGCTCTCCACGCTGCACTGATCCTCCACTTCCTCTCTGGCTGCATGTGTAGGCCTATAGGCTTACCTTTTATTCCCCTCTCCCTCTCTGTGTGTCTCCTGTAAATGGGCTCAATGTTACAGATGTCTGTGTGCGAGCACAAAGAGCTCGAGGCGAAGCACAGTGGGTGGCTCTATTCTGCGTCGAGGCCGGCAGAACAGGTGGAAAGAGAGCAATCGGGATACAGAAGATGATCGGATTTCCCATTTAAAAGGTTCAGCAGCTACGTGTGTGTTTTAAGTGTGTAGCTGTAGTGTGTGTGACTGATGTGACGCACAACAGGTGAATTGAGTGGTGAGAATAGCCGATCAGTCAAAGACATAAACTGAATACCAGCTCTGTTTTTAAGAGCTAGTGTGGATTTTTTTTGTCCTTGTTAAAGTTTTGGGGATATTTGCTAAACATCTGTGGCCAGGCCCCTAACAGGACATACCACTGTTTGTTTTCATGATGTCATTATCATTAGTTAATTCTACTGCTGCACTCATTGTAAGTCCCTCCGGATAACAGCTAAAAGACTAAAATGTGAAGTGTAAATTTAAGTTGTAAATCAAGCTGTCAGAGCGGCAGCCAGCAGGGTGAACGAGGGCGTCCATGGGTCCCTCACTGTGTGGGCTGACTGACTGGCTGGCAGGGACAATAAGCCATACTGTTTGACCTGCTCAGTCTGTCCCACTGCCAGGCTCACAGACATTCAAATGGCTCTCTGCACTCCCCTGACTCCACAGCTGAGAGTGAAAAATTTGATCCAAACGCAAACGCTTCACAAATCAGGATCGGCTGCCTTTTGAAACTCTTCATTACTCGATGTTCATCCATCTCTGTGGCCGAAAGAATGACCCTTTTGACAACCGTGACCTTAAATAGTGTCACAAGTAAAGTTTCGCTCATTCTGTGCAAGACAGAAATCTCTTCCTTTCGTTAAACTATGCTGGCATCACAATAGGTCTTGTGTTTGCTTCCGATTGGTTCCTGTCATGACCATGGTCACTTTTTAAAAAACAAATGTTTCCACTATTCATCACATTTTAATAGATAATGTTACTTCAGGGTTGTTGTGCTCTACAATTTGAGTCAGGGAATGTAACAAGGAGATTTACTGAAAACAAACATTCATTAAAAGGTCAATAAGCAATGGAAGCAGTGCATGGTTGTGTGGCAGCTGTGCTGTCGAGGTGTTGAAGGTGCAAAAAAAAGTGAGTGATTCAAGGTGGAGCACATGAACTATAGCTTACATAGCCTTGAAGCCCCAGGTGAACTGCATCAAGCTGACGATCCTCCCATATCAATCAGAAGCTTGCTGAGGTTGGCCAGGACAGTGGGATAATAATACATCAACTCATGATCTTTGCGAACACGGTGGATATATTATTGAACTAAATCAGTGGTTCTCAACCTTGTCCTGTCATGTCTTCCTTTTGGATCTGCATCATCTATGAACAACACTGTGGAAATCAGCAACAAAACAAGCCATATTGATAAGATTGATAGTTAAGATGCCACTATTGTTCTTTAATGTACTATACGATTGTCTATTTTTTAACCTGTATCTGAATCTCACTTTCACACCGCTACACACTCCTTCTACTGAACTGCCCATAGTGCAACCATACCTTATACTGACCACTCGGGCAGCGGGTGATTTAGCATCCTCAAGGACTCAACAACTCTGATGGAGATAAAACCGTTTGTCACTCACTTTCCAAGAAAGCAGTAGGCTTCAAGAACAGGAAGCCTCTTCTGGATTATTGAAATACCGGACACGTATCGTATCGCAGGGCTGCGTATAACACACTGTATAGTACATAACACCTCCGAACGTCATGCCCAAGTTTCAAGTTTCAGGAGGCTATGATGTGGTGCATGCATGTGAGCATATGACATATGCCAGTTATATCTGATTAATAGGACTGTGTTTGTAATGTGTGTTTTTTTGTTTACTGCTATGCATATAGTCCATCAAATCAAGTATTCCTTGTAAAACTGTATAATTTATGAAGAAGAGGTGAACCCAGAGAACATTTTGTTACATAATTGCTGCTGAATTCCTATGGGCACTTGCAGTGTCTCTATGGTAGCAACTAATGAGTTTCCAATGACCTTATCGTACTTGTAATGGTATTTTTAGACACATAGATTAAAAAAAAGAAAAATAGATCATGTGGACTTGAGTATGCTTCCAAAACATATCCATAAAGTCGTGGCGTGGATGTACACAGTATGCTGTGTGCCTGTAAGTGAGAGTGAGGTGTGTGCGTGTGTTGAGAAGGGAGAGAGGAGGAGGGGGGGCGCTTCATGTTTAAGCCAATAGGCGCAGAGCAGCACTGGGGTAATTTCTCGACGCTTAAACTTGGTGCCAGAGCTGCTCAGCGCTCAAACCTTGATGAGCGTCCTTTCCTCTTCTTCTCTTTCCACGACCATGCACTGAAAGACCGCATCCATCGAGCTGATTCAGGACTCGAAACGGCACTGAGTTGTGTTTGCTGGTTTCAGCCAGCCCGGATGCCTCCAGAGTCGTGATTTTATTCTGATAAACGGAATATTCGAACCCGATCCCGGACCAAGTTGTTGCTTCTTCGGTGAGTGTGAATTTTGTTTTGCGCTCAGAACTATTTTCACAATTATTTATTATGTTCTAAATGTTGTAACCCTTGCTGTTTGAGTGCACACAGTCGTGTGTGGGTGTAGGAGTTTTCAATAGATTTGTGATCATAAAGAAAAATGAAGCTTCGAAATCCAATGTACCAACGAGATTAAGGGATGGAAATGATTTGTCCCTCCATTACTTCATGGCCAGGCGCATCAAAGCGTAAAGAAAAGAGTTAGTTGAGGCTCTGTGGCATGTTTTTCCTTAAGAGGGAGAGTAAAAAGTGAAACTATGACAGACTCGGGGGGGGGGGGGGGGGATTTTAGCTTGTGTGCTTGCGTACAGACGCACTTAATGGAGGGTTGCATTTTGCTTTCCAGATGTGTGGACTCAGCTGTTGCTTGTCACTCAGGTGGTCTCTCTCGGTCTGTGTACTCTTTTTCCTGGCTCCACGCACCCACTCTCAGCTCTTCGGAAACGCATCAGTGTTGACAGACCACAGCCCAAGTGTAGCCACATTACTTCAGCCAATCAGAACAATTGACCAAGGAGGGCATTTTCTCTAGTACAATCGTATATCAGAGACTTAAATCTACTTTTAGAGCAGGTGTCGAACTATTTTACGTGTTTGTAACCTTGTTCCAGATTGTGAGAGAGTCATTCTCTCCATTTCGTTTCAGTTATCTTTTTTGTTCTGAGGCACTGAATTTTGTCTCAGAATGCATAGAGATGGATTCAAAGATCACAAAGAAAAATGTTTAAATGGTGAATATGAGTCCTATGATGGACTTTCTTCTCAGTGCTGTGTGATCTGTTTTGAAGCCAGTGGTGGCACCTAGTGGTGGGAAATATTTGCAAAGATGCTGCAGTTATAGCAAGAAGCTTTGGGCTCTTCAGAGAGTTTAAAAGTTGAAGGAAGTTTGTTAAAAAACACTCAAATCCATCTTGAATTTAAAATCTGGCAAACCCTGTTTGTTTCTCTAAAACCCTGGCAGTGCTCTCAGTTCTGCAGAGTCCCCGTGCCGTGCAGTCTTGGTCCTGTAATTCAATGACAAGCTGCTGTGTGTTTAGCTGATCCAGGATGAGAGAGCAGCAGCGGATCAGGTGACTGAGGTGTATTCCCCCTCTGTGGGAGGCCAGTCAGCGAGACTATGCTACACGTTGCTGGGGGTATACACACCGCAATGCTAAGCCTTTGTTAATGAGTATGTATCTGTGTGTGTGTGTGTGTGTGTGTTTCCTTGTCTGTGTGTGGTAGGCCTACTGGATGCACAGGATCTGCGTGTCTATTACTTTGTATGCTTGTGTGCACGCATACATGTGTTTTTCTGTGTGTCTGCATGCCCCTGCTTATGTGTGTGTGTGTGTGTGTGTGTGTGTGTGTGTGTGTGTGTGTGTGAGAGTGAGAGAGAGAGAGAGAGAGAGAAAGAGATGGGTGTTTGGACCCGGGAGTTAAGCTGCTGTTAATTGGTCAGCCATTTGAAGCACATGAGAGAGTCAAGTCAGGCAGTAGCTGAGATGATCAGTATGCTTGGTTCGACTACTGCCAGTTATGGGACACATTGATTCTAAGCTTTTAATGGATGCTGAAAGGGGTCTTTTGTCTCTCTCTATTTCTTATAATAAATGCACCCGTGCACAGTAAATTGTATGCAGCAGTAGTTTAAAATGTTTGGGAAATACACATTATCTTTCTACATGTATGTAAACTACATGTGTAGCAAGAGCCAGCAGATTGCTTAGCTTAAATGCTGGAAACAGAGAAACAGCTAGCCTGGCTCTGTTCATTGGTTACAACGCTCACTATAATTAACTTGTTTCTCGTTCATTTAATCGAAACAAGTCTGGAGCCTCGTCATCACCGCCACCTTCACTATAGGCACCCAGCAGAGATTATAGGAAGTCACTACACTGCCAAACAATTGTCTGACAAATAATCTTAAAATCACAAGTTGATGTTTTTATACTTTGGTTGTAGTACAAACTAAACAAACAAGGTATAAGTTATTAGTAAGGGAGCTTTAGAGGTGCTGGTAGGCAGATTAAGTTTACATTGGGCTGCAGCTTCATATTTAGAGAGAAACAAGAGTGATATCACTCTTCTCATCTAACTCTCGTCAAGAAAGCAAATAAGAGCACTTCCCAAACAATCACAGGCGTTTGTGTCATTGAGTTCATGGTGAAGTTTGATATAATATTTTTGCTAGCTTAACAAATGAGACCCAGGGTGAAAAGGTTGATTTAGTTTAAACATGTCAGAGGAAAAGGAGGAGGAAAATGTTCTGGCTGAGCAGCATGTGATTCGTAGGGGAGGATGTGAAGCAGTTCTTGAGGAGAGGACGTTTAAGGTTTCAAGATGGAGAATGACTGGACATGTACCGTCATACACTTATGAGCCTAGCGTTGGCAGCAGAGGTGGACAGATCATGAATGCATCCTTGACTTTTTTGCTGCATAGCTTTTTTTTGTTAAGGCCCCCGCTGACTTTTTGTTTATGGACAATTTTCTAAATGGACAGACTCGTTTTGTCAGAGCAGTGTCTCGCGATTGGTCTTCATTTTCTCACATGCAACCCAAATTCTCATTCTCCAGTGGGGTTTGAGTGCCAGAAAGGAAATCCAGCCTGAAGATTGTTTTGATATTGTTGGACACTCTCCTGGAAAACCTCTTTGCTCAGCGACCAAGGGTGTTCTCGATTTAGAGCCATTGGCTCCTCGGCCGAAACACCTCATCTGATCACAGCAGTGAAGCCGTTTGAAGAGCTGAAGAGGCTCAAACCAAAAGGAGATTTTCACTATTTAAAAACATGGAGATAAATTCTGCAGCTTTTGAATGGATAGCATGTCATTTAAATCCCTGGTTAACTGATGATGAATAGGGTGTTTTCAAGCAGTTTTTCCACATTTACAGTGCATTATATTATACATGCACTAATAATACATACGGGATATATGTAACCAGCACAGATTTCTTGTGTCCCAGGGTTTTAAGTACAGATTTGCACTAGACTGCATGCATGGAAGCAATAACAAACATACACATCTATGTAAAGTGTGTAGGTCTGTGTTTGTCTGTAAAAAAATA
Source organism: Cebidichthys violaceus (assembly GCF_023349555.1). Lineage (NCBI taxonomy): Eukaryota > Metazoa > Chordata > Actinopteri > Perciformes > Stichaeidae > Cebidichthys > Cebidichthys violaceus. The sequence continues at coordinate 167,464 of NW_027176384.1, forward strand.
GCGATCTCCATCTATGAGTAAGTCAACAGTGTTCTGTCTGTGCTGTCTCCGTCAGCCTAATACCTCAGACCAACGTGTGTACACACAGGCAAGTTTGTCCTGTCATACTGGAATTAATCGAGTGTGGGGTTGTGTAAATCATTCCAAACCTCAGAAAACACACACTCACTTACACACACACACACACACACACACACACACACACACACACACACACACGCGCACACACATGCCTGCCAAGCAGCTATCCCCTGTAGATGTGTGTGAAGGGCCAAAGAGTGAAGGACCAATTGCTGAACGGGAGAAGCAAAACAGTGAACAATGGCAAAGAGACAAACGGCTTTCTTGGAAGAACAGAGATTAAACAAGCCTCAAAGTAATATTGTGAATTTTACATGGGAACCACGCAGTTATAGCAGTTATCAGCAGTTATCAGCAGCATTATCACTGGTGCAATGGGAAACAGTTCTGGAACCAGCCTTGACCAAGCAAAACATTCCCTGGTCACAGCTGGAGTTGTTTTTTTTCCACATTTGAGAGACTAAACAATTAATCAAGATGTCAGATAATAAAAAATAAAAAAAAAACTAACTCTAACCCTTTTCACATGTGATGAAAATGTCTGTTCAGTGTCTGTCAGGTTGTTCATGTTAAAGGACATCTTGCACTATAAATGTTGGAAGAGGGGCTAATACTGTGCATTGTATATTAGCCATGTAGTAGCCATAAACTGTGAATATGCTGAGGGCTGTGAAGGGTGCGGTGTTTTTAATGTGTGTGTGTGTGTGTGTGTGTGTGTGTGTGTGTGTGTGTGTGTGTGTAGACGTTCCTAGACGTGCGAACACCAATCATGATCCTTGTGCTCATTGAGTGGTTACAGACCAAACCCTGTCGGCCACATTGGCTCCACAAGCCTGGTATTATGGTCAGCTTGTGGGAAGGAAAAGTAAACCAGGGTTTAAAAGAATATCAGACACTGAGTAATGGACTCCGTGCTGTGTTAAAACTTGCATGAAATACAGTTGCTCGCAGCACTTGCTAAGCAATGCAACACTGAGGTGTTGTTGAGAGTTCCTGACTCGTGCCTGCGAGTGAGAGTCGATTTGGCACCAACTTAATTACCCATACACACAGCTCTATTTGATGATGATTAAAGCCACTAGCACACACAGATACACACACCTGCCTAGACACACCTTGCCAGTCGCCAGTCACAGTAGTTAGGGAGACATTAAAGGTGATGATTATTAGATGATAATAATTAAAAGGCTTTAAAGCAGTATAGATAGAAGTACAGTCTCATATAGGAAGACGAGATTGCCACGCAACAACCACGTAATTATTCCTCGTCAAATGACCACCCTGAGGCGGAACACAAATGATAGCTTCCAGTTTTGTTTTTGATTGGGAGAAACATTAAAGGTCTCCATAAGAGATTCTGGTTTGTTGGGTGGTACATCACTCGTACAATATTGCTGTTGTGATGTGAAAACCTCCTAATTCATTGATGATGATTCTTCAAGGTCTGATGTTTGGTGGTTTCAAGTTTTCAGCTCAGATGAAGGGCCACCCTTTCTAAATCCCTGGGATCATGTCAAAAATGCACCGCCACAGAACTAAAAACAATCCCTAGTGTTGTTCGTGAAAATCTGACATTTTGGAGATAAATGTTTAAATGTTAAAACCTGGTCTTGTTCCTTCCAAACGGTATAACTTGAAACTGTTTGCATCATGCAAAGAATATATTTAGAAAAATGCTGGAAACAACGCTCTCTATAATTAACTCGTTATATCTCGTTCATTTAATCTAAACACGTCTGGAGTCTTGTCATCACCGTGGCCGCCACCTTCACTAGGCAACCAGCAGAGGCTATCTAAAAATGTTGGAAACAGAGGAACATGTCCTAAAATGTTGGCACTAATTTTGGCATGAAATAAAGTCTATTGTCCATTATTGAGCAATCGTTGACTAAAAATAGCTGTACTGAATGGACAGAACGAGGTCAAAAACAAGGTCATTATAATTGTTCATGAAAATTCCAAAATGGATATACAGGGAAACTCATTATATGTGATTCCGGGATTAAAGTTTAGGTGCATGCATCAGGAAAACATGGCTAAGCTCCTGCCGTCCCTCTAAAAATTGGTCTCACGTGTTGGACAATTTGTTCCTGAGGCTAAGACGAGCTCCTGAGCAGACTGTCTTGACTTGGTCTAATCAGGGACAGCCTGCTCTTTTCTTCCTCTCACCACTTTACCTTCCCTCCAATATGCATGAAGCATCAGATTGCACAGGATGTTCACATGAATCTAACTCTGTTTTTTTTCCCACTGACTAATCATTGTAAGTCTGCTTCAATAAACAGAAGCAGATGAGGTAGAGAACAATTTTGAAGTTTTGTGACAAATGGTAAGTTGCACAATTTCAGGAAGACAATCCACATCTAAGTAAACTGTCTGCTGTTGGGTGGCCGTCTGTCTCTGCAGAAGTCTCTGAGGACATGTCCTATCTGTCATTTTATATCCATCTTGCCCCACACCATCCCAAAGGAAAACCGGCCAGTTTATTCACCCAAAGGGGAAATGTCTCCATCCAATCGGATGCCACTCAGAGTCAGGAAATGGCCTTTTTGTGATAAATGCTGTGTAAATGAGGTCGGGGACAATTACAGGATTCTCACCAAATTCACAAAAAGCTGCACATTTTCTTCAACACTCACGTGAGTCCTGCTTTCAGGATGAGATGGTCATTAAAGCTGCTATGAATGTTATTATTAAAAGTAATATTTTCCTCCGGAGTTGGTGGAGACCAAAAACAGAACTAAAAGAAGAGTGAATATTGAACTTACATTTGTTAAATGGCAAACTGTGGCTAAAAACACAACTCCAAATGAATGCTAATGTTGCTCTGTAAATACTGGACTTGTAAATAGGCAACTGAATGGCAACATGTTTACCATGTCAACTTAAAAAGTGATATGTCAGAGTTCACAGCTTCTTTCAGCTGCCCTCATGTGACAAAAAAATCAAGTGATTTCAAGTTGAAATTGCATTTGTTGGTGCAGAAATCATGCCAGGCATTTGTAGTTGGTTCATACTCCTCAAAGGGAAAGCATGCACTTCCTTTTAAGAGGAACATTGTCTTCTAATATAGCCATTAACTTTGTTTTCTATGGCAAGTAATCAAACAGCAGTGTATCCTTCAGCTAGGACAATTTCATCTTCAAGAAAAGGACAATGTAACAGATATTCCCCAGAAGCGGTTAGCTAATGAAATCTCGGGGCTTTCCAAGTGTTTGTCACAAAACCGATACAAACAGTGATTTGACAGCTGTCTGGGTTTCAGCGCTGTGAGATGCATTCTGTTTTTCTGCCTGAGAACGGGAGCTTAAATTACCATTTGCATTAATGAGGTAGTAAGTAATGTCTTTTGTGTTTACACTGATGACCTCAAAAACCAGACAGTAAACTGGGGGCTAAGGCGTTTATTATCTCTAACCAGCCACCCGTGAAATCCCACATGTGTGGGCTTGTTTATGTATGTATCATTCGCTTGTTTCAATACATTTTTATTCATTCAGTACTTTATACATATCTGTGAGTGTGTGAATGAGTGTGTCTGCATGTACCCGTTAGAAAAAGCTCTCACGAATCCCCCTCAGGGCCTTTCAGACATCTGGTTGCGGATGGGCAGCTTATATCTCCAAGTAATATGTCCAGTTAAGCCCCTGGGAGCCGCCGCTGTGCACATCATTACAGCCCTCCTCCGGCTTTGCTCGGAACTTCGCTGAAACCCTATCGTTTGGTTTAGAGGGGTACAAATATGCTGTATATCCTTTTATACTACTTCCTCCGGTCCGTCTCCCATCTGTTGCAGATTAGTCTTCAGAGTGTGTTTAGAGAGCTGAGCCCGTCGCCGAGCGGGACAGATAGTAAACCCAGAAGGTTTTAGTCAGAACTGTCAGGTAGGTCTGAATTAACAGAGAGGCCAATTGAGGATATGGCTGGCTGAGAGGAAAAACAAGGGGGGAGGTCGAAGGAGAGAGAGACGGCGAGAGGGTAAGACGGGCTCCAAAATTACACAGCGAGCCCACCAAACGGTTTGTCTGTTTACCCATGAACCTCAGGCCCGCTACTCGAGGGTCAGTGTGGAATGCCAACAGCCAACCGCCTGGCCAAATTCAACCACAGTCCCTGGGAGAAGGGGGGGGGGGGGGGGGGGGGGGGGACAAACAGCCCGCAAAATGACCAGTCACGCCACTTTCCCTGTGATACTGAGTTTATTTAAGCACGGCGCTCAAAGCGACTTTCATATGACACATAGCCTCGGAATCTGTCGCCCTCGTGGCATTCCAAACCCGCCACCAAAATGTTACCATGCTGAGCTAAGCTGATATCACTCCGCTGTTTTGTTGTCCGTCTCATTTCTATCGCTGGCTCAGCAACCCATATACAGCTAGACAAAAAGCGCCTTGAGAATCGGTTATTGGAGCTATATGGTTTCACACACACACACACACACACACACACACTCACACCCTTCTCCGACACTGCGCTGCCTTGAGAACGGAGCAAACCACTGCAGGCAAACTGCAGCCCGAGTGTGACAAAGTGCCGGAGGCAGGGAACTTGGTCAAACCTGCCGTTCCAAGCTCTTGTTGTGTTTCCAATGCTTAATTATGGGAAAGTGAGGGCACTGGTTGTGTAATACACAGACGGTTTATGTGTGTGTGTGTGTGTGTGCGTGTGTGTGTGTGTGTGTGTGTGTGTGTGTGTGTGTGTGTGTGTGTGTGTGTGTGTGTGTGTGTGTGTGTGTGCATATGTGTTTGTCTGTTCTGCTTGAATGATGCGCCATCCCTTCAGGGTTCTGTCATTAAGCCTCTGCGTACACAACCCCAATCCCTGGCCTACATCTATCTCTTATGCAAAAATCATGTGGGATTCTCTCACACACACACACACACACACACACACACACACACACACACACACACACACACACACACACTTGAAACCAAACAGCTTTCCCTTAAATGTGATGCAATGCTGCTGCTTGTCTTGCATGATATGTCATCACATTCCCTCTCTTTAGATTTCTTCATGGATTTGTTTTTTTTAAGCAATGCTTCCATCTAGTTTGAGTGTCAGAGCTCATTAAAATCCCTGATTTATCTGTTTCCTTTGGCTGAATGTGTCATGTGACACACTGTAATCAGACAGATGGATCCTTAGATTAATAGAAGGATTCCATGTAACGGCAATAAAGACCCTGCATCATTCTTTGTTCAAAGTATCATTGAGTTGTTTTAGTGCAGCTGGAATATTTCACCTTCTAACTTTTATTTGTTTTTGTTTATACCAACGAAGTGAAGCAAAGCCGCAGTGAAACGCATACATTTTCTGTCAACAAGAACAAGACAATCTGGTTCTTGACATTCCACATCAGTCCATCCCTCACCGCTGTTCCAGTTACAAATATCTGCCTCACATACTCTGTATAGTGAGGCAATGTGATCGCAGCAGCACGGGACACTTCAAACACACACAAACTCACACACACGCCTTTCACATTGTTAGTTAAAGTAACCTCTGGCTTTTGTTAAAGAAGGAATGCATCGCTTACCAATATCAAATTAGTGTTGGATGGGATGCACAAGACATGAAACAAGTCTTCCCTTTCTTTCAGACACACACACACACACACACACACACACACACACACACACACACACACACACACACACACACACTGTACTATAATGATAAGAGGTTATTTTTGTTCCTTAATAGGTATTACAGTTTTGTGATGGTGTTTCGCACTTATATCCCAGTTCCTCGCTGAATGTGGTGAGAGTGTGTGAAAGTCCTCTCTTATTTCATGCAAATACATTGGTATTATAAAGAATTAGTAAGTTGAGAGTGATGCTGTTTAACATTGCTGCCTATTTTATCTCTATTCATTGTTGAGAGCAAGACATAGGAGCCTCATCTGTGTTGCAAAATTCAGATAAAAAAAACTAAATCAGGACTCCATTAGATTGCACAGGTAAAATATGCCTGCACGTTTCCAATCCAGTAGATTGGATATGTGCATATCTTTGAAAAACATGAGCAGCTACTCTCAGACCTTAGTTGCCATTATTTTGTAATGCAGAGAAATAAATGTCTTCATCTATTCTTAATTGTTTTTCCACAGTGGATATATTGTATAACCCATTTGCCTGATTAAGCACTTTGTATCCAAGGGAATACTTTGGTTTGGCAAGATATTTTAGCCTACAGGGACCATCTAGGACTTGCATGCCATCAGATTCAGGTAATGACTCGTATTAAGCGGTTTAAGTGAGGCAGACCCTGCCAAATCATGGAAACGAATGATGATAATGAATAACTTACCTCTAGACATGAACGGGAGAAGCCTCTGTACTGTTTTTGACAACCCTATTTAGCCCTGAAAGAGCGTAACTTCTCAACATAGTCTAATCAGGCTGTGAGTAGTAAAGGGATTTATAGAAAATCCCCTCAAAGTTCAGAATAATGGGCTACATGTGCAGGGATATAGGCCGAACCAAAAGCACAATAAAGATTGACAGATACACATGTAAGGCTGAACAGAAACTGCATTGAAGCAGCGATTATTTTCATTTTTCAACGATTTATCTTAAATCTGATGCCTACTATTTTGGAAGCGAATGAAGAGAACATTTAATCGCGTCTGTTGGATGCACACTAGTGACTGAAGTCAGCTCTAGTTTGAGACGCCCCAAAGCAGATGGATTTAATGATCTTTAGAGAGATCACAAACACTGGTCCATGTGCAAAGGTTTCCTGTCTAGTCAAGGAGTTCACTTATAAAGGGAATGGCAGCATGCTAACATGTGCACAATGACAATGTGCCATGCTATCATTAGATAATTAGCAGGAATTAACACAAAGTTCAGCTAAGCCTCATGGGAATGTCATTAGTTTTGCAGTTATTTGGTCAAAACTTAGATTTAGACGGGTGGCAGGAATATCAGTGCTTATTTTTTTGTGGCAATACATCCAATAGTTGAGAATAGTAGCGTCATGTCACAATATATCTTGGTGGCAATAGAGGAAGAGTCAGGGATCACCAAAGTCATTAAGATTCATTCTCTAGGCTTCCATGCAATAGTTGTTGAAATGTTTTAGTGAATTTTTTATTTTGTATTTGTTTATTTATTTTGCAGGGACAATGCACACCAATCAACAGTGAAACTGTAAGTGAGCCAGAGTTAGCCAGAGAGGCTAGTTTTCATCTGCTGTCCCCGGCCAGATGTTCGAAGGCTGCCTAAAAATTACAAAATTTCAAATAAAATGCAATTGAAATTCATAGATAGACAGTAACGTATAGACAAAACAAATACACATATAGGCAAAAGAAAAGTGTACGACACTAGAGCAGAGCAGAACAAACCCACCTACAGTACAAGCACATATATAACACTGAGGCACATAACATACACATGAAAAATGGAAAATAGCAACACTGAACAAGACAAGTGCACATATAGGCAAAACAAGCAGGCAGGACAGACAGTACATCAATGCTTGCACACCTGATTGGCAACAAGCCATTCCTTAAGGCTATGTTTGAATGTTTTGTACATGTTTTGTGTGCGTACATGTGGTGGCAGAGCATTCCACGAGTGAGCATGCTTTCTCAGAGAATGTAGATATGCTAAAAGAGCTTGACCTATGTGAAATAACACAATCACCTCTTGAAGCAGATCTAGTGAGTCTGCTGCTTTGAGCGCTTTGTTTAATACATTTGTGTAGGCCAAACCAACACCAATAATGGGCTGTCCGCTTTGCATTGCACTCATAAATGGTTTAAGTCGAGTTCTGAAGCTTCCGTTAAGAAGAATCTGAACGGAAGCTTCCCAAACCAATCCCTATAAGCTCCCGTCACTTGACCATTTCCTGCATTTTACAGCCCTTTTATTGCTGCTCCTATTGTCCCAAAAGGTGTGCAGGTAACACCCTGCAGTGGTTGACAAATCTCAGCAGAGGGTTTTATGACAGAAACTTAAATCTCACTCGGGCCGGGAGTGTCGGGGAATATTAACACTGAACTGATGAGACCACTTAGCAGCACTTCGACGGACCTGATATGCGGCAGCGAGTTAGGCTGGTGGGCCTTGTTGGCGAGCTCTAAAGATCTGTTTCCTGGTGTGAAAGGCTGCTGAGAGGCGTCTGTCGGCATCAATGGGGCTGAATGAGGCATCATAATGGATGTGAATTGAGACGTGGATCGGAGGTCTTTTTGTCAAGCAGTGATTCAGCAGTGTTATTTGTTGTGTTCGGACCTTTTTCAAGATTTATCTTGCAGCCAACATCATGAGTGAGTATGAGGAGACAAAAGTGTGCACCGTTTGTACAGCTCATTGGGTCTCTTCCCTCTTTGCGATGGCTGATCGTTCAGACGAGCTAACATGTGTGCCTTCAGACTTGCTGGGACAACTGTTCTTACGAACTAGTTCATCTCAAGCAGACACTAGTCTTTTCAAGGTGGTGGGACAGAGACCATGAATGTTGTTTCCTACAAATTATATTTAATTGCTGATAATTTATAACTCCACCATAACCTCCACACCCTTAGATTTAACAGAATTATATGAACATGGCGTAGCCCTGAAAATTGCCATTGAAGGTAATAATCGTGCTGAACACTTTCAAGCATTCAAAGCTTATGTTGGTTTTAATCCTGCGTAGGAGAGCTATTTGCCCAATCTTATACATTTAATTTGGTATTTGCACTTTGCACTACTTTAACATAAGGAATGGTCTCCATGTTTTATGACGACCTGTCCTGCAACAAGTTGAGACATGTCACTGTCCTCGTTGATTTCTGTTTTGAACAAACAGAGGGACGTCACCACTGATATTTGCATTCTAAGGAGTCAGTTAAACCCCCTCTTTGCCTCCTGGGGATGAAACAGAGTAGCGGTAGTAGAGTCCAGGTGTGAATGTGCCATTATAAATGAAAATGCAGAAGAGGGCACGTCTGCTTAGCACAATAAAGGTTGAGAAAGGGCCAAATTACCAGTTGAGTTCTGTTCCAATAGATAGATGAAATGTGCAGCCAGAAGGAGTGAGTAAGCTTGCCGGGTATATGTATTCTAGACGAGGTCTTGTATTTCAAGTCTAGAGAAAGCCAGTAGATCTTGTCTGAACCCCAGTCCAAAGCTTTTGCTAAAGAAAGAAGACACCGCTCAGAAAGTCCTTTGAGAGACTTGATTGAAAGGTTTCTGCCCAAACTCAGTCTGACTTCACTGTGCTCAATGTTAACGAATAACACTAAATACCAGCCAAATATCAGGTTCCTCCATTAAATCAGATTCATTTATAATCAACGTCAGTGTTTCTCCCTGTCCTAGAATCGTTGTGGTTGGATCTATCTTGCTTAAATAGTCGTGACATGTGATGCTGCCAGTCAAGTGATATCATTTTGAATAACGCAGAGCATTTGCCATTTTTCTAAATTAGGAAAAGGTCCCATCTAAAGCAGTGGTAGCTCTGGTGAAACTGTGCATTTGTGCACATTCACTATGTCTGCATCTTACGTTTGTATTTGTAAGCGTTTGGCTTAGGTCAAAGGTCACTGCATAAACCCTCCATTTGTTAGTTCCTGCTCCTCGGCCTCAGGCATGTGAATGAGACCAGAGTGTCATCCATTCAGCACATGTCCACTGGCTTTACAGAGGGCTGATACATGACGCCGTTGCCTTATAATGACTAAGACCCATTTAAAAACCTCAGTTTATTTTGCAAAGCGAGGGACAGAAGACAGAGGTCTACTTTTAATTAAGCTAAGTTGTAATCCTGCAAATTTAAAAGCCAATGAATCCAAATATAAAGAATAATGTCAAAGTCCTCTTTCCTTTATGTTTTTTGGCTGTAAAAGAACCAAAACCAACAATAAGACTACATTTTAAAGAACTTCAGATACTTTCTGCACCCTCTCTTCTGAGAGGAAGTAGAGGAGACGGTAAGGTCAACTGTCCTCTGGTTTTCTAAAGGACCCCCGGTCTTTGGCCACAAGCCCAGGCCCAGTCTGAAGGGCTGATATCTGCCTATTGTGTGGGATAAAGCCACTCATCCTCTGACCTGTCCTCTATTCATGCCAGAGAATTCCTCACACACTCATTGTCTGTATTTTTTTTTAACCCGAATTAAGTACTTATCTGTCTCAAAAATAGAATTTTTTCCTCTCCATCCATTTGCCTGAAATATGATTTAGAGAGCTTTTTGCAATTTTTTTCCTGATAAATATCTTAGGAAACTTAATGCACATCTTTCAGAGGGTTAAATGAGAAGCGGCTTTTGCAGAGCACCGCCAAGACCTCTGGAAAACTTGAGAGCTTTTCTGAAAAGGTTTACCCGCTGCCTGGACTGCCAAGGCCTCTCTCTATCCTCTCACACAATTTGTCGGTGAAGCACATAGACAATCCCATCTCTATGCACACAGAGGATCTCTCACTCTGCTAAGCTAGCTATCTAACGGAGCTATTTCTCATTTGTAGCAGGTATTTTGGCTTGAGACAAACAGCTCTGTTGCCCTCGCTGCAAGTCACTTTGTGGGGTTGTCAAGGCACAGGGTGTCTTTGTCTGCCGGACAATTGAGTAAACTCATTTGTCATTTTAGGCTCTTTAAATGAAGCCGTTGCTGCTTTTCAGCCTTTCACAATGACGGATGGTGCAGAGCTCGTTCAAATAAATTACAACAAACTTCCCCAGGCATATCAAGCGAGTTCTTTGTATTTTGTCCACTGCACTGGTTTTGAACAACATTTCACATCTTATATTTGATAATGCCGGTGTCCCGTTTCTCACATGTTGCATATCTTATTTTAGAACAAATGTCTTCACTTCCAGTTCTGCTGGATTGTCAGGAGTTTCCTGACAAGAAGTGCTCTTTGACAATAACGTAATTGTGATTGGCTGAGGACAGGGGACCCCTCTCCTCTCACTCATTCAGACCTCCAAATTAGGAAGGGGGCGGTGGTACCAGTGACGGGCTGAGCAGACAGATCCGCAGCGTGAGAATTTCCTGAGATGGATGAGGCTGACTTGGGAGGAAGCACAGTCAATATGTAACTAGGAAAACCTCAAGAAGACATGGGGAGTTTAATTTTGGAAAGAAAAATGATCAGCTCCTTTCAAATATTTCAATACCTAAATCAGGGAGAGCCGTTTGTCATGTCAAACACTGTGCTACCAGTCCAGCACTAAACAGCAGATAGACAAAGTCAGGCAAGTGTTAAAAGTTATCCATAACTCAACTGTTTCCCCCAAGTGGCTAAAAAAAATATGTTATTGTAAGTTAACTAAAAGTACCATAATTTGCCACAGCTTTGTGCTGTTAGCCATTTTCTAAAACAATACTTAATTGTCATCAAATAGCATATGGTAGAACCCTTTACAATGTCGGATTTAGCTCAGATTATTGCAAAAATATTCAGTTTTGTTAATGAGATAAAGGAGCAGCTGGGCCCAGAACACATGCATTGCCACGTGATCTAATCAGCAGCGGAGTAGAAATTAATGCGACATTATTGGAGCAAATGACATGAGTTGCATGGAACTTGATGACCCCTGACAGCATTTAATGACAGCGAGCGTGCAACTATGCAGTCACTTGCATTCATTTGTCTGAAGGGACGTTAAAATAATAAAGCTGGTGATTTTGATGCAAATAACCACAAATATATGAAAAAAAACAATCAGTTGATTTATGCTCTTTTTCACTTTTATGCCTTTCTTTTATTCTGAAAGTAAAAAGATGATTGAAATTGACTCTGGTATTAATGACCTTTCACTAATTTCATATATACGGCAGTGAGTAGTCTGGCTTGTAGAACCAAAATGTTTAGAAAGAATAAGACAGACTGATATAAAAGTCAAAGAGAAGGAGTGGTGAGAGTAGAGTGGACATGTCATCTGGCTCTCAGGAATCCTGCAGTCGAGATGGGGGGCTGGGTGGAGGGCTTGATGTCACTCTGGTGGAGGAAGGGGGTGTAGAGATAGGTGGGGTGTTGACTGTGAAGTGTGTGTGTGTGTGTGTGTGTGTGTGTGTGTGTATGTGTGTGTGTGTGTGTGTGTGTGTGTGTGATTGAAGTGCAATGGCAGGCGATTTGCTCTGGAGGGGGGGAATGAGGGAGGGGCCGACAAGGCTTGGCTGCCCCAAGAACACACACACACACATCCACTCACTCCCACACACTCACAGGGATCAGAGACACTCCAGATAGAGACGTCACCTCTCTGCCCTCCTTTTCTGCTCTTTGGACCTCAACATTTTGGATAGCTGAAGGAGCCGCTCCCCAGCTGCGGCTTGAGTGAGAGTTGCGTCTTTTCAGACTTTCCCCTCACAGCTGACGTTGACTTTCAAAAAGCCTGAGCCGTTGGGGGAATACTTCCTGGCTGAGTGGGATCTGGATCTGATTAGAGCTTGGACCCGTTGAGCTTGATGCTGCAGACATGTAGCCAGAGTTGGAGCAACTGTGTGAACAGGGGGATTGTGTAAGTGAATGAGGGCTTTATGTGAAGGTGGAAAGAAAGATGCTTTTCCTGGAGGTGAGAGGGAAATAGATGAGCTGAAACTTGCAAATGCAGAAGGATTTTGTTGAATGAAGAGCGCTTTTGCAGCTCTGCTGTGGAAAATGCTTCCACCCAAGTTCCACCATAACTGTGCATGAGAGAGGTGATCTTGCATGTGTATAATGCTCTATTTGTGATATAGTATGTGGTGTGTATAGAATATATACACTCATTATGTGTCTGTGCAGGTGGTCTCACTCAAGCTGTGTTAAGTCTCCTGGGTACCCCCTGACACCCATTTGGCCTTAAAATAACACTCTTTGCCAGTCAAAGAGCGATGACCTCGGCCTTTGAACTCTACAATTTAATGGCTTTCCTAAAGTAAATCCTATGACGTTTGGAAAAATAGACTTCACTTTGTTTTCACTGTTTTGGTCTCGGCAAGTGCTCAACACCTCCATATCTGTCATTTGAATTGACTGCAGATAACTAAAGCTGTTACTGCTCTACCGATTTGATATTTGCATAAATATCTGCTCACTGAGAGAATTTGATACACATCTGTAAAAGTCAGTAAATTACAACGGTTTCCTTTAGCTTGCCCGAGGTTGTGTTCATTTGAAAATCGCACGTGTTTGACTAACCAATTCCTCGGCGAAGGAGGGCCCCTTTTAAAAGTGTCAGTTAAGCGGGGGAGGCGCACACGATTAACTGTTAGCCGGCTACATCTGGCCCGTGTTTACACAGACCCAATGTTGTGACTCTTTAAATGCCTTTTTCAAAGAGTTTCCCTTTTTAACCTCTTTAACCTTCTCCTGTCACGCCTCCGCCGTGGTCCGGGTTAGAGGAGGAATGGTTGGACATTTTGTTTTTGTTTTCGACAAAGACAGCCATTGTGTTATTGCCAATGGGTGACATGGTGTAATGTGAGTTGCAATGTGCTCAGGAATCCGCAGTCACCTTTTTCCCCATATCTTGTGGAATGAGAGGAAGGAGAGCTGAAGGGCAGCGGAGAACAGATGCCAGGGCACCAAACTAGAGCAGAGAAGATCAGATTCTTTGGCTTTTGCTTCTCAAAAGGGAGGATGTGTATGAAGGTAGATTTGTGTCTTTATTACGCAAACAAAAAAATATGTTTTGAAAGCAAATTTCTCGCACTGCAATCAAAAATCAAGTTTGTAAGTGAAAATATATAAACTGAGAATAAATTATTTGTTAGTTTTGCTTATGAAACTATAATTTTTGGTTGCAAAACAAAAATCTTTGCTTTCAAAACCAAAAGCTACGGTTTCAAAACCAAAACCAAAACGTAAAGCTACGAGTTGAGTTTGGACGTAGTGGGCGGGGCATACGCTGCTGAATGAGCCAGGAGTTTCTATTGGTGGGTTCGACTTGGATCCCGGCATCTACTTCCACTGTAGAGGTTACTGTGATGAGCGGCATGGAGGTAAGTTGACATTATATTGCTCTGTTAGCACTTCACTTTGTTTTCATGTTGTTAGTGTCGTAGAGTCTCTTTTTTTAAAGAACGACATGAGGTGTTGTTGACATGAAGCTTCACTTTCTGCGTGCATGTAACGTAAGTCGAACCCACCAATAGAAACTCCTGGCTCATTCAGCAGCGTATGCCCCGCCCACTACGTCCAAACTCAACTCGTAGCTTTACGTTTTGGTTTTGGTTTTGAAACCGTAGCTTTTGGTTTTGAAACCGTAGCTTTTGGTTTTGAAACCGTAGCTTTTCGTTTTGAAAGCAAAGGTTTTTGTTTTGCAACCAAAAATTATAGTTTCATAAGCAAAACTAACAAATAATTTATTCTCAGTTTATATATTTTCACTTACAAACTTGATTTTTGATTGCAGTGCGAGAAATTTGCTTTCAAAACATATTTTTTTGTTTGCGTAATAAAGACACAAATCTACCTTCATAGATGTGTTGCTTTATTTTGTCAATAATGAAAATAATATTAACTTTTTTTCTTCATGCATAAGGTGATGTTTTGATGTTCTTTGGCACATTCCTTTTCCAAACATGTCAAATGGCATCATGCAATATTGTGCCAATGTGAACACAATACAATCACTCTAGTCATAGGCAGTTTGTAAAATGTGACGGCTCTCATGTTGTTTAAGTCTGTGGTGATGCTGGGTGGCCCTGTGGCTTGTTTGTCCATTAACAAATGTCATGTCTACATTTTAGCTGGAAATCAAACTTGCAACCATGTTGTCACTAAGAAAAAAAAAACCCAACCAGGAGCATTAATGGCCCCTTACTTTCACAAACTACCATTGAGCCACTAAGATAGTGGTTAAAACATGTACTCTATCTAATTGCAGAACTTTGTGGTCTGAACTAGGTCAGTCGAGATAAAGCAGAACAGGTCAAGAAAAGCTTCTGGGTGATAACATTATCTATCCTACCATAAAACCTGATAGATTAGTCACTGAAGAACAAAGCAACAGTCAAATACCCTTTTGTTGTGTGATAAGAGCTTTGGTTTGACTTTTAACAGCATTTCTAATCTGTAAATTCAGTGTTTAGAGGCCCTGGGCTTCATTCAACTGTATGTTAATTGAGGCAATGCTAATATTTCCCCAGTCTTGTTACTTTTGACTAAACGGCTTGGCGTCAGAGGCCTCAAGGGTGAGCTGAGAGGACAGAAGTGACATTACTAGGAGGATGGGGCTGCACAACAACAGCGTTTGGCTTGTGAATTCAGTTGCAGCTGACCTGTGACCTTGTGAAGGGGGCATAGGCCAGATAATCATTCTTTGGAGGATCAATAAAATTTTAATAGGAAAAGTAGGAACGGCGAGTGAACTATGACACCTATTTATGACGTAAAGACGTGTATTTAAAGACCGTAAAGACTATTTACATATTTTGTATCTGATTCGGTAAATTATTATGACAGAGGTGGGAAAGGTCTGAAAAGGGGAATGGTTATGATTGTTGATTTTTGCTAAAGGGAGGATAGTCAATTTTTCCTTGCCCCCCAATTATATGTTATTTCACTCGTCCCTTGCTAGATTTATTGTACAATAAATCCTTACATAAACATTATTACATGTGAAATTTGCATGGTTCAAGATTGAATTGAGAATTGAAAAACAATTATTAGTAACACTGGGGAGGATCTTGCTTTAAAATAAAAAGTCAAACATAAAGTTCAGCCCCCCTCCCCCCCCAATCATTTTCATACAGTCCTTAAGGATCATGTGGCACAAGCATTAATCCAAATTATTTTTCACAGTTAACAGGCATAATGTGTTGTCAATAGAAGCCATCAGGATCCTAATGTCCCTCATAGTGTGCTGTTGTGTAAAAGATCAAAACTACATGAAGTGTTGACGGCCTGTGTGACGTTTTTACCCAAACAAGTTCTATTCTGGTACATATTTGCATGTCAAAGAGGCAGAGCAGGGCAGATCACAAGTGGCTTTTTCAACACCATGTGACCAAAGTGCTGTTATCAGGTTGAGGGGACTCAGAAGAACATGGCTGCTGAGATAAGAGGGCTACTGCTGAAGGCGGGAGACACAGCGACGAGACTGATTAATCCCTATTCATGTTACAGTCCAACTGTTATCAGCTCGTGAAGAGGAAGAAAAAAAAGCAGCCGGAAGTGGATTCATGCTCCGGCAGTCTGAGTGGACACATGCAGATTGTTTTGAAGGTTGATCATTTGTCTTTTGGAAGATTATTGCCACATTACTTGTTGTTGTTTTTTCCTGATCATAGATGTCTGTTTAAGCAATAATGATTTCCTGCAAATAAATCACCGCCCCAGCACGATGTGGTAGGCTGCGCTGCTTACACATGCTTCACAACCTTCAGTACGTTGACGCACAGTGGATAAGAGCAACAGATGTTTGGTGGATAACAGCTGGAATGTTCTGTTGCGTCACGTCAAAGCATTATAATTCTAGTTGAAAAACAATGTGCCTATGTGCTTTTGTAAGTACTGTAAGGCTTTATGTTTGGTTGTTGAATAAGTGCACCACACTGGAAAAAGCTTGCAATGATTTTCCTTTTATATATCATCCTAAATTTATCTTAAATTCCCTTTGAAGGTGGACAAGTAATAGTTTGGGTACTTTATCAAGCATGATTCTGTAATGGATAAACAAAGGAAGTATACTACACTAATGGGAACAGATACGTTATTCTTGAGTGTGACTCAAGAGGTTGAATTGTGAAAGGATGGCCTGATGCGTTACAGAGAAACTTTGTCCTTTCTCAACCCTTAAAATACTGCTGGAAAAAAAAAAAAGATTAAAACTAATTAGCTGATTTCAGGTAAATACAAAATGCAGAGGTGCAAAAAGACCTAAATCAGCCGTATTCCAGCCAGTGACAAGAAAAGGCAAGGTAAAAGCCAGAGCTTTGGGCATAATTAAACAGAGGAGGTATAAAAAAAGATATGTTTTTTAAATGTGATTCCTAAATCCTCCCTTTTTATCCACAGCACCCGTGTGTGATGAACCTGGAGCGCAGCGAAAGAGGGGAGCGCCCTTCTCCCCGAGGCCCGGACATGGAGCCTCGTACTGGGGGAAAGATGGGGAAAATATCCGTGGGCTTCCAGAGGAGCTCCACCTCAGATGACGACTCTGGGTGTGCGTTGGAGGAGTATGCGTGGGTGCCACCGGGACTCAGGCCTGAGCAGGTAGGACCCGTTCACATGTTTCCTCCAAAATTACTTAATTGACTTAAATGACAGCTGCCCTTTGTCTTTTCTGTGGTTAAATTTTCCTTCAGAGGATGAAAGTACAAACAGCTGTATGTTAACAGCATTGGATTTTTAGTTCAATAATGTGCGCAGACATTCTGTTTTCTTCAGCACAAAATGTTTGCCGTCTCTAATATACTTTTTATGCTTTTATGGAAATGCACTCATCACCCACAGGATTTTGTCAGTGTTTCCTTTTCCCCCATCAGCGAGAATTAGCCCATAACATTTCCAGTCCCTTGCCGTCTCTTCTTGTGTGTGGAAAGATATCGCAGTCACACGCCTGTAACTAAATGGAGATTGACATGTTTGCCCACCAGTATCACTGAATAAAAGGACACATATAGCAGCAGTCATTCTGATACTGATAGCACTGCTTGCTTCTCTTTCATTTATGTGTACTATCTAACTGGTCGTATAATGGAAAGAAAACGATAATATAGGGTCCTTCAAGCTCTAAAATGACGAGAGTACGATACTCCCAGTGCACTAACCAAAGCTACCTATCGACTGACATGATGTAAATTCCTTCTGTCCTCTAAAGTTCATTCATCCGTCTTCATCCGCAGGTCCAGATGTATTTCTCCTGTCTGCCGGAGGAAAAGGTGCCGTACGTCAACAGCCCCGGAGAGAAGCACAGGATCCGACAGCTCCTCTACCAGCTGCCGCCGCATGACAACGAGGTAGAGATCGTGAGAGAGAGAGAGACAGTGTTGGGGTGTGTGATCAAACAGATATGTCACCTTGTTATGACTTATAAAAGCTCCTATAGGGCCCCTCGGAGTATCTTAGAGTCTTACAAATTTTGTCAAAATCTGATCCATGCGTCAGAGATATTGCAGCTAAGGGACGGATGAATGACAGTAAGGAGTCAAGTTCATTTTGTGAACTAGAACTAAGCTAAAGTTTTGGCACTATCTGTAATGTTTCTGGCACTGTAATTTAAACTGAAATGCCAGATTTTTTCATCAGTTAACACTTTCATAGATCTCTTCCTCATGTACCTTTTTAAATGACAGTTCAACTGCTTTCATTTCTTATTCTTCAGTTTACTCTTCGACTACTGTCAGGGATAACATGTTAATTCAACTTCTTACAAAGCTTAAACTTGAGATTACAAAAAGGCACCATTTTCTGAAGATTTTGCAGATTTTTTAAAGAAATGTTTGAAATAGTAGAAATCCTGAAAACTGTTGAAGTGACAGTAGCTTCTGAAGTATCCGTGGAAATGAAAGTGCTGAAAAGAGTTGAAATGAAATTGATAAATACAGCTGGAAGTGGCAGTTGAAGTGGAAGAACTTAGTGCCAGTTCACGGGTATACACTTTCAGAGACTGTAGAGTTAAAGTGTTACATTTATAAATGCTTTCACAAATTACACTTATACTGCTTTTGGCTCTTACTGTTTAACACTTCAAATCCCATAAAACATCTCACAACATGTTGCATTTTAAGACATTTAAATTTGTGTACAAAACATGACCTCAAGAAAAAAAATAATATATACAAACTTTTATAAATTTGGTATAAAATTGCCAATAAGAAATGACAAACCATACCCAGCCCTACACTAAACTATAAAGCAGCAGCTGAGTAGAGTCTTAACAATTTTGCTAGTCTTTTCTTGTAAAACTAAAACAATGGCTGCATTCCCTCTTCTGACAGTAAAGCACATGCCAGCCTCTTCCGGATAATAGCTTTATGGTGTGTAAACCAGCACTCCTTTCACATCTGTGTTAATAGAGTTTACATTAGGAGATATGGTGGGGGGGTTATCACCAGAGGGGAGGCGTTGGGGGCTACTGTCTGATGGAGGTGGTCTCTGTGTACACACATGGAAGATACACAATAGTAACACTCAACACACACACACAGTGTTTGACTGTGCGGTTTTATTATGTTTGTCCGCAGACCTGGTGGTTGAGGGAGCAAACTGCCGGAGGATTCCTAGTGTAACTGTGGTTTGAAGGGAGAAGCACTCAGTGTGTGTTGTGTGTGTGTGCAAAAGGGAAAGACAGTGAGTGTGTGGAGCTCACACACCGGCATCGTTTACTGTTGTTTAGAGAACAACCAAGCTAGTTGTTAGGATAGTCTTGGGTCTTTTATCTGGTCTGTCATCATCATGTCAACACAGAGGAAGGGTTTGTGTATTGCTCACACCATCCTTTCAACACAGCCTTCAGGGGAATTAGCTTTAATTAAACCCTTTTTCCAGCCATATAGACTGCATGTCATATACTTCCCTCAAAGTTGCAAGCAAAGATGAAAGCTGAACCACCTTCAGTAATGGGTGGAAGTGCTAAATCAACCTCTCTGTGATTTTACTTTGTCGACTCCACTCATCTCTCTCTTTCTTTCTTGCAGGTGCGTTACTGCCACTCTCTGACGGAGGAGGAAAAGAGGGAGATCCACATGTTCAGTGCCCAGAGGAAGAGGGAGGCACTGGGGAGAGGAACACCCAAGATCCTGCCTCGAGCTCTGCACCACACCCGCTGTGAAAATGTAAGGGCCACATGTGGATACCCACGAGTAGACACATGCATATGCACACATGGCCTTGCGTCGTTTAGTGCTCATGTAGCCATAAGGTGAGCTAGGAGGAAACCAACTTGTGGGTCTTAAGTTATTTATATCGCGAGCAGCTAACACCCACCATCCCAATGCGTAGCAGCCAGAGGCAAAGTCCCGATTGGCTAATGCAATGGTTTTAATCATGGACATAAACCTCCTCATTAGGGCGAGAGGGGAAGCAGGGAAATTGGGAGGCTCACGCTCAAGCCGAGCGGAGAAGCCAGTTCCTCATGAGGAATTTGACAAATTTCCTGCCGCCCATCTATATCTCAGCATGACAGTCTGCAAAAGAATTTACAGGTTAACAAGTAATTCTTGCATAGAGTCTTAACAATTTTTTTGCCAAACAAGTCACAGTATGCAGCACATATTTCCACTTCAACTGCAGCTCAGCTCAGTACATGTAGCTGGTTTTAAGACTTTTTCTGGAAAAGAGTCAGCATGTTTGAAAAGTTTTAGATGTATTCCCTGGTAAAACAGAAATTGTTTAGTCTGTTAAATACATAAACAGTGTTATGTAAGCATGTACTGTAAAATAAAAGTATCCTGTTTATCCTTTGTGTGGAAGATCCAAAGTTTTTAGGAATCCAAACTATTTTTCAGTCAGCTTGTTTAAGGGAACCTTGGCTTTCACGGAAAGAGAGACATCTTTCTCCAGGCATGCTGGTTGAAGTCATAGCGAGCTATGAACAAACAATACATTGGAAACAATCCGAAAACTGGACCTCTGTTTCCTACTGTTGATTTGGTTAGACAAAACGCTAAGTGTCATTCACGTCATTCAAGCTGCCCTTAACCGTATTCCGGAAAAACTTCCTTTTGATGCAACAGATGTAAATATTAGTGTTATGTGGCTTCTGGGAAATTGAGCCCTGACCAGTGAGTAAACCACATCCTCTGCCAGGCCAGCCATGTTAATTCCCCCTGGATAGGCAGATGAAGTCTGTCATCACTCAAACACAGATGCTACCACAGTGATGCAAGGTCACACACACTGTAATGGCACATAGGAACCCCAACGGACACACACATTCTCACACATACTGAACATGCATGTGGGTCCATATATGCTCTGCAAACACACAACGTATGTATTCAAAAAGGATATATCATGAAGATGATGTTGTCAGGCTCCAGTTTCCTGGTGGGGACACTCAACACCACCATATCCGAGGCCCCTGTGTGTCCACCCTGGTAATAATGGTTAACAGCTGGGCATGCTATCCCATAGCTGCCTATGGGTGTCTCATAGCTCTGCTGGGTTATATAAAGACTCGTGATTGCACGTTCAGACATGCTCTTACAATCTCTGTGGAGTCATACGATCTTCTGACCCAGGACCAAGGCTAGTGTATTCTGTTTAAGCTTATAGGACAAAAATGCTGTCCAATTCCTCAGCAACACATGAATATTTGATTACTTTGTCCCAAAGAGAAACTAATTAGTTGATTTGAGTTTCCCTTTGTCCCACAACCTCTGTTGGTAAAATAGTTATGACATAAGTACTAGATTTATCAATGTATTGCTCCTAAGTCAACCCATTTACATTTATATTATTATTTGTCATCTGCCCCCATGTTAACACAAATAATTCTACTCAGTAAGACATTGGCTTGCAAGATTTAATTACAGTTTCCATGTTAACAACCGTTGCTGTATTTGTAGTATGACTGTCATCACTGTAGGATTCACCGATCTGTTTTGAATGGATCATATTCCTTTGGCTCTTGCAGTATGATCACCTGTTGTTTGGCCTTCTTTGTTTTAGCATCAGCTGCAATTGAAACATCAGCAGATATGTGATATATTTTGAATAGTTATCTCCATAATCTTTTTTTGTTTATGTTGCATTCCAAATGTGTCACAAGCATCAACTGTACCACACATCTATTTTTAAATGTCTTTCCCATATGTGATTGTCTCTGTATTTCTTCATGGTTTCACTCTCATCGAGCAAACATATCTACAGAGAATTATTAATGCATATTAAGCATGGTCATGGACTCAATGATGAACCCCTAAGCGTTGTAAGCCCCATTGAAAAAAAGAATCAAGATGCCTGAAATATAAATCTCATGGATCAGCTGTTGTTTGTGTTTGATTGTCAGTGTGGCGGAGGCATCAATGGAGGGGAGATGGCAATTTTTGCCTCCAGAGCAGGGCTGGGCCCCTGCTGGCACCCAGCGTGCTTTGTGTGCACCACGTGTCAAGAACTGCTGGTGGATCTGATATACTTCTACCAAAATGACAAGATCCTCTGCGGGCGCCACCATGCTGAGCTTCTCAAACCACGATGCTCTTCTTGTGACGAGGTAAGGCTCAGTAGTAGTCGTAGTAGCACTACCCACATAATGTTTTACAATGAACCATGACAATACTATCACCAAGTCCATAGAGTTCCACAGAGCTAACAGCGGTACGTGCGTTCCCCTTCAGATCATCTTTGCGGATGAGTGCACTGAAGCAGAGGGTCGTCACTGGCACATGAAGCACTTTGCCTGTTTCGAGTGTGAGACAATGCTGGGGGGGCAGCGCTACATCATGAAAGATGGCCGTCCCTACTGTACTGGCTGCTTTGAGTCACTGTATGCAGAGTACTGTGAGGCTTGTGGTGAAAACATCGGTGAGTTATTCTTGAATGGTGCTGATTTATTTTTTTCTCTTGGGATTAGGATAAAGAACGTAACTTTTTATACACACGGTCAAGCACAAGAGCCTGCTGATTCTTTGACTACTTGTGTAGAAGTACAATACCTAATAGTATGCTCATTTTCTATCCATCCTACAATCCTTTAGGTGTTGACCATGCCCAGATGACCTATGAAGGTGTACACTGGCATGCTGCGGACCAGTGCTTCTGTTGTGCCCAGTGCAAGACATCCTTGCTGGGCTGTCCCTTCCTGCCAAAGCAGGGTCGCATCTATTGCTCAAAGGCCTGCAGCCAGGGGGAAGATATTCAGGCCTCTGACTCGTCTGATTCTGCCTTCCAGTCTGCCCGGTCACGTGAATCACGGCGCAGTGTGCGCATGGGGAAGAGCAGCAGGCCTGCCGAACAGTGGAGACAGTCACAGCTGTTTAACCCCCCTGCCGCTGTACCTTCATTTGATTTTAAGTTTGGAAATGGAGAGGGCGATGGCGATAGAGACGGAGATGCTGATTGCGACATTGGTATCGTAGGGCGCAAGATGGCCCGTCTAGGCCTGGAGGAGGAGAGGTTCTGGAGGGAGCGGGAGGAGCAGGATGCTGGTGGAGAGGAGGATCCAGAGGAGTGGGCCCAGCATGAGGACTATATGACTCAGCTCCTTCTTAAGTTTGGTGACCGCGGGATGTTAAACCAACTTCAGCAGCCATCACTAAAATCTCCCAGCGCTAGCAGTGACAGAAACAGGCTAATGAGTGTCTCTGATCCCTGGCTTAAGCCTGATTCTACATCTATGGGGGTTAGCGCCTCCTCTCCCACCCCTGCTAGTCCCACCCAGAGCCAGACTTCCAATCAATCCCGAGCCAACAGCCTTAGCCCTGGATTGATGAGCAAGAAGCATCTGCCTGAAATGTACTGGGCCCAATCCCAGGATGGGTTGGGAGACTCAGCCTATGGGAGTCATCCAGGTCCTGCCAGTGCCAGAAAGATCCAAGAGCTGGAGTTGGACCAGGATCAGGACCAATCTGGGACAGGGAGACGGGCCTTCTGGCCAGACACCAGGCAGTGGTATGACGATTCCCTTGAGTGCATCGCTGATGAGCTGAGGAAAGCCGAGCAGGGTGCTGGAGACTCCATGGACTCCCTGGCGCTCTCAAACATCACTGGTAAGGAGACTGCTGGTTGCATGTATTCAGTAGAAAAATGTGCTTTCTTTTTCTATAGAACAGCTGTTCAAAACTTGTCTCTCCTGCTTCCTCTTTTTAGGTGCATCAGTGGACGGAGATGGCAGGGATAGACCTATAGTCTACACACTCGCCATACAGGATCCCTCAGTGGCAGATGACTGCGAGAAGATGAGCAACATGGGAACCTTTAATTCATCTCATCTTCACCACAGTGCCAACTCTCTCAAGGGAGAGGAGGAGGTAGCATTATCAAAGAGGGGAGGCACACCAGGAGGACACCTCTCATTGTCCCCAAATTTGGAAGGCCTCCCACCCTCCTTTGTCCATGCCCCAGCTCTGAGGAGGAGCAGGTCCCAGTCCAGGCCTCCTCAGATGGTCAAGTTCTCAGAGGACACTGTGGACAATGGATACAATGATGGATTTGATGTCAATATTAGAAGGCATCCCATGAGTGAGAGGCCACAGCGGAGGGCGTACTGCCCAGAAGAGATGGGCAGAGAGAGAAGTCGTCCAACGAGCCACCATGGGCGCAGCAGGCAGCACCGGCAAGGCCGCCACCACAGGAGCCGCAAAACTCGCTCGGACAACAACCTTCACATGATGCCTTTGGAGAAAGCACAGAGGCCGTATGAGCCCCAGCAGCAGGGACTGGTAAACTCTCCATGTGGTGCCATGCTCCTACAGCATCCTGCAAACAGGCTACCCATGGCCTACTCCCAAACCCGTTCTGACTATATGCTTCAGGGCTCAGCTCAAGGAGACCCAGGAGTCGAGCAATTCATGGGTCTCTACAGAGATGAGGACGACTGTTGTTCCACTTGCTCTTCCTCATCATCAGACTCTGAGGAGGAGGGCTATTTCCTGGGCCAGCCAATCCCTCAGCCTCGAGCGGCTGGGTGCTACTACGCTGAGGACTACCCGACAAGGGTCACAGCCCTCTCCTCCCAGAGCCATGGCTCACAGACTGGTCGCAGAAAAGGCCACCGCTCCAAAAACTGTATCATCTCATAACAGCTCAGAGTGCATTTACATTATAACCTGCACTACACTAAGCAATAAAGTCAGATTTTCTGATTATATGACGGATCAAATCAAATTGAAGCAAACCATGTGCACAGACTGCGTATTATGCCCTAACAGAAGGTCAAGATGCATATCATATTTCAGGCACGAATCTGCTGAAAGAAGAAATCAAACTGCTGAGACAGATCTGTGCAACATATAGTCAGAAAATCTTTTTTTTGCATGACTATGTGCAAATGTACCCCATATACTGGGTCTTATTGAATTTTAGCACTAACATTATGTCTGTATTAGTAAATTTGGAAGCCTGTCTTAAGACAGTGCAGACCAGAATTATGCAGAGTGGCAACTTTTTCTTTCATTGCAGAATTTGCAGTTTTTTTGTTTGTTTAATGTTCAGTTAAAAGTTTTGCAGCAATATCTTTGTGTGCATTAAAGTGGAAACATATTGAACACGGGGTTAATGTAGAAAATAGAAGCAAACCAAAAAATTATTTAATGCATAATAGTACAAATGATTATGTATATACTAAGTTAAGATTTTAATACTGGTATTTTTATATCTGTGGTTTTAAGAATTGTTTCTGTTGAAGTGTATGATCTATAAAAATAGCAGTTGTAATGGTAAACAAACAGACCTCGTTAATATTTCATGAGAAACCAAGAAGGTGCCACTTCATAAACTGTGCTCTTCACAGTAAAGTGCCATGTTACTCTGTAACAATGTTTATAACGTATATTCGGCAATGCTATTGGTGTACAAACTATGATACGTATGGCAGTAACACCTGCATTATCAAAATTCAGCTGAACTGTTCACTACCCTTGCTCTGACATAACCAGCTACATGCTTTATGATGTAAAGATGCTTGTAATAAATAATTTTCTCCTCAAAGTTTCAGGAATGGTTGTCTTTTTTTCTCATATCTGATCATGTTCATTTTCAAATTACATTTTGTAACCCTCAGATTGTAGTGATGTGTTTTGGGGATTTCATAGGGCAGCATTGGAATCTATACATCATGACATGGAACTTGTACTTATGAGTACTGAATTGTGTTTATAAAAAGATTTGCTAGCTTGCATTTTATTTAAGTAAATTAATTTTAATTTTAAAGTGGCTTGTTGCTTCATTGTTATAGGAGACTATACCATACTAAAATATAAGTATGGCTGAGGGAGACCCAATGAAACACTAAAAAGGAGTTTAATAATAGCATTAAACTGATCTTTAAAATGTCTTAAATTGTCTATGAGGTCAGTTGGGTATTTATGTAACTTGTGTTATTGGATCACAATAAACCAAACCATAAAGTTAACAGAAACAATCTTTACTACAACCTTGTTTCTACATCATGAAAAACAATCAAGCCCTGTGCCAGTTTTTCTGGGAAGGAAATACGTTTGAAAAGCAAATGACACAACACAATTAAAAAAAGTAACCAAACTGGCATTTCCAGACAGTACAAATTTATACAAGAATGTAGAACTGTAAATTTAGCAGCACCAAGTCATACATCTGACTGCTACAAAATGTACATAACTGAAAACACTACAAAACATCGTCTTATCTGGCTTTTCTTTTAGAAAAGTGTGTTCATGCTGCAGGACCGACTGTCTATTTTCAGAAACATATTTTCACCAAAATTGCTTAAATAACAAAAAAACATGTTAACCATTTCCATGTGATGCGAGACATTTTTTTTTGGGGACAACATTTGACAGTGAAACAACTTTAAACATTTTATAATCTTTGTCCAACAGGGAAAAGTAAGGTAAAAAAAATGGTCTGTTCCAAATTACCACTGTTCATCCCCAAATACAATGCAACACTGCATAAATTCCATTTTGAGTTTGTCTTCAGGTCGCTGTGCTGTAGAATCAAAAATGTATTCAAGATATCCACCATGTTCAGAAGTCAGTCCTTCCACACCCGACGGCCAACGTGTCAGTAAGACGAGCTGTGATTGACTCCCGTCTTTGAAAGTTTATGACCCGTCAGGACTGTGGACGGGGTGGTCGAGTCACAGACTGACGGTTCTGACTGCCGGACCACCTCGTCCAGCTCGTTGATGAAGTGTTTGAGGTCCTCCAGGCAACGTTCGCGGATCTCCCCGAGGTTCTCCCTGAGGGGAACCTGCAGCTGCTTCTCCAGGTTGGCGTCTTTAGCCACCAGCATCTTTACCACCATGCCAAACGTCTCGCAGTCTTGCCGGTACACCTGGAAGTGGATACAGGAGTTTAAAGAAAAAAACAAAACAAGTATATAGCATTTGACACGCACACAGTTAACACATTTACATCCATTTGTATGCAGATTTTAAAGATGTAAGTGACAACAGGCAGAGGTAAAAAAAAAAAAAAAAAGCTCTTAAATGAGATGAAATGGCATTTCCTTCCTGCTTAACCTGGCGCCAAGGTGTAAATACTCCAGTGTCAATGAGCCCGAGCTGATCGTTCTGGTGTCGACACACGTCACGTAGCGCCAAAAGATAAACACTTCTCTTCTCAAGTTTAATAAGGGCCCATTATATAGGACACGGTGGCACAACAAGCAATAAAAAAACCTGCTTTAGTGGCGTCTCACGGGCTTATAACAGGTGTTAGAGGGACAATGAGGAAGATGTGCTGGAGTCTTGTTTGGGAGCTTCTATTTCACACAGACTCTCAAATGTCTCATTAAACAAAAAGAGGGAGCCCCTCAGCTTCCACATAAAGCGGTTCGATTTGCAAAATGCCAAAAAAAAAAAAAAAAAAAAAAGACTTCACATGAGCCGAAAATGAATTTCCAGAGGGGAAAATATCAGTCAACTAAACTGATGGTAATATTTTGTATTGGAGAAGTAAAAGTCCTTGAATCTCTCTCCCTCGTTTCCTGTTGACACCTCCATTATGGCTATCTAATAAAAAAGGATTACAATTTCCCCAACAATAAATAAATAAGATACACATCATGAGGACCTTTTCTAATTGGACAGTGTGATGCTCGGCTTCTCTACAACGATGGCGCAAAGAGTCCACACTAACAGACCTTCCCTGTGGAGTGCTGCTCTCTCCTCTCGGTTTTCTTCCATCTGTCCTTCCACTATTTCATGAATGACTCATTTCCTTCTCTAGTCAGTCTCTCTGTGCCTCTTTTCGTCATGGTCAATTCTTTTCCCCGATGAAGTGAATTAACCCGATACGATACAACTTATTAATTCATGCCGCAGGCCTGACACAAGGGCCCTTCCAACAGCAAGGGCTGCGTGCGGATGTGTGCGTTTACACATATGCCTCTGTGTGTGTGTGTGTGTGTGTGTGTGTGTGTGTGTGTGTGTGTGTGTGTGTGTGTGTGTGTGTGTGTGTGTGTGTGTGTGTAAAATTAGGCCAGACAGGGGTGAGTTTCAGACATTCACTGGATTCCAATGGTGGATTCTGGGCTGTGGGGCGTTTTGACCTCACTGGCTTATTTATAGCCTTTTTTTTGCGCATGTTGGAGAAGAGGACAGATCGCAAATGAAAATCTGCTGTCAAACTGAGTTTATGTACTTGCAATAACAGTTGGCAACTTTCCAGAACCGGCATCAAAACAAAAATATGTCCACTGTGTAAAAGCTACGGTGAACAAAAACAGTGTGAAGCTCAGAACGTCTCCGAAACCACGTTCTGCTAATGTTATCGGCCGTGATGAGGTTTTACTGAAGATGATTTCTGCTGGATTGGATAAATTTGTTTACATAGAACAGTTTAAGGAAAGACCGCTTCAGTGAAATGAACACATTCTGGGCGTTTCTATAGTGCATATATATCGTCATGTACAATAAATGATCAAATGGAACAAGTTAGACTAACAAATCTGTTCAAAAAACAAAACCCTGATAGCCCTGCGCTAAATTTAGTACATCACCCTGTCCTTTCAATTTCTTAGCAACTTCCTATGCTCTCATTCAACAGCTGATAGCTTGATGACAGTGAATGTATTCATCAACTTTTTGGAGGAAGTATCCAATCAAGAACTTCTATGAATACAGGGAAAGTCTTTCCTAGATAACAATGTGCTGAAAATGAACTTCCTGTATTTAAAAACGCACATCCTGAGATCCCTCCCTTGTTATCCAATCAGGAAGGAAAAAAGGCCAGTACTTGACCGACGGGGCAGAGTCGGTCCAGAACTGTCCCTGCTCCTAAAAAAAAAAAAAATCTTTAAAATGTATTTTCAATAGTAAGGATTAGGGGTGAGCATGTGGGCCTGCCTGGCTTCAGAAAAGAATGAGAGTGAAAGAGTTGGGGCCTCAGTCCAGTTCTGCCATCTTCATACCTAAAAATAAAAAGACTGGAACAGTCTTGGCTTTCTGTCTTGTAGCCAAACATATTTAGATTCCTCACCAAATGAAATAAAACTCCCTTTGTATCACAGCATGGCCTGTGAGGAGTAAAACATAATACCCTTTATTGCCTCTCATGCCTTGTCACTCACTAAAAACCAGTTAGTCTGTACTGCAGCCAAAGTCAACTTTGACAATGAGAGCGGTTTCAGGTTGAATTTCAGCGGACCAATTTCACTTAGCTACACAAACACACACAGCAAGGCGCTGGTATAATGCGGCCCAGCACGATGTCTGGCCGATGACGGAAAGTTCAGCTTCTGGTCCGTGAAAAGTGGAGAGACAGTCAGCGAGGAGCTACCGGACTGGAGCGTGTTTGTGTCTGTGTGTACCGAAGAGATGGCTAGACCAGATTGAGTGAACCAAAACATCTGGCCGACACTTGTCAAGTGGCTAAACACGAGTGCCTACTGCGACTTTGTTGTTTCAGTCAGCGAAAGAAAGTCAGAATTAAGAGCGTTTAGCTGCGTGTTCTGGGGACGCTGGGAAGATAACACCAGCCAGCAGACAAGTGCTTACTGTATATGTTATGCAGCGGCTGGTTGGTTTGGTCTGCCGCTTTGGAAAGTAACTAACCGCCATGTGAAGGCAATTCTCTCGGGTTTTGAGTAATGTTTACAAAAGGTTTTAAAGGGTTAAAGTGTTTACCAACAAGCTCAAACATTTTTCGGATAGAAATATAGGAAATATCCAGGGCAAAATGTTACTAAACTTCTGATTTGTGTGACAGAAACCAGGCTCACGACTAAACAAGCCAGCCTTTCATAAACACACAGACAACCTTCATGCAGGTTGGTCTGAATATCATAAAAGCCGAAGAAAAGGGACAGGAGGAGGAAAAACGCCGATAATCATCAGTTTCTACTGACAATTCCAAAGAATTCAGAAATCCTGGAAAGAAAAAGTGAAACTTCATATCCCTGTGAAAACAGAATACACCGTTCCCTCTGGTTTTTCTAATCTACTCTTTCCAGACCTTAATTTCAAGACTACATCTGAAGATTAAAGCAAGCGGGCACGAGTCATACAGACAATGGATACATGACGAACACCTAAAGATTCTTGACATGGGTCTTGGCTAGTCCTTTCCCAAAATGCACGCTGTATGAAATGACCTGAAAACATGAAATAAAGCTCACACAATAGAGAGTGAGGAGAACACAGACTGAGGGGGAGGAGACGGGCTGTAAAACGGGCCAGAAGCTGCAGCGTCAGCAACAGCGTTACAACCGCCTATAGGCTCTGTGGCGCAGCTCTGCGGTGTGCGCTCCAGGGCAGAGCTGGCTCAGGTTTAATGGTCCCAGTAAAGCAGCGGTAGCGCTCACTGGTGCAGGAATGGCCTTCATTAGATAACTGAGCAGAGCTGGAACCTCGGGCGGTTTTTAGCTCCGTTAAGCTCTCGATTTATTGTATGAGCAAATCTATACCATGTCTATGCTTTACTCGTGTTCCTGCAGGATGCACATTATCCTAGTGTTCTAAAATCTCTGTGTGCGGGCCTTAATTTATACATATCACTCACTCTCACACACACACACACACACACACACACACACACACACACACACACACACACACACACACACACACACACACACACACACACACACACACACACACACACACACACACACACAAAAAAGAGTCAAACTCAGAAGGGGAGAGTTGGGATGTTGGAGCCATGTGGGACATGAAGCTAGCAGAGGCTCTAATGAGCAATTGTTGCCATTGTGCCAGTCAGGATGGGAGATTAGCAAGAGCCACCAGGAAACTGGTGATAAGATTTGGCAACCAGCTACTTTGGCAGATAATTAACCATCACTCTGCCCTAAAACCGGTGTCTGGCTGTTGAATGGGCTGGTGGACTTTAGGATGTGCCCGCCACTGTGACTGGTGGACAGAAAAGTCAATTTCCTGCCTTGTAAGTAACATAATAGCCGACTGTTCCAGTAATGCCTATCCAGTAAAATAATCCAGGTGTGAGTCAGAGAAGTCAAGGCCACCACATGTATGGGATCATTTGCCAAGCGCACAGCTCGTACCATGCGTGCACCAGGTTGACGTTTATAGAAAAGTCTTACAAATTAATAACTTGTAATGAGTAAATGCAGTCGTTTTCCAAAAGGGGAAACAGAGCCAGAGGCACAAAATGTTCACTTAAATATATTTGATGTTATTCTTTTACACTGAACTACTTGCCGAATCATTTCATCACTTAACCCCTCCCGGTCAACAGATCGGCTGAGTGTGAACTGGAGTTGGACAGGTACCTTCTCTATCTCCTGAGCTTTGGCTGCGATGGCCAGGGCTCGCCGCTCTTGAAAGTTGTCCGGGGACAACTTCTGGCTCTCCTCCACAACCGGAGCCACCAGAGGCTCCTCTTTTTCTCCCTCTGGAGGGTGGTTCTCCTCCTACAGGAGGTAGAGGAGAGAGCGGCATGAGTCACTGCTCAAAGGAGGAAGCAGAAAAGTGAACAACAATTTCACAAGCATGACAGAAAATAAGTTTTTAAAGATGAAATGTATGGCAGATAACTACAGAAGTGATGATTATATATAAAAAAAAGCATACCACTGCCAAGTTGACAGAATTGATGAAGGCTAGCAATAACACGACACAGAGAATGGGAATGTGAAAGGACGTAGGTCAGCAACTTGCAGCCTGCGCAGCGCTATGACCTGACCTACTGACTGTTTAACTTCACAGGAAAGATGTGGTTGATAAGGCGTATCGAAGGATGAAGCTCAGCTTCTAAAGAGTACTGTGTGTTACATCTGCAAATAGTGCTGTAATTCCTATGAATCCCTTATTCTTCGACTGAGAAGCTGCAGCTCATATGTCATATTCATCACAGCAGATGTGGATCTTCATATCGTGCACTGTTATCATTACTTAGCCAAATTATGACTAAAACCTCCCGGCTTAGCGTTGCACTTATCTCTCGATGTAAATTGTAGAATTTGATACTTCAGTTGTTTGTATATCTTAAAAGGAAATCTGGCCAGGCAAGCCACCTAATGGATAGATTGGAAACTCTCGTGCCCATAAGTATAAACGTGAAAGCCAAAAGAAGGAGCAAAAAGGGGAGAAATGAGGCCAACTTGGATCACCGCACAATTTCTTTTGCTCATTTCCTGATACTATTAAGAGTTTGAAGGCCAGGGAGCAGAACTGCCCAGCCGTGACTAAAGTCCACTCATACATTACGGGAAACAGGCCACGGACTAAGTCACAATATTAAATCTCTTGATGAATGAGGAAAGACGTCACGGGGGGGTGTGCATCACGAAAGCCGAGTGTGGCGCAACTCATAAAGCATCATCCAATTATTCCTCCGTCCAATTCTCTCCCTGGAGCTATGCTTGGGAGGAGTCCAGCGTGTACGCTTGTGTGTGTACGTTCGTCAGTGAAGGAAACATCCCCGTCTGAGTCCTTCACTTCCACTCGCTGGGCACAGCCCGACCCGGAAGGCATGTTAGAAAGCTTGGCAGATATATTTTGTGCAAACGGGACTAAAATGAAATGTCATCAGCCGGGAAGTATGGGTAATCTCTTTTCAATGCAATACTAACAATCAATTAAAAAAAAAGGTTATTAGACCTAAAGAACTTGCTTGGTCTGGTGAACCATGAATTGACCTTTCAAGTTATGACTGCTGTAGATTCTGAAGAAGTTTGTTTTAACAAATGATCATTGTTGCTAGGTGGTGCATTTTTATTATTCCCACTGGTAACCTGCCGTGCACATTCGTGGAAAGATGAAAGTTTTAGAGTCACAGCCTCAGGTTCAAACCGCGAGTACAAATCCATATTTCTGAGCTGTCTGACCAGCTTACCATAATCATCTGTCTGTACAGTATCTTCATGGAAAAATTAATGTCTGGACCAAATTGAACAGCAATTGTCAACAGTTGTCGAGACATTTCACTTTGAACAATGAACGTTAGCGTTATGGTGGCCCAAAAAAATCTCTAATGACAGGGACCCGATGCCTTGTGTAGGTGATGAAACCTCCTGGCTACCTCTTCAGTTACAGGTTATGGTCTCCACCACAGCCGGAGGTGCTCTTTAGACCCCCTCCTCTGTCTGGGATGGCTCCATGGAGCCTGCGAGTGTGTTTGTCGAATCCCCGCCGCAAGGCAGTGGCCGGGGGGGCCTTGAGTGCAAGCTTTACTGGGGGGGGGGGGGGGGGGGGCTTTCATCTTAGCCTTTCATCTTGGCCAAGGTTACGGGTTTGTGCCCCCAGAACAGAGAAGACACAATGCACCACAGGCCAGATCAAACAGCAAAACGCAGCAGTGTGCATCAGTGTGTGTGTGTGTGTGTGTGTGTGTGTGTGTGTGTGTGTGTGTCTCTTAGTAAAAAACTGTTGATTGGGTGATGGTGGGTGGTTCTTAGAAAAATTTAAATAAAAAAATGCACATAAAAAGGAGGAGAGGAGAGTATGTTTCTATTCTGTTTCGTGTAATTTCTAGAGTATAAAGCAAGTGCATGGATTTACAAAGATATCAAAGTGCCCAATATGCCACAGCTACCGGGCACAGTCAGCCATACCCTTCAACAGAAAGAAAGGAAATGATTGTTCATTGGAAAACAGTGTAAACACACCCCAATGAGTTCCACAGGGAGGCTCGTCAGGGACCAAGATCCTCGGATAAAACTGTGACTTTGGCTACCGAGTTAGCCTCTTCGCTTCTGGGTGGCCGTAGCCAGATGCATTGCGCCTAATCACATCTGATTCTATTTACACTCCTCTGCATAGTTGGAGATGGATGATATCAGCAGTTATTATTTGCAAAAACAGGCAGGAGGGATCTACATTCAATACTTACTCAAAACAATAAAAGTATTTATACATTTCTTATTTAAAAGAGCACTTTAAGGAAGTACGGCTCATACTTTGGTCGACACTTGAGCCCTTTTCCCCTCCATCGCTACAAGTTCTTGTGATTGAAGTCTGCTTACAGCACAGGTAAACAAAGCATAGGCCCGATGGCTTTTATGCTCTGCGTGAGGGCCACTTTAAAACCCATTAACATACTTGAATGGGACTAAACACTTATTAGAAGGATGGAATTTAAGAAGTTCCAGATGCATCCTGCTGTACAGTGACAAAGGCGGAGCCCACAATATATAATAAAACAGAACAGGAATTTTGGGGCTAAATTGCTGTATTAATATAAGACAAAAATCTTATATTTTCAAAAAGAAGCAAAGGCTTGTGTTGTGTTTTTACTCGTTCGTGTCAACTTTTAAGTCAAATTTAAGCAGTATTGCAGTTTGGTACCTTGTTTGAGGTTGCGCTGTGTGGGGAGCCTTCTCTTGACAGGCCAGGAATTTTGTCTGAAGAAATAAGAAGAAAAAAAAAAAAAGACAAAAAGAAAGTTTGACAAAGTGAGATTTGAGTGAGGTGCAAAATAACATGAGAAAAAAAAAAAGAAAAGAAAAAAAAAAAAAGATTTGGAATGAGGATAAATGAGAGGAAGGAAAAAGCAGAAATTCTGTGGAAAAAGGACAATTAGTATGTCTCGAAAGTTAGTGAGAATGTGTTTATGGTTATCAGGGCTCTGTTAAGGTGTTTATGTTTGGATCCAGGATCCGGATGGGTACCTAGGCTAGAACATCTGGAAAAATCAGGACACAGATGGTTCGCAATCCCGCTCCAAACTGGACACAACCTCCTCTCACACTTATCTTTTTTTCCTTCCAGCAACTTCTCTCCTACAGTCCATCCAAGGCTTTGTAGCCGGCCAATCAAGTCTACCAACAAAACACGAGCGCCGAGCAGCCCTCTATGAAACAAAAACACCCCGATGTGGAAGCTTTGGCTTCAGGAATATCCATCAGACATCCTATACCCTTTCCCTCTTCGTCCACACACGACCCGGTGGCATCTTTATGAGGCCTGACAAAGTGGCAGACAGAGCGGGGAGGAAGGCTGGCTGCTGGACACATTACAGACCACTCCGTGTCTCTCCGGTTACCCAGCCTGGGAATAGGTTAAGTTTAACGAGTGTAACCTTTGTATATTTCTGAAACAAACCCAATGCATGTAATTTCATCTCGCCCTTGTCGATTTACATTGGGGGAAAAAAAAAAAAAATAAATAAAAAATTGAAAGAAGTGGCAGAGACTGAAATGTAATGGTGAAACCACTGCCAAACTTTCCAATCCTGTCCACAACTATTCTGAACTGTACTTACAAGTCATCCTGCTCTAAAAAAACAAGCCTCTTCATATCCTGTAGGAAGACCATAAGGTTAACAGCAACCTAGCAAGAACACTCACTGCCTTAATGCTCCACTATAAAACATGATCAATGATGTGTAGGTTGGGATCAAACACATGTAGAAACACTATATTGTCACATGACGTCCACTTGTAATTCTACAGTCTACTGAGCTAACTTCATGAGTAAAAAGCACCAATACAAATGAAAATTTAAAAAAAGAGAAGGCTGGCCCTGAAGATGGTAGCAGACCTAAATAACACCGTGCTACTTGTGCAAATAAGGAGGTAGAGATGTCGAAAACATGCAGAAGACACAAGGTTACACTAGCAGTCATGCATTTTACAGTCCAGTTAATCAAAGCTGTATTGCTGACATGCTGGGAAATTAGTTATGTAAACTTGGCACAGTAAATGTCCGATGTCAGTAACGTAAATAAAATATGAATCGGCATTAAAAAGGCCGTCTGAATTCGCATTGCCGCTGCATGTCATAAGGCCTGCATACAAGTACTTTGAAATACAGCTTTGACGTGGACCGTAAAGTCTACCGTTCCTTCACTCTATCCTTATCGAATGGGTCATTTCCAGACAGTGTTGTGCCCAATGACTCAGAACTGAAGGGAGAGTAATGTTGGACAGCATCAGGGTAACTTGCTCAGTTGGTCTGGATAATTACTTTTAAAAACTTACTCTCAAAGCCTAGAAATTGAAATGGCGTACATTTACAAATCAGTGTAGGAACCATGGAGAGTGCCAACATACCGCCGCAACAGATAGTAGAAATGGTTTAGGAAGGAGGGATTCCATTACAGCAAAGTCACTACTAGGTACTAATAAATAAACAGAATTCATGATGCAACTTACTTCAGACCTGAGTGAAACAATTTCAGTGTCAAATAGGACATCGGAGTGTATTGTGGTCAATTATTCTGAGTGATTACATTATACTTTGTTATATTCTGTATGTTTAAACTTGATTTGAAATCAATTAACTCCGTCCTCCATCCTTGCGTCCTTCTCGTGACTTAGTGGCCAACATCTTTTTGAGTCTAGAAAGCCACATTTCCTTCTAAACATTGCTTTGACATGACAAGGATGCAAGGAGATGTGTGAGGAACAACACATCAGCTTACGGTCCACCCAGGTCCAAGCTTGTTCACATGGCTCAATGTACAGACCCAAAGTTTCATGTCCACTCTGTTGAGGAAGGAGCGCCCCCCAAAGGTGCTCAGAAACCCCATCTGGACCGTTC
The DNA here is from genome assembly GCF_023349555.1 of Cebidichthys violaceus. Taxonomy (NCBI): domain Eukaryota; kingdom Metazoa; phylum Chordata; class Actinopteri; order Perciformes; family Stichaeidae; genus Cebidichthys; species Cebidichthys violaceus. The sequence goes on from NW_027176384.1 coordinate 204,025, forward strand.
ACATCTGAAAAGCCAGCCAGCCAGATTATCAGTCATGGATAAGATGGTGAAATAGAAAAAAAGAGGAAAATAAAAAGGTCTTGGCAATGAATGTACATCTTTGGGGGTGATTGTCCTGAAGTTAAAACCTGATCTGTAAAGACCTAAATGATCTTTTATTATCTTTTACAAATGGCCAATAAAGTAGTCGTGGCTCACGTTACAACAGCTGGCAGCGACTATGAATGTTTGACAATACTAGGAAGATGAAGACAGGATGGACGCAAGGTTTTTTTTTTTTGTTTTTTTTTTAAAGAGCTCGACACTGCCTCGGGGCGAGGGGGAAACTCCAAGGACTCTACATACTCTTGTCTTGCTGCGAGGGGAACGGCAGGCTCTTGGCTCTGTCTGGCGAGTAGCCTCTGCTGCTGACGCTGGAGCCGGAGCGACTGTGGGGGGAACGGGCCACCTCGCGGCGCACGGGAGAGCGCTCTCTGAGCGGGGGGAATGGGGCCGCCTTTCTCCTGTAGGGGTCCTCCCTTGAAAAGCAGAGGGGAAAAACGAGTCACAGACCAACACTTGTCCCTTTCCTCTTTCGTGCCAACGTAGCACAACACTGCCATCTAGCATTGGGGACGACACACACACATGCAGGTTTTGTGTTTTCACTTCCCCTCTGACTGCAGCATTAAAAAAGCTGTATACAATTGGGCAATGATTGCACATGAAAGCTATCTGCGGTCATGAAGCATTCGTTCGTACCCTCGGTCCAGGTTGAGGATGGCTTGCACTAGCGTGTCTTCGCCGCTCTCTGGGAGCGATCGGGGCGGTGGGTAGATGCCCTGGTTTCGTACGCTGTGAGGAGGCGGTGCTCGGTTGCTGAGGGAATAAATACACACAAATGTTGTGGTCGGTTGCGGATACATGCTGTACAACATGGCGACGAATACTATTTTGTCAATTTGTATTTCACTTTATTCAAACAACCTTAAAATACCCGTGCCGTCAGGATTATGTATTCCGCACTGTTATTCCTGGGGACAATTTATGAGCACGTTCTTCTTCCTTTAGCAAAAAGAAAGTCTTAGAAAAAGAATCTCGAGAGGCAACCGCCTCACACTAGCCAAGTATGGTTATGACACACACACACACACACACACACACACACACACACACACACACACACACACACACACACACACACACACACACACACACACACACACACACACGGTGGAAGTCATCCAATAGCCAGATGAGATCTAAAAATGCAGACTAAACCACTTCTGTCGCTTCAGTTCTCTGTCCAGATCCTAACCCGACTTCAAACAATATCCGGGTTGAACGCCAGTCTGGCTTTGATATAGAGGATCTACTTCTAAAATATCATTAATGCTAATGCATGAGAACTAGAAAAGAAAGGTTTAAAAAAAGAAAGAAAAAAAAGGCGACACTTGTTGCGATTGCAAACGGATCTCCCAGAGGGTCTAAATATTCATGAGAAGCTAGAGGTTTTAAATTATAAAAAGGTATATTAATGTTCAATGTGTGGTCAGAAGGTAATATAATAATCAACTGTGTGGAGCATTTAGTTCATGCTTCACAATTAAAAAAAAAACCTTCTTGAATGGGAAAATAAACCTGCACATGCTTTGAGCAAAACCTTTTACCACTCCCTGATTGCCTTGTAACTCCTGGCACCCCTTTTCCCAACTACGTCTCATTCTCAAGTGACCTCTGACCTTTACCCTAACCAAACAACAGGCCGGACCTCCGTGCCCTTTCACAACTCTAAATGTTTGTTTGGAGTGAAAGCCTTCATTTCCCTGTCTGCCTGCTAAATGGGGAATCTTGCGACTTTCTGTCCCGTTCTGCAACTGTGCAAGTTTAAGTTTGGCCCCCAACCAACGGTCAATACTAATGAGGGGATTTCAGACGGAGTAGTCATAAAACGACCGCAGAGCATCGAGTATCATGGCAGGTTGCGTTACCTCATTTCACCTCTTTGTTGTTTGATATGTGAATTTCAATCAGCAGTCAAATATTAACTCAAAAACTAGTTTTGGCAGCGTCAAACAGCACAGGTGCGATGTGAGAACCTAAATCAACGTTCTCAATAACCAAGAAGGATGATTTCCACCATGCAAATGCACCAGTAGTGTTTACGATACTTCAGCACACCTTTATAAAAAGGATGCTATTCTTCAAAATCAATGGCTGGATGTTTCCGTTTTTAGTTTTAATATTAAAAACAAATGAAAATATAAAAGGAAACAGAATTGTTTAGTTTTTTTTGTGGGGGAGCCTCACTTTGGTAAAGCAGGTAAATTGACAACTGCATTTAATGATGCCAACAACTTAAACTGCAACATACTTTTACCAAAATGCACAGCCAAAATGCACGGCCAAAGGGTTTTGAGTGAATATTGTCAACAATCAGAAAAATCAGTAGCCTAAATATTTGCAAGCCAATCTGTAGCCTAAGTAGAGACACTGTTCAGCTACAACAGGTCAGCAGAGGTGGGTATGGAGCAAGGTGAGCACCTAGACCGTCAGGATTGTGAATAGGGTGAGATGGGCCAATATGGGGCGGGGCAGATCTTGATTTATAATTGCTGCCATTTAAACAAAGATTTCAAACATCCTGGAAATAGAGGCCTGCTCCTGCAGCACCACCCTTCTCTGCCCAATTAAAAAAGGAGTAAAACACAGAGGACTTGTTCACAAGTGCGGAGAACAACTCCCCAGCTATTCATAATGGTAATGTACAAGTTTAAGGAGTGATTTTACATTTGAAAAATATCAGCTGCAGTTTACCTAAACTCCAAAGGCCGTCCTGGGTGTTGGTCTTCCCTGGGCCCTCTGTAAGGGTACTCCTCCTACACAAGGAAGAAAATGTCAATCAAACGATTTGATTATGTCCTAAAATATAGGTGTTATGGAACTTAGTTATAATCAGTCTGAAGCTACGAACAATGATGCAAGTTTTGATTTTAAAATGTTTGTGTAACTTCCATGCAGCTAAAGGTGAGCTCATGTAATAGTAGCTCATGGATTCATGACCATCAAACTGATAAATATGACATATATGGATGCCAATACATCATTTTTTGGGGAATTTTCAAACGCGTCTTGAGGAAAAGTCACTTTGTTAGTTAATCAGCTATAAAGATGAACAAAAAACTACTGCAAAGAGGAAAGGCTTGAAAATATTTCAACTTGAACCTTCAACTGTAGCGCCCTCGGCTGGCCAATTATGAGTGTAGCTTTCAAACCAACAATATTAATTAACATGACATGCAGTTGTAATATGTCTGCAGCATGTTTAAGACCTTTGGTGTAAATGTATGTACAGTTAGTCAGTCTGATGCCTGTAGTAGTATTAATAGTATTGTTAATTAAAGCATATATGAAAAACAGGGAACACAATGACCCAAAAAAACACTTACATTTGTCTGGTGGGTTTGTTTATCAATGTAACTCAACAGTCCTGTCATGCTCTGGTTGTATTAATTTTTTTGAATCACTTTGTTCAACTTATGTTGTTTTTAAATGCGCTCTATAAACTAAACCTGAAGTCTTTGGAAGTTCCTAATGACAATGTTACTTTTATGACATTTGTGTTCTCACCCTCCTTGAAGGCGGAACAGCTCTGCGCTCAGCAGAGAAATGAAGGTTGTCGCCACCGTGGTAGCTCCTCTGATCTTCATGATAATTTCGTGGGCCTCCCCCATTTGGAAAAAAGCGTGGACCTCCTTCGTATTCGTACCCGCCGCGGCCATAGTCGTCCTCCGGCCTGCCAAAGGGGCCCCTTCTCTCCGCTGCCCCAGCTGCCCGCGGGTAAGGACCCTACCAGGACGGGTACGTTTAATGATTTCACATTTGCATATGAACTTGTTTTTAAAAAAATGCTGTTAGGGGAATCATATTTCGTAAATGTTTGCTTAAATTTACTCAGAACCTGGCTAAGGACTTCTTATTGTTCCTAATTAAAATCAGCTGTGGAAAGACGTGGTATACTTGATCAGAACTAGTTTTTATGACGTGTTGTCCGACCACGTCAGGAAAAATTACAATTACACATGACAGTTAAAAGAAGTATTGTAGTGGTTAGCCATTGTTTAGCCCTCCGTCACCAAATACTGTATACAGCCTGCTTGGAAGACAAATACATCTATGTACTTGTGTATTTATGTGCCGTCACTATGTACACACTCACCGGTCTCTCTGCCAAAAAGCGATCATCATACACCTCTCGGATACTCCTTTCTCTCCTGTACGTCACTGCAAAAGGCAGACAGTGAGAGATGATGCAACGTTATGTTTGTACATGCAACCGAGCACGTGCTGTTCCACAAAATAAATAATGTGAACTAGTTTCCGTATTCATCGACGATGTGTTTGTTCATGTCAACTTCTTTAGACAGCAGTATTCCAGTAAAAGACGTTATTACATGATATGCAAGAACAGAGAATTTATATCTAAATCTGATGACAAACAAGGGACTGGCCAGATCTTTCCTCAAGGCATTTTGGTTTGGGCTTCAGTCAGCTGTACACTGCAACAATTAATATAGAAATGCTCTGAACATTGTCAAAATTCTTGCATGCGGTATTATTTTGTTAGATCTCTTTAGGTAGTAGTACCATTTCCCGTGTTGTCGTCCTAGCGTAAAACAAAACAGTGTTAAATGAGTGGACTGTAAAGGCAAAGGTTAATCACCAACTTACTTTTGGACTCAAGGACCTCTGAGAATCGGGCTGATGTAGAGAAAATACAATCTTCAACAAAATCTGTAAAAAGATTTTTGTTTTTTTAAACAGAGTCAAAGCATGGAATAAATTGGAATTAGGAATAAGTAATGGAATAAGCATGGAATAAGTTGTCATGCAACCGTTTAGAAGAGAATCTCTATAATCAAGCCTATCAATCTGTTATCAGATATTTCAAAAACGTGGAAACATTGCAGTTTATATTTTCTACTTAAGATAAAACAGGGAGTACTGCTGGACCATGAGATGTGATCCAACAGCTGAGCTGGCTGAGGTTTCTTTCTGCAGACTAGCCGGACGTATGGGTGTACGTTTTATCAACAACACCGTATTAAACGTAACACTAGCTCGTTAACACCCAGCCGATAAGTTACACAAGCCACTGCAATGTGTTCTTTGATGGTGAATTAACTACTAACTACTGTAGCTCCACGTAGAACAGACAGCTAGCGTTGCTAATTAGCTCGCCTCCATGTATGCTGCAAACAACCGCACGTTTTATTTAATCTGAGAACAAGTTAACTAATCTATGCCGACATACACAATCACAAACAACTATATACGGCAACATAATACATCTCCTAGATCAATACGTGTTGAATAACTCACATTAAAAGGCGATTTATTCCACCAAAACTGACAAAACAATCTCACCTTCTACTAACGTTTGGTTAGCCTAGCCTTTCCCGGTAGCTACATGTAGAACGTCTGCTTTTATTGGACGAGGACTTACTACACGTCATAAAGCTGCGACGTACAGACATGGCGTTTGTTTCTTTTTGCTAAACGTCAACTTCTTACAAATACACACACATCTACTATTTTAAACACATTCATATATTATACAAACGGTTGAGGCTGTGTTGGTAAGTCGTTTAATGTATTATGCTGCTAGCAGTTACGTTAAAATGTATAACGCGACATGAATGGTGGACTTACCAAACTAGCAAAGTAGCTACTTGTGTGTTAACCTATTTTTTTTATGATTATTTGGCTTCGTTTTTTGTCTTCCAGTGTGTCGTATGCGTCCAGTATGAGCGGGGGTTTGGCTCCAAGCAAAAGCACCGTGTATGTGTCGAACCTGCCATTCTCTCTTACCAACAACGATCTACACAAGGTTAGTTCCTTCATCACTCCTGGTCAGTGTTATGAAATGTTATTAATGCTTTTATTTGGCAAAAACACAAGTGGGAGTCAAATTATCTTTTCTCATTTCAGCTATTCACCAAATATGGAAAGGTTGTGAAGTAAGTAATGTCTTTCTCATAGTTTATTTTGTATTATTTATATCTTACAGCAATGTGTAAGCCAAACAAAGTAGTGACTGAATAACCCACAACATTCCGTTGAAGCCTCTGAAGACTTGTAATAGTAATACATGTTTTAAAATAGGTATTAATAACCGACACGCTTCATGCAGGGTTACAATTGTTAAGGATAAAGATACTCGCCAGAGTAAAGGAGTAGCGTTTGTTCTCTTCCTGGACAGAGAGTCGGCTCATAACTGTGCACGAGCAGTGAACAACAAACAGGTGAGTCCGTCACATTAAGACCACCAGTGTTCACGTTACTGTACGCCACTGAGCACAAGACGCTCGTGTTGTGTCTGATGTTCACTTGTCAGAGTTTCAAATGCGTTTGTCTCCCAGCTGTTTGGCAGAACAGTGAAAGCGAGCATTGCCGTAGACAATGGCCGAGCAACCGAGTTCATAAAAAGACGAAACTACACAGACAAGACTAAATGCTACGAATGTGGGGTGAGTGCATAATAAACATTTTATCTTGTGAGATTATTAACTTTTATTGAATTAGAATTGCAAGTATAATCTTTTTTTCTCCAGAGAGAGTTGTCTGACTTTGTGTGTTTTTAAATGAAACATGACAGGACACCGGTCATCTGAGCTATGCGTGCCCCAAAAACATTCTGGGAGAGAGGGAACCTCCGAAGAAGAAAGAAAAGAAAAAAAAGAAAAAGGCTGAAGAACCTGAGCATGTGTAAGTCTTAAATAGCTGATATTGTGAGATATTCTATGTGAGAGTGTGCTGTTTTAATTCCTCCATCTTTTCCCTTTTTATAGTGAAGAAGAGGAAGAAAGTGAAGAAGAGGGAGATGATCCAACCTTAGATAGTCTGAGCCAAGCCATAGCTTTTCAGGTAAGTGTGTAGATATAGAAATCCAAAATAGACACCTCTATGAAAAATGCGACATACTCGCTCCCCCATATAACATGCTATACTATGACCGTTTTATGACTTTTGATCTTTTAGCAGTGTTATATCTCTTCTGTCTTTTGTGCCCCTCCAGCAAGCCCGTATCGAGGAAGAGGAGACGCAGAGGAAGCAGGCACGTGTGTCTCAAGAGGAAGGCGCTTCAACATCCTCAGACTCTAAGAAACCAAGGATCAAAAAGAGTGCATACTTCAGCGACGAGGAGGAGTTTAGTGACTAAGCATAATAATGATACACAAGTTGTTTGTTGAATAGTGCTTTCTTTTTTTGTACTGTGTTATTATAGTTGGGATGCTTCCATTTCTACTGATACAATGTTGTTTTTTCTTCTTGTACATTTCCAGAAATACTGTAATTGTTCTTGAGTTGATTAAATGTGTGTGGTTGTTTTCTATGTCAGTCAATAAAACCTTGTTTCCTACTGACAAACCAAAACAATTGTTGGTTGTTCGAGTGTTAAATGCAGAATCAGATAAAGAATCCTGAAGAAAAAAGGTAATTTACTACTTTTCTTAACTCAATGAAATAATTGGAAACTGATGCAGGAAATTTGTCTGTCAAATGTCAAAAGCGTTTTCTATAGTATACGGTTGTGTATTTCAAATGACCATGTTCAACAAGGAACGAGTGGCGACACTGGTATGAACAATTCTGAACTTCCTTACAGTGTGTGTAAATCCTAAATATTGCATCATTGAAGTCTCGTCGTTGGAACAGGATTAAGATCCAGTTGATATGAAAAGGTTTGAGCGACACTGCGGCCCTTAATCGTACCCTTACATTGTTTTTAAAAAGCAGCATGATTGATGAGAGTCACGGTAGTGGTATGTGTTTTTTTATGCTCGCTAGTTGCGTCAGCACGCAAATAAAGCGAGGGATTCCCCGATGTTTAATGTGCTCGCTTGTGATCTCAACGGCTGCGGCATATTTCTGCAGTCTGAGTCAAATCCAACGATGCAGGGCTATGAGACGATTCCCAGTAGAGTGAGCCGATAAGAGCGGTTAACACATTGCTGCAGACGCAACATTATCTTCTATGGCTTTTGTTGCATTTAAGTGCTTTCGGAAATTAACAAGCTATTGCTCTCGTTTCAAGGATAATGGATTTACACAGTCTATGAAACAGAGGTAATAGCTGTTAGGAAATATAATTCTGAGATGCAACCACTAGTAGTCAAAGTATGCATTAAACGCACGTACAATAATTAATGTAACAAGTTACAGTAGGTTGTTATGTGTACAGCACGTTAATAATCAAAATATTTATTTCATGTTCCGTGTTTTTTGTGTGTTTTTGAACATTGTTAGCATGAGCCACTATATATTTTATTCGCATTCGCAGTGAATCAAGCATGTGGCAAGGACTTTTAAATCAAACAGCATGAGGAGGTGTTTTTTAGAATTATTTTCCCTTTTGACGGTGTGCAAACATGGGTACATACGGCTAGTCAGCGTAAGAAACGCTCGTTAACGGGTCGTGTTTGTCAAAATAACCAATTTCATATGATGTTATTAATCTCCAACACGCTCAGTTTACAGAAGTACGAGCTTACAACGGGTACCAGAATGCGGCATATATTCATCAAGAGGAATGTCAGCCCTCTGAAGTAACCCAGCCTCTGATTGGCCAAAGCGAGTCACGTGACCCTTTCCCAAGCGGAGTTTCCACGACAGCTGGAAGCCGAGCGGCACGGGCGCATCGCTTCTTTGCTAAAATTACTGGAAATAACAAGACTTCTGCTCGTCTCAGCACCTCCAGATAAACCCTGGTCTGGCATGGGCGACAAGAGGAGTCCCACAAGGTAACGACCGAGTGATTGTGTCACGGATATTCAAGCTAGGAGCGGTGAGCGGACATCGACGAGCGCACGGAAAAAAATGGGTTTTCTCCACGGTCTGTCTCTCTCTCTCTCTCTCTCTCTCTCTCTCTCTCCCTCCCTCCGCTCGCTCTCTCTCTCCCTCTCTCTCTCACTGCATGTGTCTATGTTCGCGTGCGGGTTGTGTGTGTACGCGCGGGTGTTAAAACCTCATCGCCAATTACAGTGTCGGATCACAACGCGCTTGCAGATGATTTTCCTAAATCCGATAGGCTTACCCAGATGTTTGCTATCGATAGCTTTCGTGGATGCGAGCTGAACTCACTGTTGTCTCCTCTCGCCCCCCTTCTTCTTCTTCTCTCCAACCATCTCTTTACGTTTTTTTAATTCCCCCCCCCCCTCCCCTCCCCTCCCTTTTTGTTTGTAAATTTTTTTGTTTTTAAAGGCCGAAGCGTCAACCGAAGTCCTCCTCCGACGAGGGGTTCTGGGACTGCAGCGTGTGCACGTACAAGAACACGGCAGAGGCTTTTAAGTGCATGATGTGTGATGTCAGGAAGGGGACGTCAACAAGGTAAGGCGATGCATATACACACCACCTTTGGTCTTTTCTGCAATGGTGGGTTCCCCATGGGGGTGCCTTGGGGGGGGGACTCAGCAGCCCCCCCTCCCACCCAGAACAAAATGAGGAACAGTTTAATCCCCCCCCCTCTCCCTCCCTCTAAGCAATTTGTGCATTTGTACCATGAGACAATGGATTAAGGTAATTGTATATTCTTCAGATGTCTAAACCTCCCCACTGTTGTACTGTTCTATATAGAACACAGACAGTTGACATAAACAAACATGGCGTGCGCTGGTTCATGTACTGTAGTGTTTTCTACATTTATGTTGCATGATTCTGTGCAAAGGAAAACACACACACATACATATATATATATATATATATATATATATATATATATATATATATATATATATATATATATATATATATAAAATTCTTTTTATTTCCTCTGAGCAATGCATCAGTCTCCATGTTCTCTCGTTCTTGTTCACACTGACCTCCGTAAAATGAGGGAGAGGGACGCTCGCTCGCTCTTTAAGCACACATACATCCATCTTGTTGCCCCGGAGATATTTGTAACAGACGAGGGGGGGACTTCCAATAGGCATGCACATGAACTCACACACATAGGTACTCGAGCATACAAATACACAGCATGTAGGTACACACACATACACACACTGGCTGGTATTTTGTCCTGACATCAGTGATTTGAGGCAGGAAATGGCTGTTACTCCTGAGTGGCGGTCATTATCAGGATGAAAACACAACAAAGGGTGAAGGAGAAGAAGTGTAGCTGTTAGCGCTGGCTATGGGAAACAGTGTGTGTATGCGTGTGTTGTAACGTGATCTTCCTCTTTAATGTATCCTCTCCTGCGTTAGCACAACTTTCCCAATGATTTAACTACAACAATAACACGGCGGCGCAGTCGTCTGCTTTGGTGCCTTTTCATAATTGTGGTATTTCTTGCGTCGGTGCATGCACTCATTCGCCCGTGTGTGCACTTGAGTGCATGAGTGTGGGAGGGCTTGTTGTGAAAGGAGGTTGTCAGAGCAGCTGCCAGACAGACAGCCATAGCTCATTACTATGCAACAGCTTAATCAGCCCGCTGTCATCAGAGACACACACACACACTCAACATGCACATTTTACACATGATTGCATGCGTGTTCGTACGCAAACGCACACACACACACACACTCTTAATACGTGCAAGTATAATCGCACACTGAAGTGCACAGTTGCCGCTCGCGCAAACAAAGCGATTGAGCAGCTGACATACTGTTGTCATAGGGTTCATCTTATGCGGTTGAGCATTGATTGTTGAGAGAACACTCCAGGGTGTGTGTGTGTGTGTGTGTGTGTGTGTGTGTGTGTGTGTGTGTGTGTGTGTGTGTGTGTGTGTGTGTGTGTGTGTGTGTGTGTGTGTGTGCGCGCGCTTCCATAAAAGCAAAGCGGCCTGCAGCTTTGCCAAGAACCTGTCTGAATCCTCACGTCACCAAAAGCTGTGACATTCTTTGTCTTCCCCCATCTGGGCATTTTTGTGGAAGTTGGCAAGGGACCCACAGTTCCTCGCTACACCCCTGACAAATTTAGAAAATGTCCGTGAGAAGGTCTTATTTAATGTTAAAAACTCACTGTCTGCCCAACTGCAGTGCTGCAGAAATGTAGAAGTAGTGTTTGTTATGCTCCCCCCCCCCCTTCTTCTTCCTAGAAGGCCGTACACAAACCACCACACGCAGGCTAACGCTGCAGCAAAATGGCCACACAGGTGGTCGCAGCTGTTAACGACCGAACACAACAGACGAGTGGACGTCTCAGTGAGTGAGCCAAAAAAAGGTGGCAAAAGGGTGCACGACACGCGAATACCCTCGCTGGTTACCAAACAAGCATGACTGAGCAATTACCGCAAAGTGACGAATTAATGCTCGACACACGGGCGATGAGCGTCCACCGGTTGGAAGAGGCGTCCCACAGCCAGAAGCTCACAGTGTGGGCTCTGTGGAAAGTGGCTTAAAGTCAACTTATCACGGTCACAGGTTGAAAAAAAATCACCTAACTGCATAAAATGTCACTTTTTCCTGACAGGATCTGCAAGTACTAGAGATGATGGACGCCAAAAGTAACATTTCAGGGGCAAGGTAGAGACATGTTTTTAGTTTGCATGTAGCTAGCCGTCGAGAGATGAATGATTTATGAAGGTGGGGTTTAGCAGATCTCGCCGCCTAGATGCCTCTGATGTGGAGAGATGATCTACTGCAGGGACCCAAAGCTGGCGGCTGATTGAAAGCACGTCGCCGATGCTGCGAGTTTGACTGAAGACGGGGATACATCAGCAGAATTGGACTGGCTTATCGGAGGAGGTGCAGTGAAACGGAAGAGAGAGAGAGAAAAGAGGGAACCGGCTGACGTACCGCTAATTCTGTCAGCGGGCTCAGAAAACTTGTGCGGCTAGGGAGTCGAATTTTGAGGAAACACGAGACTTGTTTAAATATTCTCTCTGCACCTACATTTTGGGAAAGAGAATGCACGTTGGCTGCAAACCTGATGCATTTGTGCAGATTCGTATGGAATAATGTGGGGTTTTTTCTGCGGCAAGCTGCTATAGCTCACAGTATCTAATTAAAGCCGCCTTTTAGAGGAGCTTTTTGATCACAACACATCGTCGCGCAGCCCTCAATACCTTAAAAACTTTGCAGAGGAAAAAAAAGCAGAGGAATCGTTTCATCTCCCTGCGACTCTTTGGGCTCAGTCCCAGCCTTTTGAAAAGCTGCAGCGCAACAGATGAAAGTCACAGAATGGCGGCGTGGCGCTGAAAAACAGGAGGCCGTTTTGATAAGTGCAAGGTCACAGGTTTGATTCCTAAAACGGAAAAACAGGCAGAGCTTCCATTGAGCAAGACAACGAAGGCCCTCTCAGCGAACCCCATTGTCCTGGATTGGAGTGTCTAAAGATGTCACGTGAAGTGGTGCTGACAGACGGTAGTATTTGGCCGAGGACGTGTATTTAGGTTTGGGTTTAACAGCTGAGTGTAATAGAGCGGCGTGTGTGTGTGTGTGCGAGACCTTCTCCCGTGTCGAGCCTGCACCACCTGCATCTGCTGTTCACCAAGCTGAGCTCTGACAGGTCAGGCCCGCCAGGGAAACACTGTGTGTGCGCGCTGCACGTTCAGCAGCATTATATTTCTGCAGGTCAGGACAGTGAGCTTGATCATGTTCTGATTAGCTCTCTCTCTCTCTCTCTCTCTCTCTCTCTCTCTCTCTCTCTCTCTCTCTCTCTCTCTCTCTCTTCGTCTCTTTCCAGGAGTTGAACTTAGCGGAAGGCGGCTCTCGATGACAGGTTGACTGATGTGCGCGTTTTGTGAGCTCCGCCTAAACAAGCACGAGCCATTCTGGCTGACTTGCAATGCAACCTGTCAGCATCTGGCTGCTTAGACGTCGGTTCGTCGTCCTCCGCACCGACACACACACACACACACACACACACACACACACACACACACACACACACACACACACACACACACACACACACACACACACACACACACACACACGTATGTAATTGTTCTAGCAGTTTAATTGTTGTTGATCTACCCTTTAAATAAACGTAGCTTTCAATACAACGCAGTTCAGAGTATCTGGTGCAGGATTACAGCCTTTTTATTAACTGTATTTATTTTTCCAATATAAAAACTTTTTTAGTAAGTTATTGTCGATTAGTCTGACGATTATCTTCTTGCCTTACCATTTAGTAAAAAAAAACAATGACCTACAAAAGATATCCCAAAGACCCCAAAGATATTCAGTTTACAAGCATAGAAAACTGAGTCGAAAATCTTAATTTTCTAGAACTTGTAGCCTCCAGAATTTTAGGCATTATTCCAAAAGGAATTAAATGCTATCGCCAAAATCATAAAGCAGTACAGTGAAAAGAAAATCTAAATTCTGATGTAGATATTTGTAATACAATTGTTGCCATTTGGAAGCTTCTGCTTGAACTTTTGTAATCAAGCCAGTGATCAGTTGTTGCACATATCCATTATAAATATGAGATACTGATCAGCTGCTGGAGCCATCTAATTATGGGAAACCGTGTCCCTAGTTGCATAGACTAAGTTTTTCTTTAAAGTGAATGGGACGGGGGTGGGGGTTATTGCAAAACAAGAAAAGGATTGATTATCTCTCTTCTGTTTATTCTCTAAAAGTAGCTGCCTCTGTAGAAATACATCATACACATACATTAAAATGCTGCCTGAAGAAAAATGTATCTGTTTGAATATATATACTTACGAGAATGCAGTTTCATTTTGGCAATAAAAATTAATTACCCATTTCTTACATCTCTGTTATGGGTATTAGCTTCCCAGCTTTTTACAGGGTCATTCTTCTGTTTTGGAATAGTCAAATGATTGATACAACAACTGTGTATCACCAAATCGCCGTTTGATCGTCCTATTTAAATTATTACAACCTCTTATAAGTCACACAGTCTGCTCAGTCATGTGGGCTCCCGGTTATAGCGCCCGCACGGCATACAAACACCCGAGTGTACACCAGGGACAATGAAGCTGGCTGTTATCACGTCACCGTGGCTCAAGATTATGGCTACGTGATAAGCCTGTAATTACTGCGGTGACACTGATGCATGACATGCTGCTGTGTGTGCGCGTCCAGGCGGGCCTGTGTGAGAGAGGAGAATGTGGTGTAGTGTGGCTAGTGGGCTGTGGAAGGTGTCATAAACCACATGAACGGGGCGGGCCATCTGTCTGTCTCTCACACACACACACACACACACACACACACACACACACACACACACACACACACACACACACACACACACGGTGGTAGCATGTACAGGCAGGGAGAGACATTAATCATTGGGTTGGAGGGGCTCCCAGGAGCAGCCTACGACCCGCTGATAGGACACCACCTCGATTGAGAGTGTTCAACAGGGCATAAAATAAGCTATTTCACAACGATCTTACAATCATCACAGAACAGCGAGACGAGATTTGTTTATCACGGCGCACTCCCGCGCTTATTTGCGGTCCATCAGAATGTCCCGCGGGCTGTTTGCTCATCACACAGTGTACTCGACAGGCCAACATCAGCAGAATTCTGCACTGCCGTCAAATTCATATGCAACGCGTCACCAGTTCCACATTTTCATAAAGAGTAAAATGACTGGAATAATGGCCAGAGCTGTAAAGATATTTAGAAATAAAAGTCCAAAACTATAAAAGGCTTTCGCTTAAAGACTGCCGTCACTTTCAAAGCAGGAACATTTGGGTCTTATGGAACATAAGTGGTTTGACATCTGGTATGCGTGCTTTTGGTAGAAAGTAGTTGTGAATCACAGAATTGGGAGTAGGCTTCTAGGTATATTTGGAAAAAGATGACGCACATCAGATTTTAAAGTGGAATCTTAGGTCGCAAAACAAATTTTTTTTTGCTGACCAGTGAAAATGTATCTCCAAAATGCTTAATCACAAAGCTGAAAACAGGACGTGTTTTATTAATTATGAGTGTTAGTTGTCGGTTATTTGGCCTCATCTATAAACAGATTCTGGCTCTAACACACGCACACACGCACACACGCACACACACACACACACACACACACACACACCGTCAGTGTTAACTGCTCAGTCTCTGTGAGCTGTGGTGTTGATGACCCGTTTGTCCGCTGGAGCAGAATCTTCACGGTCAAACCTGAATTTGCTGTGTGACCAAATCAGGACCAGGGGAGACTTTTTATTTTTATTTTTGCTGTGTTGGTTCTTCCACTGCTTTTGGTTCTTGTTGGTAGAGGAGCGAGAGGTCAGCGGATGCATCAGAAGGAGGGAGAGAAGGAGAGATAGCGATAGACTGTGTGTGTGTGTGTGCGTGCGTGCGTGACATATTTCCAAAAGCGGTCAGCCAGAGTTTCCCCGTCAGTGAAATGTGTGTGGGATCAGTTGCAGCGTTTGTACTTCCCAGCTCCTCCTACAGGATGAGTTTGTCTCCAGCTCGCCGTTAAAAGCTAAATTCTTCTTAATTATTATTGTCCTTGTTTAAATCTAAAGCGAGAGAGAAGATGGCGGAGCGGTTTGCACTCACGCGTTTGGACATGTAATAATGGTCTTAATCAAAGTATTGAAACTTGAGCAGAAACGATGGACCAACAAACGCGCCTGTATAGAGAGACTATACGTTCTCTTGACTACTACATTAAAAGAGAAATTTCCTTTTTCAAGGAAATGAAATTCGGCGCGTTTTAAAGCCCACCTCGTAACCTCCTAATTTCCCAGTGTGGGACTCCATTAGCTGCCGTGGAATAGATGGCCCGAGTGGAGCAAAATATCGATTGGAACAATAGTTCCAACACGCAGTATTAATGTCAGAAAGAATAGGCCGTTACATTAGGCACAGAAATTCCTGTAGGAATCAATAGACAAAAACACACACACACACACACACACACACACACACACACACACACACACACACACACACACACACACACACACACACACACACACACACTCAGCTTCCAGATGGAGGCCAGTAGCGAAGGCCTAAGTGCTAAGATAATAACCATTTGATTGGGTTAACAGAGGCAGTTCTGTTTAGGCCTGCTTGCTTTGCCTCGCGGAGCGATATTAGCTTGTCTCCTCTTTCACCTCCAGGGTTATTGAGCCAGCTCTATTAGTGAGAATCTACTTCATTGTTACACACGAAGAAGATGGGACGCACGAGTGGTGTTTGTACTTGGCCCACGATCGCTCTCAGGCACAGCCAGTCCCTTTCGTTTTTTAAATAGAAAAAGAGCATAATTAGCCATCACTTAATGGCACTTGATGTGCCATTAGGTGATGGCACATCAAGTCAAACATACCATGCTCATTTGCGGCATTAATGAGAGACAGAGACGGCAGTAATTCATCTGTTCGGTGCTCATACAGTAAATCACAGGAACCATAGAAGCGCATAATGACACCCCGAACAGAAATCATGAATCAAAAAGGAGGTTATGAAACGAGGCAGCTGGTCGTCTTGTTTTTATTTTATTTGGTAGAATGTGGCCCTGGGGCGGGGTGGTCCAGTCTGTTGCGACAGACATTTCTTCATTGTGTTGGTTATGAGAGAGTGCCACAAATTTCTCTTTCGCTGGGAAAAGAGGACTTTGAGAGGTCTCTGCTTTTTATTTAAAAACAAAAGAAAAGTGTCAGCAGTTCTGCAGCGTCGCGCTGGCAAGACAGACATATTAGAGGATCTCGACATCTCCTCCCTATCAGACGGTTATGTAGGCCAAGAGACCCATTTGCATTTCGCTCTAGCCTTGCTAGCATCACTGCATGTTCTGTGAAGGCAGCGATAACTCCGGAAAGAAGAAGAAAAAAAAAAAAACTGACTCTGGGAGAGGAGCTTCTTTGAAGCTGGGCCCCAATTTAGGTCATCCCAGAATGGTGAAACAACAACTTTGCCCTTAGAACAAGACAGCAGACCAGCAGCTCTGGCTTCTATGTCTCCTCTTAGTAAATGGGGTAGAAGCCTCTAAATTAAGCTAAATAGGCCACCGAGGCGCTTTGCACTGCAAAGCTCGGCCAAATGCTCACACTAATTCTGTAGATGGATTTCGTCGAGTACACTCTGTACTGTGTTTCACCCCTTAAACTGAATTTGCAGTTCACCCGTATACTGTATTTGCATTAGACATGTGCAATAGGACTTTTTTTTTTAAACTGAAGCACCTGGAGGCCAATGTTTTGTAATTGCAATACTTTCGGAAGAGTTCACACACAGGTTGGTGCACTTGAGCGACGCTGCTGTACTGTGTTACCAACAGAGAGAGAATCAATACAAAACCAAGCTTGCTTTCTCACAGAGCAGAGAAACATTTCATGACCGGTTGTTCAAAGCGTACATTTCACAGAAAGCGGCTGATGAATTTGTTTTCCCGTGTTACATTTTTTTCGCTCGAATTACAAACAGGAGTGCTCAACGGGGCTCAGAAAACACACTGTGCTCTTGTGCTGTTCCCATCATGCCCTCATGCTTCATCTGCTCACTGTGTGTGTGTGTGTGTGTGTGTGTGTGTGTGTGTGTGTGTGTGTGTGTGTGTGTGTGTGTGTGTGTGTGCGTGCGCGCGTGCGTGTGCGCGCGCGCGCGCATGCGTGCGTGTGCGCGCGCGCGCATGCGTGCGTGTGCGCGCGCGCGCATGCGTGCGTGTGCGCGCGCGCGCATGCATGCGTGCGTGTGCGCGCAGTCTTGCGCATGTGCCTCAATATGCCTGTGTGATTGCATTCATAAAAGCATGCATACGTTCTCATGTGCACCCATAATATATTTGTACACACCACTTTGGCTCTTGGGTGCGGTATGCGTGTGCTGTGGTGTGCAGAGGTGCATTCATACATATAACTGTGTGTGTCTGTGTGTCTGCGCATGCAAAAATCAGCCGCTCTCTCAACAGATGGCCTTTTCAACACACTCGCCTCTCGGCTAGGGCTCTTGCCAGCCCCCCCCCCCCCCCCCCCAAAAAAAAAACCAAACACACACTCTCTCTCTCTCTCCTGCACAGAAATACGATCGCAGCCTTCATGCATGCAAACTGTTGCCAAACCAATTGCATAATGTATCATTTTCGAGACAGCAGGCACTCACGGAGGATGGAAATGTGACTGCGAGGAGGAACATTTAGTGAACCGTGTTACACGTTCTATTTGATGTTGGATTCACCTTAACATTCTGCTTTGTGTGTGAAGGTGTATCATTCTCACATCAGCGAGCACTGGTTATCTGTCATCAGTAACGGAGGCTTTTGATGCAAGAGAGTAAAAACATTAAGTTGGGTTTTTGTAGGCGACCTATAAATCAAAATCTTCAAATCCATCATTGAAAATATAATTAGCCGGTGTGGCAGTTCACGCCCTCGCCTGGAGATATAAGAGACAAAGACTCCTGTGAGAATTGGACATTCCACATTTGGGAAGATTGAGGAAGACATTTTGGGTGTGACCTTTTAATAATAATAATAATAATAATAATAATAATAATAATGTGTCACACCGTGTTTGAAGTCAGATCTAATCTCTCTTTCACATACAGCATCACACCACTCTTAGGTCTCACAGAATCCTTTCTTCCATAGTAGGAAACGGTGCACACATGCATGGCCTCTCGTGCATTCTGAATTCATCACGTCTTGGCGTTCGCCAAAGCAGATCTCAGCTTGTCAATGTTTACACTCTGAGCCCTTAAAAACACGCCTGTGCAGGTATACCATATAGCTCACAGATGGCTGAATCCCTTTTTTTTTTTTTTCTGAATGTGTGTGGTGCCGCTCGCTGCCGGTGTTAAGAACACTTCCGCAGCGCCGTCCTATAACCAGCGCTGGCAGTGATCATTGGCCCTTGATTATGGCGGTACGCTAGCATGAAGCCATGTGCTCACTTGTGATTTTCCCTCTCATTAATCTGCCACACTCTTGTCTCCCCCTCCCTCCTTCCCTTCCTTTCTTCCTTCCTTCCTTTCCCCCGGAATCAGGAAGCCTCGTCCCGTCTCTCAGCTTGTCTCGCAGCAGCAGGTAACGCAGCAGTTTGTGTTGCCCTCGCAGCCCAAAAAGGAAAAGAAGGAGAGAGTAGAGAGGGAGAAGAGCGACAGAGAGCCGGCACTCAAGAAGAACAGTCACAAGAAGATGAGGTAAACAAGCTGACACAGGGTTTTGGGGGATGGGGTGGGGTGGGGGGGATCAGATATAACAGGGATGCATGAATAAACATGTTATAGATGGTGTTTATGTTGCCACCCGAAGTGAGCTTGATGCGTTGTCATATTTCATGAAGAACTTCAAAAAGATCGAGGTGAGGAGGGTGGGGAAACACCAGAAATGAATTCAAAGCTGGAAGATGCTCTTTGGAGTTTTCAGTGAAAGATGAAGGCGCTTTCACTCATTGGGTAAATCAGTGATAGTATTTTCTGAAAAGGGCTGATTGGAACAGGAGCCTCAAGCAGGATTTTAAAGAAATATTCGATGTTGCTTCTCACTCTCTCTTTCTCCCCGACTGTTTTCCGCTCCCTCCCCAGGCCGAGGTTAAAAAACATCGACCGGAGCAGCGCCCAGCACCTGGAGGTGACGGTCGGGGACCTGACAGTCATCATCACGGACTTTAAGGAGAAAGCCAAGCCCTCGTCCGCCCC
Organism: Cebidichthys violaceus; assembly: GCF_023349555.1. NCBI lineage: Eukaryota > Metazoa > Chordata > Actinopteri > Perciformes > Stichaeidae > Cebidichthys > Cebidichthys violaceus. The sequence goes on from NW_027176384.1 coordinate 223,576, forward strand.
GGCGACGTCGTCCAGCACCGCGTCCACGGCCGACCTCCACAGCCAGAACGGCTCCAGCTCGGAGAACACAGAGAAGGGGCTCTCCCGCTCCTCCTCCCCCCGAGGGGAGGGGAGCTCCGTCAACGGGGAGTCTCACTGAGTGAGACTCCCCCCCCCCCCCCCCCTCCGATCCTCATGGCCTCCACCCACATCTCATCTGCAGGCCCACGGGTCACTGGTGGAGCATCCTGCCTCCACATTCAGAGCTGCACATTACTGACTCAGAACAGCTCCTTTTTTTTCTGGATATTACAATTTAAAAAAGGAATTGTGACCAAACATCAGATTTGGTCGAGTCTAATAGGGTTTGAAGATTCTCTGGAATCCTGCATTTAGAAAAGCAATACGAAAGACCTTTTGCTCCACGTTTCGTAGAACATTTGGTGTCATTGAAAAAAGGATCCCGCACGCTTTCCGAACCTCGCTCCGAGAACATTTACCAAGACTGACGATTTATTCTGACGAAGAACTTCCTCAGAACTGACCTGAGACATGTCTGAATAAATGTTTGGACAAGCTTTATGGTGCTGTGCGGTTTCCTTCAGATGCACCTGCCTTTGTCGAGGCTCTTCTCTTTTCTTTTGATATGTTTTTGTGAAACCAAAATGTGCAGCCCCATCCTTACATCACCTTGCAGTGGCCGGCAGAGTGACCTATCCCCCCCCCCCCCCCCCCATGGAGTCTTCAGCCTCTATCTTCCCCATTATGAACCTGAACCGCCCATTACGCACTCTCAGTGTCCCGACACTGAACCTTCAACCTCACAGGCAACCTTTGCTCCTGCTCTTAATTACTCCAAGCTTTTACTTGTGGACTGCCTCTGCTGTGGAGGGACTTTTTTTTTGACACAGCGTAGCAGGCTGTACTCCTACTGGCACCATGTGGTGCTTTTGGGTAATGTTTGGAGTGGGTCAATTCGTTCAGGTAATGCTTGTTATGTACGTGTAAGGGCATCGGGCAGGTTTTGGTGAAAGCCCTCTTTTGAATGGTGCAGGAAGGTATAGTATATGATATTAAAGGATAATACCGGTGTTTTTGTCTTGTTTTTTAGTTTGTGCCAATAATCTACACAACTCCTTTTGGTTTGCATACAGCCAGCCATGTTTAAAAAAGGTACAATCAGGGTTTTGTTCCATCTTTGTACAGTATAAGAACCACAAACCTGCATTAAGTGATATTTTTGGTATAATCATATAATTCTGAGTAGTGTGAAAAAGCATGTAGATAATTAGCAACTCTCTGGCTACATGCAGCTTTAAGTTCTTTGTTCTGGTGTTCTGACCCACACATACCCACCAGAGACTACATCCATGGCCAGCAAACCAGCTCTGACACGCTGCTGTTACACTACCGGTCCAGCATGAAATCACAGAAGACTGGTGAAGAGAGGCTACTAGCTAACTAGCTTCTAGCCAATTACAGACCAGGCCAGAGCTAAACGTTGGGTAAATACTGAGCTAATGTTAGTCAGAAGACCAGAAACACTAATACTAATCCACTAATGTTGGTATGCGTCTGCTAGATATGCAAGTAGGCAATACACTGCTAACACATTTGCCATAACACCTCAAATCTGTCTCTCAGGGCTTTGTTTCTTTGAGTTGATTTTGCAGTTTTGCTTTGTCCTCATGCTATCAAACAAATACACTTAATGCAGCTTTGTAATTAATTATAGTCCGCTTGAAAAGTGCTGATCATACTTTATCTGTCAAATTATAAGTACATGATGCTGACAAATTGTGACACTAATCACTGACGTCCTACATGCTACACCGTGGTGAGTGTCAATCACATGACTCCCACAGAATAAGACATACCATCGTCATATTTCTGCTCTTACTTTATTGGCACTTTTATTTTCTCCATCACTGCTAATTGAAAGCCAGGTTTATCACAGTAAAGTTTGTCTCAGACGGAGAAAAACAACAACAACAACAAAAGGAATAGTTGTTTTCAATATGAGGAATTGTCAACTAAATATGGACTGAAGTTAAGGGACTGTGGCTGTAAGTGACACCGGTATTCTCCTTTATAATCTCTGCTGCACCTGCTCAGCGGTCACAGTGGAGAACCAGAGGGTGCCTAAGCTGTTCTCCCCCCCTCCCTCCCTCTGTGGACCCAGTTTGGAGACAGCATGGTGCTTTTAAAACCGTAAAAAGGAGCTTTGACTTCTGGACATGTGAAAGCTGATTGTCTGCCGTGTGATGGACTTCAGAAACTGCTTCAATTCCTCCATTTTGACGTAGCAAAGTGGGGGGAGCTTTAGAATATACTAAACCCTCAGCGGAACAACTACGGATCAACCTAACACACACTAACTTATGAAACCTGTAGAATACTACACAGATAAAAATGGATATTTCTAAAAGATATTGTACTACAATGTTTTGATGTGGTTGTATTATCCATCATAGCAGTGTTATTGTCGAGAGTTTTACTTTTACATTTTAGCACAGATCCTAAGAACTGTCATGGCATGATAATATTATGGTCTCGGTATATTGTGGGACAGGCTATGTCTCTTAGTTTGTTAGCATCGTTCAATGTATCAAGAGATCTCACCGGTTCACCACACTAGCTGGGACTAGCAGCGTGGACTCGCGAGAACTGTTCGGGCAGACGTTTGTTATTTGGTTGTGGCAAAAATGGAAAGATTTAAAAAAATACGTTGGTTGTCCCTTGTTAATATCTTTTTTTTGTTGTTGTTTTGCTCAGTTGTTTTAAAATGTGTAAACTTGTTTATTACATGTCTGAATAAGAAAATGCATAAGAATCATTTAACTTATTGTCACTTTCATACAGGTGCACGCTTCCACTTTTGTGTTGTCACATGTTTGTGAATGTAGCCTTTTGCTCAGCAGAGCGCTTGTTGTTTCAGCTCCATCTGGTGAACGACTTGATAACCGCTACTCATCCTCAACACAGTATATTTGGGTTAACACGTTTACAGATCAGGCCCATACATACATTGAGAATGGTGTTCATCCATGCAATAGTTAAGTCAAAAATCTCCATGACTTGATTATAAAGGCTTACAGTAGTAAGCTTAAGGCAATGAGCGTAAGGTGTGGTTTACACACTATTAATTAATCAACCACTACAAAAGTCAGTAACCTAATTTCCCCAGACTAAATGAAAATGCAGTTGACGTCCAGGTCTGTTGTGTAGTGGAGCCACATCAATAAAGATGGACTAGTCACTTGTAGCCATGAATGGGTCTTTTCAGAGGTGGAATCTATTGAAAGTTGCTGCAGACACAGCCTGAAGGGGGGGAGGAGGGGGCAGGGAAGGAGGATTCAAACTGCGTATCGCTCCCACCCTTCCCCCATTTAAGGTCCCGACCTCCTGCTTCTGTTGCAGCGAAGCGCATCAAGTAAAACGAGGGGAATAGACAAACCCGGAAATTGGTTGTGTCCTTCAGAATAAAAGTCTAAATGTAGTCCTCAAAGTGGATGGACGATGAAGATCGCTGGCATACTATTTGTATTTGGGTATGTTCCCAAGCCTCCCATCTTTCAGGAGTAAGATTGTCAAAATTCTTGAATTTGAAAGAGATGGGCTAAAGATATAGCAAATAGTTCCTCCTTCCCTCACAATGTAGTCTTCAAGAACACGAGTGTAACAGCACACAAGTGATATCTGAGCATTACCATGTTACAGCCACATGTTTACAGTGTGTAACTGCATTAATGGGTCTTAAATGTTGCAAATATAACCAAATATATGTACTATCCAAGTTACCCAACCAGAAATGTCCACTCTGACTACACTTAAATATGGTCTCTTTAGAAAGGAAATCTTGTCGAAAGGACAGACCTGTGAAATGTTTCGAGGCGTATGGTGAGTGAGATGAATGGAGTCGAGAAACAAAAAATAAAATGAGCAGAACAACACAGGCATAGCAGAATGTGAAGTCAAAACAAAGAAAATCTGATGGAGTATGACAGATGAGGAGCATTTTGTTTAGCTACATTGTTTTCCACACCTACACTGTCACACAGTATATACATTGTAACATATTATTACTAGACAAGATATTAACTCATTCCATCAGACCGAAACAGACAAAAATAGGTAATTAAAGCTACAACAGTATCTATATTTTTTTCAAAGCATGAAAATTTAAAAATGTGTCGTGAAGAAATGAATGTCTTCAAAGTTACCGCCAGAGGGTGCAATTGACACGCCAGATAATCATTTTATTTTTATACGTTGACCGGAAGTGCGTTCCCACTGCGACGACCTTCGCAGTTCACACTATAAGCTTAGTTTCTATGTCATGACTGTAGCTACGAGTTGTGTTTTCAAACTCCAAAATGCGGCGTTACATTCGTGCACTAATGTTGTGCACGGTGTTCGCCGTGTTTTCGGGCTTGTACGTGTACAGTAAATTATTTTACGCGGACGTGTCGGTCGGTGGAAACGGACCGAGGAGAGTTTTCATCCCACCGAGAGTCCCCGGAGGCAGGCGAGGTACCGCGGACAAAACTGGGCCCAAAAGCCCACACTGGTACAATAGGTAGGACTGGAAATTAATGTTTTTCCTGCTTTAACTGGGTATAACTGGGGTAAAAAATACGCATGTGTATGTATATATCAAAAGTTACTCTGTACCACACTGGATGTATAGGAATGTAACGCTGACTGACTAAACGGCCCAATGCAGACAAAGTGCACTGCAGTTAGCTTCATCTTTCTATGGTTGTAACGCGAGACTTGGACAGGTGTGGGACCTCACGTGCAGCCTCCCTCAGAGTTCCGGTTTTAATTGATACATCACTTAAGTTATTGATACAGTTGTCATACAAATAGCCTACACAGTATGACTCCCACGAACCAAACTAGCCTAACATTTGGGCTGATTGTCAATATATAAATATTAAAAGAAAATCAGTTGAAGGCATATGGGACAAAATGCATATTACAACATGTGAAGTCTGTTAAACGTCAGAAAATAGATTAAGTTGTTTAAGTTAGTTGAATCAACTGCCCTTTGACGTCAAGATTAGCAACAAATGTTTAAACTTATTATTATACCCTCGACTCTTGAGATCCACTTTTTACATCCTCACGCTGACTCTCCTTCCTCTCACTCAGGTACATCATGCGTCAGTGGGGTCAGGCGGAGGCAGGTGGTGGCGGTGTTCAGAGCAGACCTGAACCCCCCATGCATCTGGCCGTGGTGGCCTGTGGAGAGAGGCTGGAAGAGACTCTCACCATGATCAAGTCCGCCGTGCTTTTCAGCATCAAGCATCTCCAAATGCACATCTTCGCCGAAGAGCAGCTACACGCCAGCTTCACGGAAGCTGTGAGTGGGAAAATACTGCGAGTTGCTTCCTGTTGACTGTAAATGACAGTTTGTGTTGATCATATCGTGTGTAATATACCCCTACTATTAATGTATCCGTGTTCCAGTTGGAGGCGTGGCCTGGTTTTATTCGCTCCAGGTTCAACTACACAGTCTACTCCATCAGCTTCCCCAGTGAGAACGCAGCAGAGTGGAAGAAACTCTTCAAACCCTGCGCTTCTCAGAGGCTCTTCTTACCCGTGAGTTTCTTATAGAAGCATGAGAACCACAGTGGAAATGCATATCTGACGTCATTATGACAGTCTCAGTTACTTTTATAGACAAAACATAACCCAAGTTAGAAAAAGGTCCGACAAACACGGAGCCTTCGCCTTATGCCAGCTGGGATCGGCTCCAAAAATTGGCGATAAATGAACAGTTTTGTATTTCCATGAGCACTGTAGCAAAAAGTAATGTTCCAAAATTTTTGCAGTTGACCTTTTATACAAGATAGATGATTGTATTCTGTCACCCTGAGGAAAATCAGCTTTGTCAGGCCACTGCAGAACATCCACGTTATTGATATTCTCGGTGACATCTATCTCCTGTGTGTCTTTCTCCATCTACACAGCTGATCCTGAAGGACGTCGACTCGATCGTGTACGTCGACTCAGACATCCTCTTCCTGCAGCCTGTGGACCGCCTGTGGGCGTTCCTGTCCCAGTTTAATTCCTCCCAGCTGGCCGCCATGGCCCCGGAGCACGAGGAGCCCCGCATTGCCTGGTACAACCGCTTCGCCCGCCACCCCTTCTACGGCAGGACGGGCATCAACTCAGGGGTCATGCTCATGAACATGACACGGATGAGGAACACGTACTTTAAGGTAAGGCTGAACTCTGAAGACCCATTCTTCCAGGAGATATTTGTTCGGCTCTGTTTACTGTATTAGTGTACTACCTTTATTGTCCACAAGATGTCCTCATCCCACTGCGGATGTTGTGCACCAAAGTCTGTGCAAGGAGTTGGCATTATGAAGCTCCCAACACTTACAATATTGTGACACAGTAAAGGCATCTTTTTGGTGTTTACATATGTGTTGACAGAATGACATGACATCTGTGGGGCTGCGTTGGGAGGAGCTGCTGATGCCTCTTCTTCAGAAATACAAACTCAACATAACCTGGGGAGACCAAGATCTTCTCAATATCATTTTCCACCACAACCCTGGTAAGGCTGCACGCACCAGTGCAGCACACATAGCATGTTTATTTCCATATACAAGACTGTAGACTTTTATACATTATGCTTTTCAGCCTCCACAGACAAACTGGAGAAGGATTACTTGTTATTGACTGCTAGATTAGCTTATCATGCTCATCAAAGTCTACAGGATGTCCCTTTGCAGGACTGATTTGTTGACTTGTTAATGTGCTCGTACACTTCCACTCACAAGAGTGCTTGCTGGAGTTTCCGTGCCGGTGGAATTATCGTCCAGATCACTGCATCTATGGCAGCAACTGTGCATCAGCGGAAGAGGATGGCATCAACATCCTGCATGGAAACAGAGGGGTTTACCACGACCACAAACAGCCTGCATTCAGGGCCGTTTATGAGGCCATACGGAAGGTGAGCAGGAGCATTAGTCAGTAGCACGCATCGGTGCGTTTGCGTTGGGAGTATGTGAGATGCTTTAATACACTTGTGCATCTATATAGGATTTGTGAATTCAGTCACAGTATGGGCCTTATGTTGCATCACGTTATGTCACAAGTTCATGGATTCAACATGATGGGATTTATGGACAGAAATTGTCTTCAGTGCATAAAATTAACTGCGTTTCTATTCATCTTTTCATAACTTAATATTGTTCACTTTAGACATCTTCATCAAACACAACAAAAATGTTTTAGATGCCCGTGCATTTTTTAAAATCTATTTCACTAATAATTACTGAAGACCACAAGTAGATAACAAGACGTCATATCAAGATGAGTGTAGTTTGTCTACAATTACAGTTGATTACAGAAACGTGTCATTATTAAAAGGTAAATATTAACAGAAGCCCCTGAGGTCTCAAAGGCCACATACATTATACAGGCAGATATTGATGGTAGCAAAGGAGCAGCCAATGCAGCCTCATCCTGCAGTCCGTCGTTAGTAGAGGATCCATCTCACTCCTTTTTCACTGGAAACACTTGCTTTCTTCCAATGATCACAGGTTTTATACATTGGCACATCACGTTTGACGCGTTGCACTTTTTATTTCCACACATACCGAGTGCTGAACACTTGGCAAAAGGCATTTTGGGAAATAAGAGTGTCTACCAGAAAAGTGACTGAAAACAGGCCCCCTATTACAAGTCTCTTGGGTATATTACAGTTAAAAAGAGACAAAAGAGGCGGCTGAGCCCTTTCAAAGTGTTGTCGGTGTAATTTAGTGCAACATCCGATGAGAGGAGCCCTTTAATAACCCCAGTGACACACCTGCTCTCCATCACTGCCCTGTTCATTCACCCTCCCAGATGAGATTTTGGATTGGCGCTGACCCTAAAGACCGTAAGTGTTAGTAACATCCGATTGTCTTCATTGGAAAACAAATGTCCACCATTTCCAGAAGGTTGGAGTGAAAGCTAATTTCCCCCATGAGGATTGTTTATGGGTTGCTTACCAACAGTGTAATGATATTGACGACACCGGTGGCATTTACTTAATGAAGCCATCAACGTTGGGAGTCTCATTGCTTTCCTATTAACACAGCATTGAACATAGATCAGAGCTATGGCTGATATACACCATATCCATGGCCTGCAGTTCAAACTGCAGCTTTATAGGACAGGATCAATTACAGCAGTAGACACACATGTACCTCTGCAGCTATAAGTGAGCATAAACCCTAGGGCCCATAGCATGCGCCAACACATATTTTTTCCCCAATAGCCTATGTAGGTATTGATACTTTCATAGAACTGTGATTAAGTCTGCTTGGCCAGGAGTATGGATTGATATTCTGTGTGTTTCATCTCACTGGACAGACCATTTCCTGCTTGTTCATCTGCAGCAGAACCTCAGGCCATCCGAGTAGTGTTATGGAGTGAATGACAAACAGGACAGCGCTACATTAACAGCTCTATAGAAGTGGGAGGGTTCAGACAACTGGCTACAGGACAGAGGACTCAAATGCACTTTACAGGGTTCATACAGTCATGAAAAGTCTGGTCATGTGAAAAGCTTATTTTCTTAATAAACTGGATACAGATGTTCATAAATCAGTGGCTGTGCCCTGTATCCTGACACAAAGAAATGGGAATACAAGCAGCGGTGCTCCTCCCTGTCTGTCCGCCCGTCTGTCTCAAGCAGACCACAGCGGTCTGTCCATCATAAAGCATCTCCTCCCTCCCTCCCTCCGCTGCAAAAAAAGCTGAGCCCGGGAAGCAGCAGTTAAATTTTTACAGCCGATGGTACGTTTAGAGTTGGAGTCTGCACACCAACAGTGCACCATCAGCCACACAAAATCAATACACCAACTGTAAATGCAACTTTATGACCTTGGAGGTGTGTGTGTGTGTGTGTGTGTGTGTGTGTGTGTGTGTGTGTGTGTGTGTGTGGAAGAATGTGCTCATAAAAACGCCATTCTCTTTGTGACCCAATATCTGGGACTCAACCGAAAGCAAATGAGCTGGCATAAAAAATGGTAATTCCCCTTTGATTTCCTCAGAGCGTTGTAAAGGCCCCTTCATTATTGGGAAGACATGAAATTTCTTCTGAAATCCCCGGTTATCACTGGACGGGAAGCCTATAGCATAAAACTGACTCCAACAACGTGGGCCGCTTTATGTTTTGCCCGGCCGACCGATCAGATTAGATGTGCAGTTCCTTCTGAGTTCAGCATGCCTTGCGGATTTATTTTTTAATTTATCCGGGGAAAGAAACCCAAATGCTGCCCAAAGCACCACTTTGCTTACTTGCTGGGAAATCCGATCAATTCCACTGGAACAGTAGGAGGTTGAGAGCTGTCCTCAGGGGAGTTTTGATAGTAGCTTGGGATTTCAGCAGCTCATTTTAAGTTTACAACCTTTAGACAACCGCCACCCCCGTGTTTCAGCACTCTGTAGAAACAGGAGAGTAGTCATCTTACTTGGCAAGTCTCCTTCATACCACATGAATCTGCCTTTATATTGTGCTAAAAGTTCCTTTTCATCAGGATGCTTTTTGTTTCCTGAATGTCTCAATATGTAAGGTCAGTACTTTCAAACCGAGGAGCTTATTCTCCGATTGAATACGGAGTGCTTTTAGGATTTATCTTTACATCCTCGGAGCAAATTTAGAAACAATACATCACACCAAACCTAAGCGACGGATTGTTTTGTCGTTCCAGTACTCTTTTGGCCCAGACCCAGTGGCTTCGCTGTTGGATCCACTGGAGGAAGAGCTGCTGAAGACGACGCATACTTATTGTGGTAAATCCCACGCGCTTCTCACCAAGAGACTGGCACACAGCCTGGCAAACATCAACAGTAAGGTCCCACGTGGACGGTGACAGAACGGAATCACAATGATGGGACGGAGGCCAAAAGGAGCGCGGGCCTTGAGCTTGCTGAAAAAAACAGCAAGATACTGTAAGGTTTATTTCTAATCCTGTGAGCTGAATGATCCCTGATTCGAACAGCCGGGTTTTTAGACTGATCACAAAAAAATGAAAGAAAACACAGTTGGGATTGTCTCAAACTGAGACTAATTAGTGTCCACCTAATTTTAAGTTGCTCTGGATAAGAGCGTGATGTAAATGTCTGAAATCTGCTCTAAATGTTACGTTATGTGAACGTATAGCAGAGAACACTATTTACTACAGGTGGACACGTGGATTTTTTTTGTTTCTATTACAGACTTTTGCGACATTTTTATATTTTACTGACAACTGGGGATTTTTTTATTTTTTTTAAAAACCAGCCAGCATCCAGTCTCCTCTTCCAATCATTTTGTCCTTTCAATGCCTTTGGTGACCGACTAAAGGGGAATAGTCCTCATGGTGCAAACTATCTGTAAGAGTTTGGAAGAGTAGCTCTTGACTTTCCATATTGGAGAATGTATTGAACCCTGTGAAACGCTCTTATTAAAAGAGACAAAATAATCATATCAGAACTGGACGAAGGCTTTCAGCAGGGCCCATTTTCAGAGATGTATGCACTGGCCCACTTTTTTGACTTTCAGAAACCAACAACATGGAAGAGCAGTCGTTTCAGAGAGCATGCATGGGATAATGATAATAATTTCTGAGTGTGTGATGAAGTGGTTGTGTAAACAATGTTTTGAATAGTTCCTCATATGTGGCAGGGGTTGAGCATACGGTTTTCCTGAGTAAAGGTTTGTCCTGCTCTGTTATTTTATCTGTTACACAGATTACCTTTACCCAAAATACAACAAGCAAAATGAGGAGAGTCACATGGTCTACGGTCATGTTTATGTTTTGAGATGTCAGGTCATGTGACTCGACACAAATGTTTGTTTCGTCTCTTCTAAGTTTATACATTTCTTTATGTTACTTTGAACACGCATGTTTCTGACAGTGGCAATGTATGTATAATTCAATACTACAGCCAGGATACATAATGCAGAAAAATTGCTATTGAAAATGTGAATAAGCTACAAGTTCCACTCCTAATGCCAAAGCATTTCTTTTTACGGTTTTGCACCGTTGAATGTATTTTCTAAATGTTACTTTCAGTGCTTATGTTGGTATGGTTGTATTGTGAGGATATGCTTTATGACATGTTTACTTGTTTATATGTCATGTGCTGTTTGTCTGTGTTTTCTTTTACATTAAATATAATTTTTGTGGAACTGTACAGCAGTGTGTCTTGTTTAACCACCAGAGGGTAGCATTTTTTGGTATGTTGGTAGTAGTGCTTAGGGATGAAAGATATTGTTTCGGTACTTTTGCAATAATAATAATAATAAAATATATATGACAAAGGAATAATATAAGGGGATAGCAACTTAAGCAATTGAGTTTTTAAAATCATTATAATTTCAACACTACAAACATCTCATTAGCAGTTTTCTCTTTTTACCAACACAAGGCATATTTGTTAGTTTATTCTATAAAGATGTAGCACGAAGAAGATTGATGCTACTTTTCTATTGCCTCCTTGGGCAGATCAATGGACTTTCCAATAATCTATGACGAGACCACTGGAGGTGCTACACCATTTCTGCCTCAGCTCTGAGGTGCTCATAAAGTGTAAGTGATGGACCAATAACACAGCCGTATACGTGCCTGTCTGGGGCACTGTATTGCATTGACTATGTAGAATGAGTTTATGCTTATTCCCATTAGATGGGGGATACAACTGTCCGTTTATGACTTCAGAGGTAGTTTGATTCATTGCACTAGGAATATCCTTCATTCATCACTATATATATTCGTATGAGAGCTTATCAATTACCTTTATTGACCTGTGTGCTTAAATGCAACATGTAACAGGCCAGGTCCCCAGAGGGGAGGGAGACAATGGCTTGGATTGAGCACCACGTAGAAAAATTCAATATCGTCCGTCCACCGAAGGTTTCATTTTCCTGAAACTACATGTTTTATATCGTAATAAATTACTCAGATTTTATTCCTTTTGTTCCATCGCGGCCGGAGGAGAAACTATTTAAAATAAATACATGACCTCCAGCTTTTAGAGTGGGGTTAGAGTGGGTAGAGTGGAAGATGAGGAGGAAATGGGCACAACACAGAGTAATTAAATGTGTGTATGTGTATGTGTGCATGAAAGAGAAATATATTTATATTTGAATCAAGGTAAGGTTGGCTATTTTTCTCTATTGTCACAGGACAAAATGTTGAAGAGGACAGCTGAGTGCATAGTGGGGGGACAGAGAAAAGGCTGACGGAGTGTGTTAGTGATGAAAGAAAAGAACAAGGCTGTCATAGCCAATATAGCAATTAGGGCACTTTACTGCTTCAGAGTTCCATCTTTTGGTTATTGCTTTTCAAAACAGAGTTGGACTTATAAATGGTATCATCAAAAGAAAAAGAAAAAACAACAAACATGTTGCAAGTATGTGCACCAGTTGGATGGCATACAGTGTAGCAGTGAATAGCTAGCAGGGTTCATTATAAACTGAATTAATTGATCAGGATAAACAACCACTGAGCTAAAATCTGAAATCGATCGACGCCACAAGGACCTGAAGAGGTATATTAGTGCAGCATGAGAAATGTATTTTATCATAATTTTTAACTGGTCAAGGGGGAACCTTTGCTGCTAATCCATCAACACGTACCACATTACCATTGTGACTCTAAATGCATCCACTGTGAAGAAAGCTTAAAAATAAAAAAGGCTGATATTACATACGCCTGCTCAAATGTGGTTGTTATTGCTGATCTGTAAAGCATCAATAAAGCACAAAGATAACAAAAAAAAAAAACCTTTAGAAGTGGATCTCATTAGAAAGCAATATCTATTTCAATATGGGCTCTGTGAGCTCTCCGTGCTTGTATGTACGTGTCATTTATAGTGAGTGTACGCTTTGATCTAAAGTAGAGGTTCCTTTTTATTCATGTGACTTGCCAAATAGAGGGACAAGACGGCATCTGTCTAATTCTGACAGCTTGAATCATACAGTATCTGGATGCATAATGCACACGTTCAAATGCAGCGGGTTGAGAGGCATCACACACTCTGTATATGACTTCTGCTTCGCAAAATTTGAGCATGTATGTCATACTGTACTGCTAGATTGCACAGTAGGGGGTCATTTACATGTTGTAATAGAGTCTACATATCACTGCTGTAGGAGATGAGAGAGAGAGAGGCACACAGGCCTGAACGTTCCCCACAAACAGAATGTCTTGTGCCACGCTTCTTATTTACATGCGTGCGACTCCGGGGTACATTTGACGCCCAGCGAGATGGAATATGACATCTCTGCTCGTACCGATGCCGAATCTGCTTCAGTGATTCACTGGGCACGTCACATGAAGAAAGAGAGTGATGGGTATTTCGGCAGATTGGTTTATTTACTTCACAGCTTATTTACTGTGTTTATTTGTGGGACTCGTCGCGGCAAATACCACGCAGCCAAGCCAAAGGACGTCTCTGTCCAGCTCTCTGCGAAATCTGGCTGCTTTCAAGGGAGGCAGCACTCGGGAATGTCCAACTATTATCCGTCTCTCTGCCAAATGTGATCCTTGTTTTTGTCCCCATTGCTTTGAATGCGTGTTCTGTCCTTTTTTTTTTTCCTTTTCATCAGTTTATTTTACCCTGCCATCCCCATGCCCTGCCTATACCTTCCTGCATTCCTAAGTTTCTATCTTTCCACATTATTTCTACAAGAATCCACCTTTGAAATCCTCTGACCTAGTTTCTCATGCCTGATTTCTTTTTTTCCTGCACCCATCAGAGGGCACGCAAACTTTGACAAACTTTGAAAAGACAAACCATACTGCGAATACAAAAATACCCAATGTGCTCATCAAAGATGTTCTTTTTTTTTTTTTTCAAGAAATGGCAACAGAATGGTTTCAAAGATAGATTGTGTTGCAGACGTTCACACCTCCGAACATTTCAAGAACGCCAGTGTGAGTGTGTGCCTTGAAAATGCTAGCCTTGGGGATACGAGCTCCTTCGCTTTTGTACTAGACCGTAGGCACACATTAGAGCCCAAACCAGGCTGCTACCGTGAGACAAACGCATCCAAGGACAATAACGAGACGTTATTGTCTTTTCATGCATTTGAGGTTGTTGAGTTACTGCTCGCTACAAAATGGGAAGCTCGGGAGGGGTTTTGAAGTGGTTTGAGCACCTGGGTTTGCGATATAAACATAAAAGCTAGCAACAGTGTGAAAAGCACACAGCTCCGGGATTCTCTCCAGAGTGAGTCACGTCATTTTTAAAGGAAAAAGTTTAAAATTGAGCTTATTAGCATTAGCATACTGCATTTTAATTGTGAAGCTACCACCAGCAGCTGGGCAATTTAATTGTAATTTGTATGCTTATGTTTTTGTGCAGATAAAACATAGTAATGTAGGGATTACTGAGCTTTAGAGGTGTTGGTAGGTGGATCTATTTTTTTACTTTTGGTATGAACCAGGCTAGATGTTTCTGCCTGGCTGAGAAGATTAATACCACTCTCTAACAACTGTTATAAGGCTACAGCTAGTAGCCAGTTAGCATAAAGATAGGCTACACAACTTTTACACTTCAATTTCTGTAAGCTTTTAAACCATATGGCTATATTGTATGAATTAGTGAGCTTTAGAGGTGCTGTTGTTACCTTTCTCCAGAGCCAGAGTCAATAATGCATTTTCTCATCTAACTCCCTGCAAGGAAGTGAATAAGCCTATTTCCCAAAATGTTGTCCCTTTAAACTATTTAGATGTGTTGGACTCTTGATATATAACGCAGAATGGCTGAGGTTTATTTCTAATTCAAAATATTCCTTTTGCAGAGAATGTCAGCAGCATGGGAACACAAAGTTGCACATTTATATGCACATGTGCACAATACACCTTCACACAGGAAATGCCCACACACACACACACACACACACACACACACACACACACACACACACACACACACACACACACACACATCAGACTCACACACCATCTGCTCTCTCCTATCTATAGATCCCATATAAAACTTGAAGCCGAAGCAGAGGGGGCGCTGAGATAGAGGAGCTGACATCAGAAATGAGAGTGACCATGGTGCTTTTATATCCCAGCATACCCTGACCCTCCTCCTCCTCTTCTCCCCGCCGCATCCTCATCGCACAACAATAGATTTCCCATTACTGCTCCCTTCTTCGGTCCATCCCTCAATCACAGCTCGACAATATTTACCCCCGGAGTGCTCTGTTTCAGAACATACCTCAGCGCGTGCTTGTGTGTGTGCGGTCATGTGAATATTTGTTCATAGCTGCAAAACTGAGTGTGCTTATGACTGTGTGTGCAGTGATATGTATAGCTTTATTGTATTCCAAAAGCCCAAAGCTTATCTTTTCCTTTCTCCTCTCTTTTTTTTTTACCCCACTCACCCAAGTCGCTCTTACTCACACACACCCTCTTTCCCATGTGAGCTTTTCAATTAGGTAATTACAGTAGTAGTGAATAGAGCCTGCCTGGACACTGGCGCTCTATTGTAGAAGCACCTGTCCCCCCATAGACAGCAATTACCTGCCAGGCTGGAGGGGAGTTGCAGGCTATTGTCTGTGTGCATATATTTGTGTGTGTGTGTGAAACAGCGACTGTATTCGTCTGCTCAGCCTGTGTATGTATCCAGAGCTGGTGTGTTTGTGTGCACACTCATTTCGGCTCTACAGGGTCTTTTGTGTGTGTGTGTGTGTGTGTGTGTGTCAGAGCTGGTCGCACGCAAGGGAAGATTGCTCTTTATTATTCATATCAATGACAGTGATGGAGGGAAATTTCTACTTTTATTTGAGGTAATTTTCATCCCAAAACATATCAACCTAACTGTCATTGCAAGTACGTTGATTGTTCATGATGAATGCCTGTGTTGTGTTCAGGGTTCAGGGTGTGCGAGCGGGAGCAGACCAGCGTGATTTGGCCTGGAGCTTCTCAGATACCGCTGGCGCCTACAAGCAGCACGTTCATTGCGTTGTTAAACGTTTTAAGCCCTGCTATGGAGCGAGTTAAAGAGGTTTTTTTCTCAGCGTGAGCAGAGAGTAACTGGAAAGTGGCAAAGAGAAAAAATTGAAGCAACTTCAGAATGCTTTGAGGGGCCGCTCCAATTCACTTAATACCGTATATATCTGGCCACAACGGCTGTGCTCGACAAAAAACGTTAAAAGTCGCAGAAAGATTGAAAAATAATTCATCAAACCGTATAACACTCGCGTCGCGTGTTCACAAGTTACAAACGCAACAGGGACCCATTCAAAAAAAGATTTCTTGTCATTGCTACTTATGAAAAAAAAACTCCACAGGGTATCTTGTGATATATTATAATGTTCCCAAAAAAGTGTGTATAGGGGTTCGCAGATATGGCCGATTGACGTTTCAGGCAGACACAGGGACATGGAAAGTAGCTTTAGCAGGCTTTAGCGCTGTTAGTTCCCTAAACTAGCACAGGTATAATATCTCAGGTAGCTAACTAGATTGGTAGCTGAAATGACTGACAGGCTTCAAAGCTTCTCAGCTAACAAACATGTTGACTTAGGCGCTGCACTTAACCCAGTCCCTTTTAATTCTTAATCTCTAACTGAACCAACATGTTTGAACACAGTGAGACTGATACCACAACAGTGACTCTTTCACACGTCAACTAGTCTAGTCCTATAGCAAATGACAGAAACTGTTCTCCGCTCATCCTCCTTGGATTATCTTTGTTGTTCTTTGGTTCATTACCAATCATCATGTAACATTCAGAACAAACACACACAATTAATTCAGCAGGTATTCTCTGACTGCAGCAAAGAGGGCAGAGTTGCTGTTGAGTCCTGCTGTTTTCCTTTGCATTAATTGCAAGAGCTCTTGAAGTGTGGCCCTGCTAGTTTTATGTTGGCGATTCATTGCATCATCAATGTGTCTTTTTCACAATGTTGCCCTTGTTGTGAGCACACTATTAGATCCAGGTAGCTTCTGGGAACAATTCATCTAAAGTAGTAGAAGTAAAAAGTGTATGATAACACATTAGATCATCAGAATTACATTTAGCCAACGGCATGGAGTGCAAGGAAAATATACTATGTATTAAATGTTTTGACAACCCATAATAACTTATGTATGTATAATAGATACAGTACGTGCAAAGTAAAACTGTTCCAGGAAAAGTTTGTTGAGTTTTTAGAAGACTGCAGAAGCTGAACTCACTTGTGGGGTATAATCTAGGAAATGATGATGATGCAGTATTTATATTTCTATCAAAAAAAATGAAAATAGTACAGAAAATTGCAACCCCAGCTACTTTTTGTTCACCCAGCTGATGTGCATTTGTCCAAATGACACCCCGGTGAGTCTTCTGCTGGTGTCTTGTTCTGGCAGCTCCCTGGTGTGTTAATTTACGCCTGGGTCCATTTTATAGTGAGCCCCTATTGATCTGCTTGAACACACATGTAAGGCTCTAAAGCTCTGTTAAGACAAGGCAAAATGTCTGCTACATATTGATGGTGTGTGTGTGTGTATGTGTCTGTGCATGCAGTGCTTCACACCGTGTAATTCTCAAACCTCTCAAGGTGGCAAAATACGTCAGTATCATCCTATCACATCTGTTCCCATGACGATAACGATCCACTCCGTTAATTAAAGCCCTCTACTTCCCTGTTGTGTTATTTGATGGACAGGTTAAAGTGTGCCATTAGGGGCTTACACATGTACAAAGACACACACGTAAACAGAAATACCATAATTTAGTGATGTGACTAAGTGGAGGACTCTAAATGCTCCATTGTTTCTCAATCTGTTTGCAGCTCTATTATTTTCCCCAGGTAAAAGCACAGATGCATGAAGATGATTTGCCGTCAAATCTACCAGTAAAATGCAGAGCGACTAATGGTTAGGCATCTTGGCAGGACTCCAAGTCGCGGTAATCAAATGCATTCAGAGTTTATCAGTGATGTTTATCAGGCTCATCGCGCTTGATGTTCCGGGCGGAGGATGTGAGACAGGATATGAGGCTGATGGTTTTTGATCAATCACTGATAGCATCACACTAACGAGGTCTCCTAACGAAAGAACACGGAGAAAAGGATGTAATTGGGAAAACTCATGATTATCTACCACAAAGATGGATTCACATTGTCTGGGGAGACTTGGTAAAGAAGGCAGGAGAAAGAAGGAGAGGAGAAGTGTTGACAAAGACTACAGCTAGAACAATCATGTGTCCTTTCAATTAAATCCCTGAGAGGTAACTGAAACCCTACCTGCTGTCTGTTATATGACAACATACAATGTGTAACTAAATGGCCCATACTAATACAACCTCTGGTGCAACGGCCAATATTTTGTGTGTTCCAGTGGATATCAAGGCCAAGACTTCCTTCTCCGTGGGCTGGTCAGTGTTTACAGTCTGATTAGCGGCACTAGACGGGAGAACTGAGATGGAAGTAGCCAGTTAATACTCAGTTAACAGTTTATTTTCATTCAACCGTGATTACACAATACAACTCGTACTGCAAACGGAAACCAGAATGCTTCCGATACCCAAATCTTGTCCTGTTGCTTCCAGGTTTCTGCAGTCACTGTTCTGTTTATAGAGATTACCTATTTAATAAACAAGGCATGGAAAAGTGCCTTTATTATGGCCTTTAATCCTCCCCGCTCAAGAAACCCCCCCCCATCTTTTTCCCCCAAGTCACGAACCAGCAGCAGTGAGGCAGGCAGAACCGGCCCGCGGATCCTCCTGCTTGGGGCGAACATATTAAGGGCACTTCAGCTGCTCCGACAGGCCTCACTTTGATCTGGGAATACACAGAGTCCTCAGTGCTGACAGTTTATGTAAGCAGCAGATCCCCGGCCTGTCGGTCGGATCACCGTCACTTTGGAGGGAAAAGAAACTGCTCTCGCTTTTGAGAGCACGGACATGGAGACACGCTGGGAGAAAGACAGGGGTAACAAAGCAAAATAACAAGACACTGACACATGTGGGTCTTGAACATGGAGCGTCTCGATTGAAGAGGAATGGTGGAGAAGTCTCGGGCATTTCAAACACAGCAGCCAGACTGCAGTCAAGGTCGTGGCACAGCGTGATGACTTCCGAATCTTTATGTGCTGCTGCGCTGATGGTGAAATAGAAGTGAAATTGACGCCCTGAATACCGTCCGATGGAATGATTCCACTTTCTAAGGACTCATTCATTAAGAGGTTAATGACTCGAAATGGGAAATTAATTTAATGTCCAATGGAACATTCCCCACAAGTGTGTGTGTGTGAGGGATGGACCGTGCTCAGCCATCGGCCTAATGTTCTTCAAAGTCAAGATGAATGGACCCCTCCTGTCTTCAGTGAACTCCATTTCTCCTATACCGATCACAGATATGGGCGGTTGCTTTTTTCATGGCCGGATTCAATTTATGGTTTAATTAAGATTTTGGAGCCAAAAAGACACTCTCGTCTTCAATAGAGCAGCTGGCCCCGACATGTATTTATGGATATAGTGAATTGAAAATGAAAGAGCACGGAGATTTTGACTTACAGATTATTATATCATTTGACTAAGCCACATGTATGAACTCACACTTGACAGCTGGTAGAAACTCCTTTTTAGTTAACCGTCGGCTGACGGTAAGTAAGACTTCCACCAAAGACTTGCTCACTAAAAATCCCTCTATCTCTTTGCTCACTGGGGAACAATAAAACCAGATGGTAACTAGAAGTATCCACGCATGCAGTATGAGGACAATTTCTGATCATAATTTTCCCCGAGCTCATCACAGTAATGTTGTGTTTGCAAAGTGCTTAATTCCTTTTTGATTCAGTGTCGTCATAAAAAGACACAGTCTTTGTGGAAGTGAACACTATTTCAGTTGTCTGGCCGGCTACAGGCTTACTGTCAGTTATATTGGCCGATGCTGATTAAAGCTTTAAATTTGGATCACTGATGATTCAGGCTCTCAATGTTGGTCAACAGTGATTAAGCTGTCACTGCAGGGCAAGGTCATTTTGCCTTCTGGTAATGTCTTCTGTCTACGTGTTTTCAATATCTAATGGTGATTACACTAGCAAATGAAAGAAAGAAACTTCAGTCCATTTTTTTTTTCTAACATCTATGAAATTGTACACTGGATGTACAAAACATCTTTGAGTCATCTATAGCTGCATTTCCTTTGTTACTGGGACAGAGTTGATAAAAGGATCAGTGGTTTCCTGGTGGATCAGTGGTCTGGAGTGTGTGCTGTATCGTGTGGTTCAGTCCAAATGTGGAACCGAACCTTTCCTGAATGTCATCCAAGTGCAATCTTACCTAAGTTTGTTCACCTCTATGATCGAAGAGAGATGAAATGCCAAGAATGTAATATCAAAACATAAGGGTAATCAATAACAAACGTTGGCATCTGGATTTGCCTCATTGTTTCACACAATGTCTTCATTGTACGTCTATTTAACCACGTGTTCGAGCGCCATGAAAGAAAGGCATCATTGGTCGGACGCTCCTATTTCAATCACTCCAGCTGTCTACACAGGCCAAGTGGCGGCTCTCACTCACTGTGTACATATTGTTATGCTTTAAGTCTAGTTCGGTTTAACTGCAGTGATTGTTCGTTGGGTTCTGAGGGACTACACGTAATACTGTGCGTGAACACATCCCGTATAGACATGGAGGACTGAAGCTGTGCTGCTCCGCTAATGTGCTGCTATTGCTATGCTGGCTGTGTTAAGCATATGCAGGCAAATTGCTTCATATCATTTTCAGACTTTGATTTTATTTATCTTTTAACATCATAACACATGAGCATGAGCCTGTGAATACTTTAAGAACTAAAAGTTGAGCTTGACATATTTATTCTTTCTGTTTGGACCAGTTGCATTACAGCAACAGCAGCATTTCAGTCTGTGCTTTGGAAAAGCAACATACCAACATATATTTTTGGATCTTTTTGTCATTACATTATATTGCCTGTAGCCTACTGTTGTATACACTGCACACATGTTGACAGAGGACTACTGGCAAGGTATTCAATGAATTAGGATTAGTTGGATTAAGATGGAATTAAAAAAGGCATACAGTGATGTCTTAACAAATGGCTACAAATGTCTTTGTTGTTCCATTTTCTGAAGTGTTTATTCACTTTTACCAGCTGTGATTGGTGCCTTCATTGCCATTTCACTCTGAAATGCATGACAATGGTGAAGCACCACACTCCAAATTGAGCAATGGGCTGTAAGAATGTATGCTGGCGTGTTTTTCATGGGGCTCTCATATATGCTCAGAACACTGGACAGCATGATTCAAGCTTGTTGAGGATCGAGGATGGATATAGATTGTTTAGATTTACAGGGTGGCAGAGGAATAATCACATATTCTAATTGCAGCTAAGTCTGAGCTCTCAAGGGAGCAACAATGCTCCAAAACAAAGAGAGATTAATAATGAAATGATGAGACACGGACTATCAGAGGATGATGCGCTGGGAGGGGAAGCTATGATTTAAAGATCTGGACAAGCTAAGACTTAATCACTTTATCTGATTGGTATTTGAAGCCATGAATCTCAATTAGCAGGCATTAGGATCTTTTTGGCAGTTATGCGGAGACCATTTCCATGATTGGACTGGGCCTGCTTGTTAGCCAGAGCTAATATACTGCATAGATGGATGTATTCCAAAAACAGCCAGAGAAAATATATGAGCCATGAGATGTTAATTTAGGATGTGAAATATTTAAAAATTGTTTACTTGATTTACTTACGTGATTGCTAACATATTGATAGTCTACCAGTGAGATTCGGCCTTATGCAAACGTCAGTAGATCTACAGGCTGTGAAGTGAATTTATACTAAATCAGCCCTTGTTCACTTTCAGCATTGAAATGCTCTTAGCTGCTGCTGTTGTTTCCTTTTTGTTTTATAATTAATGATTTCCCATCTCTGCTGCTTTGTCTGTAGGGCTTTGTCTCTCCATGCTAGCCACTGTGTACTGCATCTTCCCGCCATTGTGTGCTTTAATTACGGCTGAATAGGAGACAATGAGTCTTTTAACTGATAGGCCTTTCTCTCCGCTTCCAGGTCCTCTATCATTCCTCGCCACAGGTTCTCAAAATGGCTGCCTTTGGACCCGCTCCCTCCACACAATTATTAACGAACCAAACGGTCGTCCTGGTAACCTGCAGATAAGCAATAGGCTAATTCAGTTAGCTTGTTATCTCATCAGTCAGAAGGTAAAATGAAAGATGCGGAGGAAATCACCTAATTAGCCACTTTGAAGCATTGTCGCTACAATCAGCAAAAAAGATTAGCTTGCTTACTCCGCTGCTGAATCCATGATTATCAACATGCTTCTCTTTTTTTATTCCTGCGTTTCTGTAGTATTTTTTTTATTATTCACATTCTGATCTCCCGCTTTTGCTCTCTAGGCGCACACACATTCCCAAACCCAGTTTCCACAGAAGCCTCTTTAGCATCACCTGGGGTCGTTTGGAAGGAATGCTCATCTAGAATTCAGTTTGATAATACGTCTATGAAATATTCACTCCTCTCTCAGCGTTGATTTTTGCATCCTACAGTAAGCTGCGAGCTGGCTCTTTGTGGCGGCATGTGTCTGATATTGGCAGAGGCTCTCGGGGAGATGTGCGCGGATGACATCGGGGAATCACTCAGACGAGTATGCTACTTGACAGTTGCTCACTGCCATTCGATGCCTCTCACCTGAGGCACAGGCACCGGCGTCCTTCAAAACCATCTGCCTGTCTTTCACTGCTAATTGATTTGTCCTTGGATGGAGGTGTCTGGGAAGGCTTCGGGGAGAATATGTATTTTGACAGATGCTCAGCCCGTGAACGTGTACCGTACACGAAAAAGGGTGGGGCCGTGACTGGAAGGTGCTCTCGGCGCCTGCAGGTGAATTAGTCGTTTTTGTGATGCGCTAAGTTGTTTAAAGAAAGCGGCGGTGAGCTTAATGGCGAGGCATCTCAGCAAATTTACGGGAGCAATCTTTTTTTTTTTTTTTTCTTGTGCTTTAAAGCACATAAAACTATTTATCTCTGACTTCTCTCTTACCCTCTGGTAGCTCCTTAACTAAGCCAGCACTTTTCACAGTCTTCAGGGATTCATGCCTAAATGCAAGAAAACACGATCACAGGAGAGGGTGGCCGCCATGCTAATTTGAAACAGCCTGATACAGCTTCCAAAGCAGTTTCCCATCAGCAAATGCCCGAAGCACTGACATTGTTTTTTAGACACAGCAGCATCATGATAGCTTTGTATGTGTGGGACTTTTTTCAGTATGACCATGAATGCAATAATGAATTCAGGAAGTGAGGAATTATTAAAAAAAAATAAAATGCTGTGAGCCATAAGTCGGATACTGTAGCCTTTAGTTTGAGTTAAGGGATTCCTCCAGAGATTTTCTTTTTGCATAATTACATACAAAATCATATTGCCCCTCCTCCAGAACACTTCACCACCTCTCTACTCACCAACGAATTGTCTGGCAGAAATTTAGGTTACCACTAGTATGATGGGCTATGTGTTAACAAGAAACTTCATAGGCTAAATCAGACGCTGCAGAAGTAGTTGGCTGTGATATCCACAGATCCTCTCAGAAGGGATTTCAATTATTCATGGTCCATCAATGTCAAGACCCATCTCAAATCCTAAGGATATAAAATAAGTGTTGGGTTCATCCCGCTGCTGTCCAGTGTAATGGGAAATACTTTTAATGAGCATCAAGTAAAAGCTGTTTGCGGTTACAAATAAAGAAACTTTTATTTCAATAATTGCATGTAACTTAATATCAGACCCACAAGAAGCAGTTCCTGCTGTAGTACCTGCCCTCCTAATTACCATAGGTTCCAGTGTGTGGGGGCTATCTTCCCACAACGCAGGAGTGAGTGCAGACTTAAACTACCCACCAATAATTGGTGGTCTGGCTCTGAGGATCTATTCCCTGTTGCTTAAACAAGGAGAGTAGTTAATGTATTGGTGTTGGAAAAGGTTAAATGCCTACACTGCAATTTAAATGTAATTAAGCTTTTCTCCCAGTATTGAAAAAAAGTAGACACACAAACATGTTTTGCATATTATATAAAAAAACATTTCTTTTGAACATACATTTTTTAATAGTCTACACCCCACTTCTTAATAATGCAGCAGTTATAGAGACAGAAACATGACAAAATCATAATTGTATATAATATAAAACATCCTTAGATTACAGCATGCATTTGAAATTATTGCTACATGCACAACGGGATCCCTTGTTGGAGCCAATATAGCAAAAGAGTCCCTTGGCAATTTGGAGGCAAGGCAAAGCAATAGAGGGTTTTAGAAATGCAGGTTTAATTATTTGATTATACCTGTGATCGCTTCCCCACTAACCTAATAACAGTATGAATGTCTGCTGGGGGTACACATTGATTCCTGGGAGGCTGTGGGCTACAGAAGAGACGATTAACCATTTGCATTTAGATTGTGTGTTGACACACAATTTAGACATATGGCCCTGTGATGCAGACATAGGGAGAGAGAAGCAGGGCCAGAAAGACATAAGTTTTCTATGGGGTCCTTTAGTATATGAGTGTGTGTGTGTGTGTGTATGCACATGTGGATGTTTAAATGTACACACGGTTTAGGTGGTCCAGTGTTAATAGCCATGACTACCTCTCTCCCCCATGGCTTTCCTCTGGTCTTTCTCCTATCAGTGATGAAGGATTGCAGGATTTCTAGCATTAGCTCAAATGTAGCCTTTTGCTTATTAGTTGGCCTCAACACCCTGAGGAGAACATGTGGGTAAATATAAGGTTGATTTAAGGAGGTTCCATCTAGTGAATGGCTGGCTTACCTGATTATGAAGGGCCCTGCAGCGAGGCTTCAATGTTGGGAGACGCAACCATGGGTGAAAAGAAAAACATGGAAATACAGTAAGCAGAGGAGGAGAGATGAGGAGGACACCTTCAATGTGCACTGATGTAAAAGGAACGTTACTGTGGGCATTTATTTTCTTCTATTCAGTAGAAGTCAGTGATACTGTACTGGAGTGTTAATGTTTGTGCTCTAGGCAAATGGTACTTTTATATAATAATAATAATAATACTTTCATTTTATATAGCGCTTTTCTAAATACGCAAAGAAGCTTTACATAGGGCAGAGACAAACAGAACAAACAAAAAAAAAAGAGAAAGACAGAGGAGCAAACAGAACATTTTGGTAAAAAAGAAAACTGGGGAAGCTGTGCAGAATGAGTCATGAAGTGAAGGGTAGGGTGCAGGGGTTAGCAGGTGAAGGCGAGTTTGAAGAAGTGGGTTTTGAGGGCTTGTTTGAATGATGATAGGGAGGGAGCCTCACGGATGTGGATGGGGAGGGTGTTCCAGAGGGGGGGGTGCAGCAGCTGAGAAGGCCCTGTCGCCCCAGGTCCGGTGCTTGGTCCTGATGGTCTTCAGAGTGTTTGCACCGGCGGACCTGAGGCAACGGGTTGGGGCGTGGAGGGGGAGGAGGTCTGAAAGGTAGGGAGGGGCCAGGTTGTTTAGGGCTTTGTAGGTGGTGAATATAAGAAATGTGTTTTTACAAACACATCTGGGCCTCTTTCGTAGTCTAGGCCATAATCTCTATTGGTTATGATAAAATTTGACTTACCAGCTTAGTTAGACAAAAAATAGGCCTGAATTAAATTATAGTTTGAATCTGAATTAATAGATTTTTTTTTTGTTTTTACTTGGTGGCATCACAAAAAGCTATAAACACTAAATTGACATTATCACCTTATTAAATGTATATGTCAAACTTGTTTGCCAACATCTTCCAAATTTACACAACCAGAAGACACGAAGCAACAACAGCATTAATTTGTCATGTTTCTGGCTACTTGGCAAAATGCAAGTCCAAATCTCACTCTTCATTTAACTTTGTTTTGGTCTCCACCATCTCTTGTGAAAAATATGTGGCTCTTTAGTGACTAAATATTCCGCTATGTTCACCAGCTAGTTGCTAACTTTGTCTGTCTGCTGTCTAATGTAGGGCCGGTAGCTCACAGTCAGTTTATTAGAGCTTTTTCCCTGAATAAAGGTTCATTAGAGCGGTTAGAATGAACCAAAGCAGTAAAGTTGTGGGTAATTAAACCAAAACATTGAGTTAATAGGACTCAAAAATTATGCATAGAGTCAGGGGATACTGCAGTCAGGTGATAACGTTCTGCTGGTTTGTCACTACGAGCAACTCCTTTCACATTATGTAATCATTTGATTTATTGTTAATATGAAAAGACTGATAATTGCAGCTTTAAGAAGTCCATAGGTAGTATCAAACCACATTTTATAGCATCTCCCAGAGCTACCTCACAACATTAGTAACCAATAGACAATATCCAGGTTACTGTGGATACTTACTTTCTGATATTACAGTGGACATTTATACGAGTGGCTTATTGTCTGTAAATAAATTGACAACCATTTTTACACAGTGCCTTGGCGTTTCTGCAGCTCACGTTCAACTGTAGACACTGACTCTACTCCTTTTTTCCATAGGAGGAATCAGATCACGAGAGGCCCTGCTCCAGCAATTACGGAAATTCATCGATGCAGTCCAGTAGTGATGACTTACATGACAAATTCTCTCATAACAGCGATCGAATCGATAACAGCGTGAAGCATATGTAAGTTTGTTAAAGCAGTGCGGGAGATAAATGCAACATGTAGAATGTAAGATGGTTTGTCTTTATTGACTGGTTGTTCAGATGATATTTACAGAGCTCGGCTGTGTGAAACAGTTAATTAACGTAATCGATCGCAAAACAAACACTTCTCAGTCACGCTGTCAAATAAGCTGCTTTGGTCTAAAGCTGTTTTTATTGATATCCCTTGATGTTTCTTGTGTTTTCTTTTTTTCACACCAACTTACGTCTCGCTCAGATGAATCTCTTATTGATTTCAACCTTCAAAAACACTGTCTTTCCTTTTCTGCAAATGTCTAGGAGGTGTACTTTGTGTTTTCAACCTTTAACTAAATAAGTTGGACACAAAGACAACAGATAGAAACAAGAGTCTGCAACATGTAGTCACCTTGTCAGTATATAACATATCTTATTTAGAGGATGTACATATCCTCTAAGTCTTTAGGTTTCAGATTGCCTGAAGCCAGTTTGTCAAAGAAGAGATGGACAGTTTCAGAAATTAGAAAGAGCTTTGCATTCTGGGATACCTGGATTCTCTCTTTAGGTTGGAAGTTATGACTAAAGCTTACTTCCATATACATTTTCAGCTATGATATAGCAGCGGTTATAAACGTCCTGACAGCTATCGGATGGATTGTAATGACATTCATGGTGCCCAGAGGATGAACCCTGTGATCCCTGATTTTTCCTCCAGCGCCACCATAAAGTTTACATTTACATTGCATGGCTCAGAGTGAAATGTCTCACCAACTACCAGATTGCCATGAAATTTGGTACAGACATTCATGCCCCCTACAGGTTGAATCATAATAGCTTAGGTGATGCTCTGACTTTTCCTTTAGTGCCATCATCAGGTTAAAATTGGTTTGGTTTATGACCAAATATCTGCAAAACCAATGACAATCCCATCAGCCTCAGCTTTACTTTGTGTTTGCATGCTAATATGCTAAATAAAATTGGTGAACGTGATAAACATTATGCCTGCTAAACATCAGTGTGTTAGCGTTGTCTCTTTATTTGTAATTTTGGCTGTTTTCAAGAATTATATGACATTTGAGGAGCTATATCACTAAATATGTACTGGGTGATAGTTTCACAGCAATGTAGCTGTATGTATTGACACATTTTGATATCCTATGACGACATGTACCATTTCCTCATTTTGTCACAAATATAAAAGGCAACATGACTCGACTTCAACATCCCAGTGCAGCTTCTCATAAAGCCAGATCAATTACGCCAAGTGAGATCTGTTTTTTGTTTCATTCCCAGTCCTCGTTTTCACAGCTTCACAGGGACTATAGGGGAAAGGAGCACCATCTGTGCCCCCCCCCCCCCCCCCAAAAAAAAAAAGAGAAAGAAAACTCATCCTGTCTGTGTTAAAAAAATCTCATGGAGGCACTTGTTCCCCTGGAAATCCTCTTGCCACTGAAATCAATTTGCTTTCATCCGGCCTAATGACACTTGGTTAAGGCTGCCACTTCCAAGTAGGCCATTCAGGGAGCTATTCATGGAGGATGAAGTAACTTGGTGAAAAACACTTCAGTAACCAATGATCCATATGGTCTATAGACTTTGCAGGAAAGGATCAAAGAAGTGCACACCCCATTGTATTTCTGCTTTTAAACTGTAAAAATCCTATACCATTTACCTAAGTGGAATAATAATCTATTTACTCCTAAATGTATTTATTTGACTCATATGAGGTCCTTTATGCCCCCCAAACCCATTTGTGCATTCTACAATAAAGTTTAGCATGTTTTCACAAAATTTCAGAAAGAACTGTAAAGAGATTCAACTAACAGACCCGTGCTAATGCAAAGGACTGTGGAACAACTACGTGTTAAACTATGTTGAGAGTTTACACCAAGAAGATGGTGATGATACTACACTTTTATGTACCCATTCTACGTATATTACTTTCAACACTTAGTAGAAAAACAACACATCTATTTACATAAAATTAGTAGAAAAATAAATTGTATTCTACAACAAATTTGTAGGTAAATTATACATTCATCAACAGCAAATTGGTAGAAAAAGAAAAGTTATTTACAAGAAATACGATTAAAAATAGCTATAAAAAAGATTAAACAAAAACGCCAATACAGTCATCTGTGGCCCAGGTGAGTCCAATGCCACTGACTGTGCTGCCTTCAGGTACAGCCTTTGCAGACAGGAAAACACAGAGCAGCAATGCGGCATGCCGTGTTCTGTCATTTTTTTCACTCTAATTTCTTTGACAAGGGAGGCAGTTGTAGTTGTGACTCTGTCATCTAAGAATGCTCCCTAGTCCTGCTTTCTGATACAAGGTAGGCTGCCAGCTGATGTCTGGCTCTGCCTCTTTAGTGTCCATTATTGCTATTAAGGTGTCAGGATGGGAGCTTGAAAGGAGGCTCCTCAGAACCTCCAGGGGTTTGATGTACAGGTTTGCATCCTACTCGAGCATCCTCTTAGCCGTATCTACTATTAGATGCTGGTCGCTCTGGTGTCCACAGTTCATCTCTAACGCCTCCTTAAAGTCATCAAGACCCTTGAGTCTGATGTGTCTTGTATCCCGAGCATACAAGCCCATCTCATAAGCGAACTCCTCGGGGGTCTTCACTGGTCTGCTGTTTGTGGAAGTAACAGTCTTCGTCAGGATAGAGTGGGTACCCAGTAGCAATCTCTGCAGCTACCAGGCCCAGAGACCACATTCAATGGCCTCATTAAAGGGAATGTGAAGCATGGCTTCTGGTGCTCTGTCCAGGTGGTCTGGACAGAGACAACGCACAAGTCAATAATCTTCACTCTCAGTGGCTGCTGCTGGTTGTCTCTGAACATAATGTGGCGACTGTGGCTAAGTTTAGAGCAGGGCCGTCCTTCAATCAGAGGATCGGCGGTTCGATCCCCGGCTCCGGCTCCAATAGTCGCATGTCCATGTGTCCTTGAGCAAGACACTTAACCCCAAAATTGCTCCCCTAGCTGTGCCTACGGTATGATATAATCTGAATTGTAAGTCGCTTTGGATAAAAGCGTCTGCTAAATGACTTTAATGTAACAATATTGTCAGGCTTGAGGTCTGCAATTCCCCTGGACCTGAAGTGGGAGATGGCTCTGCCATTGGAAGACCCTGGTTCTTTCTGTCCTCCATGTACACATAAAAGCTTTGATCCAGCGCTTCAAAGTTAAGACATAAAGGTTCTTTGTCAAAGAAAAAAGAGGCATTCCGCCTCACAATGTTGCAGGTGTCTTTTATCCCAAAAGACACGTCACTAGCATGACTAAAAGTCATGGCAACTGCATTACGAAATAATGTATTTCTAAGTACAATAGCATGTTTGTTTTTTTCTTATGGCCATGGAATTCTTAAACCTACTACCACAGTCAAAAGCCATTAATGCTTGGTCCCTACCTCCTGGAGGTCATAGGTTCTCACTGTTTTAGCACATCTGCTAAAAACAGCTTATGAAGATGTAGTGCTGTCTCAACTGATGCAATACATTGTGTTAGATTGCATATGGATTGGCATTTTTCCGTAACACGACATCTCACAATCACGTTTAATGGAACTATTTTGTTTTTTATCTTTGCTATCAATTCACACTGTTGAGTTATTGTGGTGGTAATGTAGAGGCAAAACTAAAGCAGTAGAAAAGACTGGTGTATACACCTAGTTTCTAGTTTTACATAAACATAAATGTTTATAGGAAAGAAATACTGCATTACAATTTTAAGTAAAGTGATGTATGGATGACTGCCTAGTCTTTGATTGACAAAACTATATTTTAGATAATTGTTAATGTTGCAAAACAGGATTCTATGCAACGTTTTTCACAGCTGTTTTGTTCCGCGTCTTTTGCTCTGCAGCAGGACAGAGATGGGGTTCCCAACACAACACTTTAAACTGAGCCTACCGGGGCACCTGCAGTAAACCAGTAATAACTGAAAAAGATAAGGAGCAGTCAGCCAGATCAATAGCTGAGCACATCACTGGCTAATCAAAGCCTTCAACCCACAGGAGAGACTGACACAGAATGTGTTTGTCTCTCAGGATAATCCAGGTGTTAGCTCGGCTGGATTATGAAACCAGCTGCAACCTACCGCCATTGTCATTGCTGAGACTGAAACAGCTACTTCCAAATATCTGTTTCAAAGCATTATGCTCACATTGCACATAGGGCGTGTGGTATATAAGGAGGTTCCACATAACATTAAAAGGAAAAATTAAATCAACATTTGTAGGAGGTATCTTTTATTATATCTCACGTCATGGTACATTAGGAACAAAACTCTTTAAATGAACACCTTATTTTCAGTCAATCCTCCTCTTCTCCCCCCCACCATTCCACAGAGGAACACTTACAGTCTGTTTGTTCCCTGCCATCCCACCTCCATATGTATTCTGTTACAATTATCTCAAGTGTTAAATCTGTGTTGGGACTGGTCCTATGCATATTTTATATAACTAATTAACACACATGTTGAGCCTATACTGTTGCTGCTAATATGAGTTTTTATTCTATAACAGCAGCTCTTTATGTTGCCTGGTCTGTGGTGGCGGCCACCGCAAAATCTAATAACAGCGTCTTATCTGCTGAAACCGCACAATGACACAATATCTACTTAATTGCGTACAATATGTGATAAATATTATCTTTTTTAATGATATATTACATGTTTGGGTAGTATCATCCAAGTGAGTAAGAGCAGAAAAGTTCCAAGAGGTTGATTTGTACTATGCAAAGAATTGAACAGAAAGTACAGGCTTTTTGTGCAAAGAAACATCACAATAAGTTCATGCAGGGAGAAGAATAATTCAGTTGTACCAGCAAAGGTAAAAAGATTGTGGTAACATTTCTGAATGAAGTTCCACAGGAGTACAGTTACTTGTCCTTCATGAGGAAAAGACAGTGAAAAATATCCATTTAGTTAATTAGAAGTCTGAATGAGACATTAGCGCATAATTGAGGTCGTAAATAGAGGTTTAATGAATGGAAAATTATCGGTCATTACCCCCACCCTAATAAGTAATTTATTTTGTAATAAGACACAACTCTTGATTGCACTGCTGCATATTAAAAAATATGACTTGGCTGTTATTGGAAAGACAAACAACACTGATTGAACAAATGTACATCTGCAGGTCATTCATTCAACAGTACAACACTCAAAGCGTTTACATCGGCGAGCAGTAAAGCATCATTTGAGGGAGCTTTTATGCGTCTTTAAAAAGGCAGTTGCTTATAAATGAGACTACTAAACGCCATCAAGCCTCATGTAAACTTACGTTAGCTTTTTACTTTTGCCAATTGCATTCACACTTCAAGTGGTGTTCATTTGTGAAGATTATCCTGCTGAACAAAATGTGTAAGTATCTGAAATTTGTGTTTGCCACAAGGGTTATTTTCTGCAATAATCCAATGGAAATATCCCATTGGCTTTTTGCTTTTTGTGATGCCAGCTTTCATGGTTGGCCAACAAAAATACTTCATCCCTGCAGCACTACATGTTTGTCAAACACATTCTCAGTCCTCGTCCTCAAAGTCTTGTATTTTGTCAAATTGAGAAATGATGAAACTTAGTAAAACATACTGATTTCATGATACAAGAGTCTGGGGACAAGGATTTCAACCAACTCCCATAGTTTGCGTAATTTGGTTAGCTACGGTTTAAACCAATGAATCATCGGCTATAAATCAGAACCTTGTTTTTGTAAACCTTTGTGTGAAATCCATGACCCACTGTTTCAAAATGAAACACAAATTTCAAGTAGAATGGAAAGCTTGAAAGGCCGAGAAACAGTAACGGGGACATGGTTTATGGTAAATTGTCAGGTAGAATTTTAAAAGTATTATACATTTATTTTTAGATTGATTGTCATCTGTTAAAATGTCCCATCAAATAAGCCACAGTTATGCTACATTTCCACATATTTTTCCTTCTTATAATGGAGCATCAGCTGAGGAACTCCCAAGTTGTTGTTTTTTTTTATAATGGCCCACAGCATAATCACTCACAAACACACACACAGAATGTCACCCGTTTCCCATAATGTCGTCTAAGCCGGCATCTCAGGAAAGAGCACCTGACTTTGTTCTAGTCCCACTCATTCGCAGCTGCTTCAAAGGCGCCGTTAGATTAAAGAGAGCCAGGATACCATGCTTTTTCATCTGCGCTACTGTGCCGCACTGGGCCGCTTAGCTGTTGGAATTTGAATGAGACAGATCAAGATGAGAAGACTGGGAAAAGGAGTCAGGATATAAAGATTTCACATAATCGTGTTTATGTGTGTTGGGGGACATCCTGCTGTGAGGACAGCTCCAGATTTGACGGACTAAACCGTTGTAAAGTTTCCAACAAACACCGACGTAACTCTTCTACAACCCCCCCCCCCCCCCAGGTGTCTTCCTCGTGGAGTTACACCTCCACACTTTTATTTCTAACAAGAAAATCAATGGATGTTACCTGGACTTTTTTTTCTACGGCGTTTATTTTTCTTTCGCTCTTCCTGTCAGTTTTTCCACTCAGGTTGTTTGTTTGTGTAAATTTGCTGGTGAGTTTTTCTTCATATTATCCTTAAAAACATCTATGAATGTGACATCCATTAAAGGAATAAAAAGTTTGACATTTTGGGAGATTAATTCATTTTTTTAGCTGAGAGTTGGGTGTAAAGATTGAGAGAGCAATCAAATAATCTATTCATCTAGACAGCAAATTTGCCAAAATTAAGACAAACTCTTTGAAATTCATGTATTGAATGTGAGATTTCAACTTATGATCAGAATCTGTTTATGATGACCTTTGCATGGACCCTTTTCACTTAACTGCAGCAGTGTCTGCATCCATCCAGTGGCGATCAATAAAGCATTGTATTTATAATGTCATGCTTGAGCATCTAAAATATAGACTTTTCTATTTTCTGTGCTAACATCATAGTTATGACACATTAAAGCAAAGGCAGCGCTCCTTTGAACAAGCGTAATCCATTTTCACTGGCGTTAGGTGGTATTCTCTTTTTACATCCTATCTTGATGCGTGAAGCTTACATGCAACCTAAGCCTCAATGCCTTAGCATTAGGCTATTTATCATGGTCATGCCATTGTGCTTCATGTGTGGATAGAAATACAAGCCTATTTCAGCATAGGCCACAACACCATACCACTGTAACAGATCAACATCTAATTATCATTGCTGTGCACATTGGGATTAATCATTTATAATACTAGGTTTGACTGCACCAAATTTTTCCTCAGTTCTTGTGCCACTTTTGTCGCACAGAAATAACCGGTTGGATATTATACAGGGAGATTGTTAGCTATGAGAAACGTGGTGGGTGCAGCGCTTACCTGATTTAATATTATGCATAAAAGCCCCGGCGATGGGGTTGCCAGTCTGATGTCGCTCATTAATTCTTCAGTTCAGTGGGCTGTGGACAGACACAGCAGATTGACAGGGGATGAGGAGACTTCCCCGGCGTCTCCTTAATGCTTTGAAATGGGAGTATAGTTTAGCTTTGATGCCTCCTATTTCTAAATGGACATGCAACCCCCCCCCCCCCACACACACACAGCCTCCCCCGCACCCGTATCCAACCCCCCCCCCCAAAACACCCTGTCAGTCAGTGATCCCAGTGTGAATACATGAATACTGTAAACTATAGCGACAGGGTAAATTGCTATGTGTGCTATCAAGCCACAACACATGAAAATGCTTTATGACTTCCTGTGAGTGTGAATATGGAGATCAGGAGGTTTGGTTTGGTAAAGACTGCAGGCAGGTGGGGTAGTTTTTCCAGGTGTGGCAATCATTGCAGTCTGCATTTAATTCTCCCATGTGTTCAATTAGCAATCATTTTCTTTATAATCACTCACAAACAGAATCCATGTTTTTAAGAGTGTAGCTGATTGCACAGTATCGATCAGTGGCAGCACTTAAGTAGATCTTCCTGCATTATGCAGCTTAGATAAATAACCTGGCCGCCTCTTCTCGTGTATTCCTAGCCGGACACCACACACACACACACACACACACACACACACACACACACACACACACACAC
The DNA here is from genome assembly GCF_023349555.1 of Cebidichthys violaceus. NCBI lineage: Eukaryota > Metazoa > Chordata > Actinopteri > Perciformes > Stichaeidae > Cebidichthys > Cebidichthys violaceus. Next base: position 258,230 of record NW_027176384.1, read on the forward strand.
ACACACACACACACACACACACACACACACACACACACACACACACACACACACACACACACACACACACACACGATCAGATGTGTTGTTCTCTGCAGGAGACAATACATTTTCTTCAGAAAGAGCATGTTTTATTATCTCAAAGCAGTGTAAACTGCTGGCCCCCGCATGCATAATGCATGGTGACTGAGCCACATTTAAAGTGAATCACTGAAAACTTCGGAGCTCTGTGTGTTTGACACTAAGCACTGGGGAGGATAGCAGAAACATGAAACAGATAGTGAGTTTGTCAGATAAGTTTTGTATTTTCACAGAAAATGTGTCTTTGACTTTGGTTGAATAAAAAAATGTTTAAATAAGATTCCACAGGCTCTCTTAAGCACAGTGAGGGCTAAAGATCAGCATGCTCACAATGACAATGCTTGCAAGCTGATGTTTAGCAGGTGTAATGCTTCCCAGCTTGGACAAATTTGAGACAAATTAAAAGTTTGACAGATGATGTTGGAAAGCGACTACATTTCTTGGCAATCCATCCACTAGTTGTTGAAATATTTTAACCCAGGGGCTTTTTTATAGGATATGAAAAAAGACAAAATTATCAAAAAGATGTTTTTTCTTAATCTTTTTATCATTATTGTTTTATTACAAATACCATCAACAAATACTGAACTCAAGGCCTCTTCAATGAACTTTACAGTGAAAAGCAGCAGGTTTGAGTTGAAAGGCTGCAATTTAATACATTTCCTGGACTTCCCTATGATAGGGTAGCCACTTAATGTGAAACATTTATCAGACGCACCGTACAAATTAATTTACAATAAATAGAAATAACAGTAAAGAATATAAATATGAATCTATTTAAATTTTTTTAACATAATTCACACATTTATGGTTTAGTAAGGGTTAGGGGTCGACTCGAGGGTCACTTAAGTCAACGATAGAATTAACCAGGTATTCAATCACTTGATATATCAGAGTTTTGACTGTGAGGTAAAACAGTTTCAAAAAGCCTTCCCAGCTCATGAATACTATGTGATTTTCGAGATAGCATAATTATATTTTCAGTGCTTTCAATTTTTCAGATGACTCTGACTCAGCAAACATTAACACAATGAAATAAGTGTTTTATGAGATGAGTTCAGTGATTTCACAAAGTTTCCAATTTCTCTTGTGTTGGTCTGGCATACAGTACAATCAAATAGTGTCAACTCTGACCTTGATAGTTTGGTGATACATAACATAAATAAGATAGCACAAATAAGTGTTTACAGAAAATTTGACATTCAGTGTAAAAAAATGCTTACAAAAAGTTTAGAGTTTACAAAGTGTGAAAAATATTGTATTTTCCCCATTATAAAAAAATGCCACTTTGAACGAGGCAAGTGAAGTTGCTTCATATGCAATGAAACAAGAATATGGAGTATGGAGAGACAATACATAGTAAAACATGAAGTTATTGTGTTTGTTCCGCACTTTTTTCTGTGAATCAGTTTGAACCAATATGCTACCAAAAGCATCTCCTATCAAAAGCCAGTGCATTACCAAAACGTTTTGAATGGCTGAGGTCTTGTAATGATGAGAGTATTACTATTCAAACATTCTTGAAGTGATAGTTACAAAGTTGCCTTGGGAATGCTACAGAAGTCCTCCAGTAGTGACATTATTAATCAAATTTCACAAACAGACAATTTGTTATTATATAAAGCAATAGTTCCTGAAATGCAGGTTCAGTGTTCAGTACTTAAAAATATGCAGTACTGCTTGTGTCCGCTAGACAGTTGTGACAGATAGGAAAGCGTTATGTACTTTAGAGCCCTCTGGGAGTCTAGCCCCATGGCTCATCAGCTCCTGGATAGTCATCCAGTTATCCAGGATCTTTTTGTTTCGTTTCTTCAACATCTTTTTGTGACTGAGCTCCAAGATATTGACCTCCTTCCTGCCCTCAGCTCCACTGGCTGGCCCCTCCTTTAGACACTCGAGGCGGCTCTTTTGCATGAACTCCCTCCTCTTTCTTTGCTCCCTGGCCCGTGCCAGGTGCTGCTTCCTCTCCTCTTTGCTCCAGTAGCGGCCCATCTTCATCTCGCTCATAGCATCGTCATCTGTGGTCATGCCTCCGCTCCTCTCTTCTCTGATCCTTAGCGCCCGCTCCCTCAGAATGCGGTCGCGTGCAGGCCTCCGGGCCACGTAGCGCGTGCCGTCAGCCCGAACTTTGACCTTCCACTCTAGACGGGGTTCCCCAGGGCGTCCCGTCCGGTGAACGGGATCTCGACAGACACTGAGCAGACTCAGCTGACTCTGGGAATACTCCAGGGATGAGTGCTGTTGTAGCAGCTGCATGTAACTCTGCAACAGAGAGAACATTGTTAGCACAGCATTGTCTTCAGGTGTGCCTCTCTCAAAAGCATATCAGCACTAAGCTTAGTTTATACTCGGCATAATGAAGCCAGCACTACGTAATCAAGGTCTGGTGCATTGTGCGGGTAGGCCCCGCAAGTGGTCATGGCGCTTCACTGATAAAAACACTATTTACATGTCATGGGATTATACAAAATAGGTCAATTCGTTTTAGGAACAGGAGGTCTTAAAACACTTTATTTGAGTATATATTTTGCCAGCAAAATCAAATTGTTGACAGGATATTTAACCCTTGTTTACTTGACTTGTTTCTTTACAGGGCTTGTACAAAGGCAATAAAGTATTCCATTGATATGAGATATAAGTTTACAGATAGTTACAATCCCTCCTCAGCATTGTGGAGGTTGGTTTATGGCTTTTTTGCCGATTACACCTACAGTCTATGGGCAAATCTATGGGTTACAATCGTCTTTTTGATTCTTCACAGTTAATTTTGTTTGTACGCCTTCTGGCGTTTCAGAGAGTAATGCTGCACATAGAGTAGACACGGCTTCGTTCATGCTCCGAGCTCCAAACAAAGCTTAATGGTTGACATGTCTCTTCTTGATCAAACCTACCTGAAGTTGCCTGGATCCTCCCTGGCCTTGATAGGGGGTTGTCTGATAACAACCATAGGGAAGCCCCCTCCTGGAATCTCTGCTCCTTCCTTTTTTCTCACACCTCTCATCGTCTGCAGGCAGGGCAGGGTCTGACTCAGACCGGGAAGGGTTGCTCTGGTCTGGGCTGCTGGAGATAACAGGGCCTGGGTCTGCTGGTCGGTTACGACTGAGTGTACCCTGAGGATTGGGGACAGAGATGGGGCTGGAGGGTGTGGAGGAAGCCAGTCTAAGGTTTTTCTGGTTGGTGATACTGATGCGTCTATTCAGAGAATGATCAGGAGATCCCTCCATTCCTAGCGGTGTCGACCGCGCACTCTCCGCTGTGTTGTAGGCACTGGAGCTGTCCTTTTCCCGCATCCTGTCGCTGTCCGATCGCTCAGGGTATTCATGGATGTCGGCTAACCTGCCTTGTCGCTTGTTTCCGTCTTTGGGGCTTCGTCCTGGTGACGCGGGTTGTGAGGGGTCTAGCTGGGCCTGGCGGAGCTGATGCGCCTGCATGATGCTCTGGCACTCAAGCTCAATGCTGCGCAGCTCCTCATTTAGCATCCTCAACTCCTGCTCCACTCCGTTCCCTCCAACACGATCTACGCCATCTTCTTCCACTCCTTGCTCAGTGACACTACACTCTATACTGTGTCGAATGGAGTACACCCCACACTCGCCCCCATTCCGAATTTGACACTTGAGCTCCAGCAGTTGCTGAAAGCGATTCTCTAAACCCAAAACCCCTCCTACACCATTGCGAATACTGATTACCCCTTCATGGCCTTGGCCTTTGGACAATGTCCTCGGACCCTGGGTGTCCTGTGGAACTACAGTCCCTCGTCTTGAGTGTGGATGTTCTACCCGCCAGCGCTCCCTCAGGCATTGGGCTGGGCTCCTCCTGTGGAGTCTAGCCAACAGTGGTTGATGATCTGGACTGTCTGTACTGTGACCACACCCACTGTCTTTGTCTTGATTATTGGAGGAACATGTGGCTGTGTCTGTGGTCATATCTTCTTCAGCTAGATGCTGGTGCATGAAGAGAAATAAAAACAGTAAGTCCTCCTCAACGGCAATTTAATTCATGCAAGACCTTATGTTTGTTGCAGATCATGATGTTACAAAGTGCATTGTGAAGGGAGAATGATAAGCCAAGTGTCCCTTGGAATTCATAATGGACAATTCTTACCATTTACGTCCAATGCCAATGCAGTAAGTAGTGTGCCCTATATGTAGAGAGCCTGAAAGTCGGGTTGTGAATGTCAGGGGTTGTGAATGTCAGGGTGGTTGATGGATGTGTAAGCACGTCTGATTTTCACGCTGGAGACCAAAGCTTACATCTCGTCATAGACCTGCAGTTAACGCTTGCCATTTTGCTCACCATCACTAATATCTTTCCATCACATGGTGGTTTGGTAGCCGAACCATAATCATATTTTTTTTTAAGCTTGCACTGGATTTAAAAAACTTCATGACTGAATGTGATCCAGTTGTGTAGAATTTTGTCTTCAATTTTGATGCATTTCTCTCAGCTTACGCTCTCACCTCATCTCCCCTGTCAAAGTTACGTCCCTTCTGCTTCCTCCTCTCCTCCAGGATTTCCATCTTCAGCTCCTCCACAAGTTCCTGTTGCTCGTCATCCAGCCATACCTCCTCCTCCAGCTGAAATCACAACATCTTGTCAGAAACCTGTCTTTTGCCGTGTTTTTTTGTGTGTGTGTGTATGGAAAGAAACTCCATAAAATCTCGCTGACAGCTCGAAGGAAAGCAAAAGGCACTTAGACAGCTATTTGACATGACTTAGGATTTTAAGAAAGGGCCGGGAGTGTAGGTGTGTGAGTGTTTACCTGGATTTCTGGTCTTGTCACCAGTAGTATGATGCTCCTTGCTTCTTCACTTGACAACAAGGCAACGGCTTTCTCTCTGTCTTGCACTTCACAGCCATTTATCTGTACATCACAGACAAGTGTAAATGGTCACGTTAAGAGGACTGAACTTGTAGAGAGTCCCAACCACACATCAAAGAAAGGACCTGTAATTTCATCATCATCCATTTAACTGACTGATGAAAAGTGTAATACAACTAGCCCTTGTTCCTTGCAAGACACACCTTGAGAAATCACACACTTTTCTCTCTTCTTCCTCTCTCGTTTCTGCCCATTTTCTCCCGTCATTAGTCTCTTTTCACACCTTTCTTTCTTGGATCTCTCCAGCCGTCTTTCCTCCCATCACTTCCTCCAACTCCACGCAATCCCTAGGAAAGGCTCTATGCTCGGTAAGGGGAGTCAATTGCAAGTTTGTAGTCTGACCTCATGAGAGTCTGCTCTCAGCACACATCCAGACACACAATTAACTGTTCTGTGACAGGTGGCGTTCATCTTTTCCTCACTAGAGTAATGGGTCTGTCAGAAGAAGATAATAGGGCCAGCAGTACAGCGGTCCTCCACTCCCCACAATCATTCAGACTACCGGGATACAGAAACACTAGTGAGAGAATGGAGGTAATCAGAGAGTGCCATGTACAATAAATATGGAGGAGAGGTAATGTTGGCACACTGTTGTTCAGACTGGAAGCAAGTTGAGAGAACATGCAGTAAATGTCCATCAAAATATATTTATATTTATTGTCAACAGCCAATCAGAAGAAGGGCAGTCAGAGGCAGAAGGTGTTTTCAATGAACTCATCAACTAGTAGGGCGAGGTCAGGCCTACAAGTGTGTATCTGCACACACACACACACACACACACACACACACACACACACACACACACACACACACACACACAAGTAAAAAAAAAAGTCAAAAATATATGAAAGGGCTGATTTTCACAAATATCAGACATGGCTCACACAACAGATATTAAAATAAAAATGTCTAATTAGTAAGAGAAACTGTAGAGACCATAAGGGGAAACAACTTAATTACACAATAAAGGTAAGAGTTGTATCCACATATGACTCTGTTACAAGAAACAGACAACTTCTCATTAAGTCCTAACGAGGGACTGCTCACCTTTGCGTCCAACACCTGGTGCCACTAATTGGTAAGCTTGGCATCAAGAATGCAAAGCCTTTGTTAATCCTGTATTCTAGTGGGATAATGGGCACTCAAACTGTCTTTTATTTGTGGTAGACTGGATATGCACATAATCCAAAGCAGAACAATTATTGCAAATAAGGTTGCAGCATTTTAACTGTGTGTTTTGAGAGAACTACTCTGTTTTTTTTTGCATTATGACGCAGAGTAAGACTGAGACAGAGCGGAGTGCCAGAGATGATGTACGACCTGGTGTAACTGTGAATAGGGCTTTAATTTCCCTGGCAAAACGAGGTGATTAAATATACATATGCTTGCCAGGACTGGAGACACCTGCTGCTTAGCGATCCTCTAAAAAGACTGCCCTGCAAGCAGCTTGGAGGACCTAACTAGGCATTTTTGCTCAACACAGACAAATCAAATAGGAAATAATGGGTTTTATTTTGATATATTTTTTGTTAATTCAGCCGACATCAAATACAGGCACCCGTCATGAGTTCATAATATAACCTGTGTGAATGTACTGCGAGGACAATAAGCACCTGTAGAATACGATCTCCTTCCTTGATGCGTCCATCTCTCGCTGCTATGCTATTTGGCTCCACCTGCACAAAAGAACATGAAAATCAAGAACATGAAAATCAATGCCGACAGCTGGTCACTGTGTATTTCTGTTTTCTCCTAAAAACACCACTAATGCACCGCTCTCTCATCTCTGCTCAGGTTCTTGGCGCTGACATGTATTGTTTAGTAGCTAGTGACGGACACTGACTGAGGTAACTTAAGTCCTTAACATTATACAAGAGACCATGTGAGTTATAAATAAAAATAAACTGAAAACAATAAAAGTCGCAAATGTTTATGGCACAGACGTGATTTATTTTAGTTGAATGAATAAACATCTTATATTTTTCAAAATGCATCCCGGGTGGACTATGCAACAACAATACAAGCCCTCAAATTTCATAAACTTTGTTGTTCTTGCATTGAAGATCAAGAGAGATAGCGACATGTGGGGAAAATAAACCCTTGTGGAAATGGAGAAAAGAATTAGGCACTTCCTAAAGTTCCTCCGATGCTATCCATTCATACATTTTAATGAGGCAATTTGCAATTTTATTCTTTTTTAATCAAACATTTAAAAATAGATGCGTTCGGTCGGTGGGAGACTGTTTTTGTAATCTGTTCAAGTTCAGCAGGTTTTATATTAACAATCATTTTCTTTATCTGGTTCAAGTAGAGCAGAGAAGGTGGCAGAGTTAACAGATTAATTTATATGTAATTCTAAAAAGATTGAAATAAACTAAATATACTGTAATTCTGTGATTGATATTCTATTGGCAGCATTCTAATCCCCATAACCGCTCTTACTTTTCACACGCTTGCCTTTTTTTGTTAATACTGGGATTGAAACTGCACCTGCAGTCAGATTGAACATTTTAAAGCCCTCCTAATTTCATCATTCATTCAGTTTTTTCTCAGAAAGAGCAAATTTTTTTTTCTATGCGGAAAAATCATTCGAATTTTAGTAAGAATCTCTGTAATACATCCCATCTTTGTTTAGTGTTTTTGGTATTCAGAGGTGGTAAAGTAAATGAGTCATTTAACATACTGTGAGGGGGAAAGAGAAGGTTGTTGCTCAGAGCGAATTAAAAAAACCTTCAATTACAACAAATCAGAGCAGGAGGAATGATGAGGAATAAGAATGGCAAGACGGGAATCACATTTCAAACCTGACTTCCTCTTTTGCCATGCATCGCTCATTCAGAGTTGATATGTGACTAGCTAACATCCTCTCTCCTTCCTCCCTCATTCAGTTCTATTTGCTCTGTGCTTCAGGTTGTAAAGATAGGAATTCAAATGGGATTTCATGCCATCTTTTAATAACTTCCTGCTCCAAAGGAAACTGATCATGGGAACATGTAGCTCTTTCTCTATCAGACCTCATCGGGGAAGTAGGTAATTGCATGACCAGAAAAAGCAATTACTAATAAACAGTTAAATGTGTTAACACTATTTTTTACCTATAAGTGTGGGACCAAATAACAATAGCATCTGTCCCTACCTGGCTGACATAGATGCCGCTGTCCTCCTCATCATCGGTCCTGTAGCACAATGTCAAGCCAAGCTTCTCCAGGCTGTTCTGCCTGCACAGCTCCACTTCCTGTTTCACACACAAAAAAAACAATACTGTTTTAAACTAGAAATGTTTTCCCATGGTGCACCTGTTATGGGTCGTTTTTTCCCAGTGGATCTGATGGATTCCAAAACCCATATTGTTTCAAACACAGAGTTTACTCATCTGTTTTACAGAGCAGCTGAAACGATACCACCCATGGGAGATGAGGTCCAACTTGATTTTTATGCTCTACATCACCGTTACTAATCACTTGGTGGGGGGGGGGGGCATCATACGTCAACGCGAGCCTTGGATTATCTGCCATTATTCATTGAGGATTTTACTTCTAAACTGGTTTAGTCCCTTGGATTCGGTTTACTGATTAACACCTTCAGTCTCAGTACTCACTGCACTATAACTCAGCCCAGCACAATGAACATGTACACACACACTTACACAATTGAGGACGACACAGCAAACACACAAACAAAGCCCCAGCATGTGTTCGGTACATCAATGAAATAGAATCCCGTTCAAACTGAACCCAGCATGTGTCAACATACAAGAGCAGGTCTGGTATTCCACTGGCTGGTCCCGTCCCACAGGAAATGTCTCTAAATTTAGCTCAACTCGCTATACTGGCTCCTTTTGATCTCTGCTGTGTATAAAGGTAATCACATAAAGATAACTCAAGGGGTAATCTTTATTAACCCCATGCTGCCAAATTCATTTCAGTGCTGTGAAGTTGTGAAAGGAGGGGAGTGGGGTAAAATGAGGGATGGGGGCAAGAATTAAGCCCCAGCCCCTATTTTTCTGTCATGGGAAACCTTGATAGCAGAGATTGGCAGGGGAAGTAATTAATTTCCGTGGCATTTAACTCCCTGTGCAGACAGCCCTGACCTTCAAAGGTTGGGTGGGGTGTGTGAGGAGTTTATAATATTGTTACACCATGTGCTGGTCCTGACTTCCCACACTCCTCACCAGTTTAGTACACTGGCTGATTTGTACAAACAATGAAAGTGAAATAACAGCCGCATACCCTGAGATCAGACCGCACTAACGCCTTTATGTCAGTGCACATTGGGTGGTACGCTGGATTACTGGAGTCAGTTATCGTGCTGTGAAGCCCACTGGTGAAGATGTGTGGAGCCAGGGGTGCTGAAACTGTAGAGAAGCTCTATTTGTGATGATTCCATCCTAATCCGTTCAAATTATGGCACAGCGGGCAGAACTAATTTCATGTGGCTTACAATGCATTGTCACAGTTGATGGGAAATTGTCTTTTAAATGTACAGTATACGTTTTCCCAATTTAAAAAAGGAGAGATCCCATTTACCACATGTTACTAATGTATATAAGAAATGGAAACATGTGACAATAGGTGGTGTGCTGTTTTTCAGAGCCACATTAAACAGTTTGTTACATTTCAGTCTCATATGCACTTAACACTTCAGTTTTCATTCAAAAGAAATGACTGCCTAATGTTCATTGGCTCATTGTTTCCACATTGCAGATAATGACATCCTTTCAGCTGCCACTATTTTATGACAGTCTTTAAAGTGTAGTGATGATAATTCAGTCAGCCACGAAAAGCTTACAAATAAGAGGTTACCTATTGATGCTGTTTTTAGCTTCAATCGGATGTTTCTCTCTACTCCGGTGCTTCTATTCTATTTGGTAGTACATTGACAACCTCCACACATACCATTTAGTGTAGGCAGGTCTTTAAAGTGTGACAAAATAACTCCTGTTAAAAGGGTTATCTTGGATTGGGTTAAAGACTATTGATTTTCAAACGTGGACCTGCTAAGAACATGGGGTTGTGGATTTTGTAAGATGTAGGCATTTATCAAGCAGTAATAAAGATAGTATCTAGTTGCATCATGGTAACTGTGGGATTTTTGGAGCTTGGCCTATACCACAGAGTAAAAGCCTGGATGTCTTGGCCTGTGCTGCATTGATGTCGACCATCCTTCATTTATGATTATTTGTTTTTAAATGTCGTACTACATCTTTCTTCTTTATTCTATCCCCTTTTTTCTACCTGCACTGACAAAGCTGAAAACTATTCTTTATTTTTGTAGGACCCCTTGCATACCAATATTTTGGGGGTTTTGTGCATTAAAACAACCCAGCCTTTGATGTTTGGCATTGTTGAAAATCAAACACTAAACAGATACCTGTCTGCTTTCTGGAGGACTGCTGCCGCTTCATTAATCACTGTGTAAACTGATGACCAAACAAAGCATTCATTAAAATATTTGCTATTATTCAAAATCATATTCCCTGGTAAGTAGATCTAAATATCCAAAAGGGGTTGCAACTGTTTAGAACACAATTAACTCCCATATGAAATTCAGTATATTCAGTAACTCTGGGCCTTGGGTTTGGAATGGCTTGCTAACAATCAAAGATAAAAAAAAATGTTGGCTCTGAAACTCATTTGCTGCATCTACTGTCTGCTATATTATACAAAAAGTAGCAGGAGTATTATGACAGCAGGAGTACCCATGTGGACAATCCGTTGGAAGTGAAGCCCAACCTGTCAGAAGTAATGTTCCTGGGAATGGCAGCCCTATTCTGTACCATCCAAGAGGAAAGCCATTCGTGTTTCAGTTAGATACACATGGATGGACAGAGGTAAGTGAGGATGGATGATTTGATGTGTGTACGTCTGGCAGGTGGGGGTTGAGTGTGTGTGTGTGTGTGTGTGTGTGTGTGTGTGTGTGTGTGTGTGTGTGTGTGTGTGTGTGTGTGTGTGTGTGTGTGTGTGTGTGTGTGTGTGTGTGTGTGTGTTGTAAAGCCAACCTTATTCTGATACAACTGCTATTAACGCACACAAGCCCTCCAACCCCCCACCCCTGACACACACCGGAGACTCTTTCATCCAGATGACACTATAAGGTAAGGGCACAGCTGGCCGCAGAGGAATCCTAATGACCCACAATGCAGTTCGCTGAACCAGGAAGTGCCCATTAAACCAGGGAGGACCATTGACAGCAGCAAAGGCCACCCATCACTGTCGAATAGCATGGCCTCGAGGTCCACTCTCTGAGTGGCATGATTCATCTGTTACAATGGAGACACTACAGACTGTATGGCTATCAGAAAATAGTGTGCTTACAGTAAGATGTAAGAACAGGCTTAATGTTATGACAACATTAGCTTAAAGAAGTGTTGCGCATAAGAACATCTTCAAAGAATCGCTAGCGTGACTAAAAGGTTTAATAAATAATCCTGAAAAGATGTCTCGTCTTCAAAAGAATCTGTGTAATTAGGGGAAATATGAACTTGTATGTTTTTAACACATGGTAGTGACATATACTAATAGAATAAATGCAGCTTTAATGCATATTTTGTAAACGAGCACAGCAATTCAAAAGCCCCCTTATTTCGAACTGAGGTTTATTTGTATTAGAGATACAGTCTACGATAAACCAGACAAGATAACATTTATTAAATACATACCATAGTTGGCTGATAATTCACCGGCCACAATTAAACATATTCTAATCTAGTTTGATTTATCAGTGCAAGGTTGATTGACATTCTGTAACATTGCTCACCCTAACAAACAGTGAGTACTTGCTTTTTACTACATAACATTCACAATTTCTGTTCAGCTCGAAGTGGTTGTCTGAAAAGGGGACACATATTTCTGAAGGACAGTGCATGATGAAAGGGAAACGAACAGCCTGTGACTGAAACACACTGGTGATTCAACAGAGAGGGATTTTCTTTTGGTACGATTAGATGAAGAATGGCCTTCCGTTTTAAACCCAGGGTCTTTGCTGTGCTATGCAGAACAATCTAGCGTAGATGCAGCTTTCACAAGGGACAGCCAATTTCCTTGTACTATTGTGGTAGACAATTCTTCCTGAATTGTTGTAGTGGACAGTTTTTCCTGAATTGTTGTGGGACTTGTGAGCATCATACGTCAGGGCGAGCCTTGGATTATCTCCCGAGATTGTTTATTACTGACACAACAGTGGCCTCTTGTCCAACTGCATTCAATCTTGTTGGAATGGCTTGGAAATCCACAAAGTGTGAGGAATTTAAAGTTAAAAAGCAATGTTAGTGTGTTTAATAAGCACACCTAGTGGTGGATATAATGTTATAACATGTTTATTTGAAGAAGTGTTAATCATAAAAGTATAATCATTCTATGTATTAAACTATAAAATATAGTTACTGAATGTTTTGAGGTCCGAAAATAACTGTATGGTAATGAGATGAGTTGGGTGAGCCGGTTTCAGGAATGTGAAGTGTAAACAATGGGGGAAGGAGACGTATTGATCAAGCAGAGATGTTGATGAAGACAGCCCTAAGAAAGCATGGGGGTCGGGTACACGCAGTTTTACGAGGAGGAGGACACGGTCGGACAAGCGGACACTATTCAGACATTATCCGGATCATTTAGACCAATGAAGAGCATTGTCAGAGGACAGGAGGAGATGATCGGATTTCAGCCAATCACAAAGCTGATAATGGACTTTTGAAAGTAAACCACTGACTTTCGGGTATAAAAACATTGTTCGGAGAGACGTAATTCAGTTCTTCATGGCAATCCTCTTTTACAGTAAAGTGTCGGCCTGTTGGGGAGGGGAGTGTTTGAACTCTGCTTCACGAATCCTTACTATCGATAGTGTAATTCAGTTTGTAACTGTATTTTAGCTTCTGTGAATTATTAAATACTTTTTCATTGTAAACCGGATCCAGCTGACTTTTTGGCATGACTTTGTCGCTCAAACAACATCAGAGCGAGAGGTCCGCGGCCTCCTGCGAGGAGAGGTTAACCACCTTTATAAAAGTGAGAGATTGCACAAGTGTTGTGCTGTGCACATCCTGTGGCTTCATACGAGTCCGATACAGCATAATCACCATTTAATTATTCATTTGAAAACTGAATACTCTGCATGTAATTAATAAGCTTCCAGTTTGATAAAGATATCTTTTTCAGCACCCATCAAAATATAATAAAAATAAAAGCAACAGAGGATAATGAATTGTCCAAAATGGAAAGGGTTTGTATTCTGGGGAACATACATGTTATTTTTTTAATGATGGCATTCATTGGATGGCCAACAGTAGAGAGATGACAGGAGGGGCGATTCATCCTCTGTAGACCAGGAACATTAAAGTTATCTTGTTCTAGACCAAAGTTGTGTACAGATTGACTTGTTGTATTGTTTCACTACAGTAGAAATACTTTAAAGTACACTCATACAGCAGCAAGATACAAAGAAATCTTACCTCATACTCATACTCTTCAGTCCTCTCCACTTCTGCTGGGATATTGGACAGGTACTCTGGACATTCATAAAACTCATGCTCCATGGTGTGTATGGAATGACAACTAGAGAGAACAAAGAACAAGAGATCATTAACGTTGTTCCTTTATGCATATGTCTTTGTGATCAGTAATTTGGAATAACAATCCTGATATCATGCAACATAGCAGACCCCTTACATTAAAGTAGTTTTCTTATTTTGCAACAAAACTCTGAAAAGCAATGTAAACATCAACCAATCGCCCCATAAAAGCCATGACCTCTGCAAATTGTCACCATGATAATGGCCTCTCATAATCATTGACCCAGGTTGGCAGATTTGTAGTTTCATAGGACAAATTGATTCCATCTACTGCCCAGCAAAGCCCTATTAATAGCCACTGAATGGACCTAGCGCCAGAATGCCCGCTCTATCAGCCCATTGGCTTTTAATCGTCCAGCAAAAGCTCCCATTAAAGAAAATGAATGTAGCACACAGAAGCAATTATTGCATGCGGGTTTGGCTCCGCATAATGATATCACTGGGAAGAAGTACTTAGCTATGCTGGGGGTTTCCACACCATGATACAACTGCTTAATTACTACCATGAAATGAAAGAGAACAAGCCTTGGGGAAGCTTCAGGTTCATTTGGGTTGGGAATTTGTTTTTCCTGGTTCCAGCTAACAAAATATGGGGTAATCATTTTCAACCTATCCATTTCATCTCAGTGTGTGTACCATTAACAGTCATGTACCTTGATGGAAAACTTCTAGCCTTAGCCATAAACTTCACTGTGTGTGTGTGTGTGTTTGCCCTCACCTGTCAGACAACAGGAAGGGACAGATGTCAGGGACGGGAGGAGTAGCCGGCCGAAGCTTCGCCAGCGCCATGATGTGCTCAAAGGTGATGTCAGTTTGTGTGCAAACGTCCACCACACACACATCCTGCGGCGAGCCGCCGTGGTTGTGTGCAACAGCAGCCGTCGCTCTGGTGGGGGTTCTTCGGAGAACCTGGACAACAATGGGGTCTCGCCTGATGGCCTCCACCACTGCCTCTTCATGGTCGACCTTGGAGAAGTTGCGCCCGTTCACCTGGGGGGGGACCAAAATCATCAGCTTCATGTTGAATGTTATGATAAAAAAAGATGCAAACCATATTCTGTTCCGACGTCTGAATTCCCTTGTCAGTGACAATAATTACTCAGTCTCCTCATCTCAGAGATGGTATGCAAAGTAAAGAGTGAAAGGAGACCTTGTAAGGAGACCACCTTCAAAGATCACAGTGCCTTTTCTTTTTTCAAACCCTCATTTATCCAAGGACGATGTGACAGACACGCATGCTCTTTTCACCGACAAACTGTTTCACATTCACACTTGGGAGCCTCGCAGTACTTTTACATGTCTCCACAGTCAGGTGCTGAACAGCTTCCAGTAAAGTAACTACAAGTTAAGTGCTTTTATAAAAGGGCACTTTTGCAGTAATTCTTGATGGAAAAATAAAAAAATAAATCTCCCTTGTTTTTATCTTGTCGGTGCACTTTTCCAGCAAATTCAGACATTTTGTCTGCTCCTCACGAATGTGCTTCTCCATCCTTTTGGCTGCTGACAAATTTACACAGATTGTAGAATGTACTAGATTGCAGCGTTTGCTGAGTGGGGAAAACACTTTAATGAGCTCATTTTATCTTGTTTTGTTTTGCACTAATTTTCTTCGTCGAATCAATCTAACTCAAATGCATTATTCAAACTGCACTACCATTAAGCCCATAAAACTTAGAATAAAAATAATACTGATTTAAGCAAATGACCATAAAAGTGGGAAGGAGAAGTGGGGGAGTTTTAGCAAGCAGCGCCTACTTAATTTGCAAGATCAGAAAAGGTTGTGCCACAAGGGAGTCAGTGCAGAAGAGATGTCATACTGACAGCTGTCAATGTGAAAACACACCCACACGTGTGTGTTTAATTGTAACCCAATTAGTTTTACCTCTGTATGCCGATGCTGTGAAGTTCAATTTCAGCCTGAAATTGATTGTTTGCATTGATTTTGGATGCCTGAGTGTGTCTGAGTTTGTCAAGGGCTTAAAATGTTGAAGCATATGCCTAATGTCAGCATCATTATTAGGAGAACAAATTAGAAATATGAAGAGCTACATTCTGAAATGTCTTATAAAGTATATTTTAGCCTGGTGGAAAGGCTTTGTAGTGGCAAATTGGATATCATGTTGATGGCATTATATGGCTTTTTTGGGATGTCGCATGGGGTATGTAAACAAATTTACCAAATGTTCCAATAGCTTTAGGAACCCATCAGTCCACATCCACCGCCATCTGCAGCTATGATGTCAATTAACTTACGGCTGCATCCAACCTGTGGACTTATTGTGTTTTTGCCACATAAAGGTTCTCCTCCGCACACAGAATTTTATCATCCCATTTGAACCTATGTCCACCTCAGAAAAAGTGCAGAGAAAGTTCCACAACTATGTTGAGTTGTAATGAGATCCAGATGGACACATTAATCTCCAATCAGAGGGAACGCTCTGGAAAGCAGGAAGTGATTGTGCGGCTACACCTGCCCGTGTGTTTACCTGCTGTTGTTCCTCCATTCAATCTGCCCGTTGATGAGCTAACTGGGGGCTGATTAATAGCCAGCAGATGTGACAACGGCCGGGGATAATGGCTCAAGCGTGCAGGTTTGTTCATGTGTACGTGTTTGTGCACAACGCGCATTTTGTACATAATATACACAGAATTTACAAAGCATTAAGGATAATTAAACCACAAATGAGGAGATAAAGAGGAGCAGATGAGTTAGAGAAGGGTTTTAAAGCTTTGAGACAATTGAGATGTGAATTGGGCGAAGTGGTTCACAATCAAAATCATTCACATTTTTTTCTTTATGTCCACGTTTAGTATGCTATAAATCGTAATGTAATTACTTTATATTTCTTAGTTGTGTCATTCATTCTATTTTCCCTTTTGATCACACATTCTGCAATAAACCTTCAGTGACATTGATCCAATATCAAATATTTCCCATACGTTTCGTTGAAATATTCTCATTTTCTGTTCTGTGTATAATCTTTTTCTTTGCAGTTTCCTTTGAATATTATGGTTTACCCTTGCAATTACTTCTCCAAAGGGATTGTATTTTGATTTAGTCATAGTATGGGATTTTCAACTCCACCCATCTGTGTGTGTGTGTGTGTGTGTGTGTGTGTGTGTGTGTGTGTGTGTGTGTGTGTGTGTGTGTGTGTGTGTGTGTGTGTGTGTGTGTGTGTGTGTGTGTGTGTGTGTGTGTGTGTGTGTGTGTGTGTGTGTTATATGCATGAAAGCTATACGTGTTCGTACAATACACATGTAGGTGTGCGGATTCCATCTATATCAAACAGTAATTCCATTTTGATTACAAGCACCCTTTTTCATTTCTCCACTGTGGTCCTGTGACCACACTGACAGAGACAATATCAACTCAATGCATCATCTGATATAAACCATGAAAGCTCCACGAGAACACTAAAAATAGCAGAGATCACGGTAGTCTGTAGGGACGGCTGTAATGAACCAACAATCTAGCGCAGCCTTCATATCCCTCTCAAGTTAAAGGTTACAATGCCAATAAAAATGGTTCCCAGTAGCCCTAAACCAAAGCTTCTTGTCTCTCCAACCACTCTTCCTTTAAAAAGGTCAAGGTTCAAAGTGGTGTGCTACAGTTTGGGACAGCAGAATATACCATAGCGTGTGTGTGTGCGTGTGCGTGTGTGTGTTCAGCGCGTGCGTGTTCAGTGAACACAGTGGGTCATCATCGATCCACAGCCTTTACCGAAAATGTCATTTGCTTGTTATCGGCCCACTTTGTACTCTGTTTGTTATTACTCCTTGAGACACTCATTGTATGGTCTTTGTCTTTTTATCCACACTGGTCCGAAAAGGCAGCGACTATAGAAACAGTAAAGTTGGGACCCAGTAAACCGTCAGACCGTCTGATGGCTGCTCATTCTGCAAGAAACGATTTAGCGAAAGTGGGGAAAAGAAGTCCATACAGGGGAAAAACCCTTTAGTTGCTCACTTTGTAATAGTTATTTTACTGTAAAGCAGATACAAAGAGACAAATGAGAAGTCTAATAGGGGGGAGACCACCTAGCTGCTTGGTTTGTGGTTAAACATTTGTTCAGAACAGTTACATGAGAAGCTCATTCATACAGCAACCGTACTTTTAGTCCTTTATCAGTTGGTTTCAGTCCTTGCATTTGACTTTTTATGCTGTTTTATCATGTTCCCACTTTAGGCAAGCTGTTGATTATTTCCATTCCTTTTTATCTTATATGACCAGCATACATTTTTTTTGTTGAAATTAAATTAACTGACTGATTCTTAAGATTCCCTTTGTCAGATGGTCACTGTAAATAAAGGCAAGCACAACATTTGCATAATTTACCTTTTCTCAAGTTATAGCAAAATGCTTCCAAGCGTCTCTGTACATTGCACATATTCTATTTATACTTTCATAGTATGCACATCCCCTGGACAACATTTTGCACAAAGATACTACTTTCATTTTAAAACATACATATATTGTAACAGCCATTTTTTTATTGATAGTATTGTTTCTTACTTTTATTGTAATTTGTTATGTTTGTTGTCCTATGCAGTGCTTGCTTTTGTTTTTATGTTCTCTTATAGTATGCTTATGCTTTGTATGCACCAAACAATAAATCAAATTCCTTGTTGGATATGTGAAAACCTACTTTGCAATAAACGAGATTCTGATTCAAGGGTGCAGGGGAAACGCAGTATCTACAAAGAAAATAAATTAATCTATCTCAGGAGCTTAGATGGCCTTACTGCTTACATACCCTGCAAACCTAAACTACTGTTTAGACGGATTAGTGTATTTTTCTTTATCTTGATCATGTTTGGGATTTAGCCACCTCGTAATTTATGCGGTATATCAAACTGGATTCATCTAAAATGACTTACAGGAAATGGGTTGGCAAAAGTAAGTACACTCACCTCTAGCTAAAGCTAGCTGTGGCTAACTCACCAAGTCAGCTTTAACGTCATATAGTGTTCTTTGCTTTAGCTGTTTGGTCTTTGGACCCAGAGTTTTTTTAATTTGTAGTTACTGCAATTTAATACGACATGCTTAATGTCCAAACAACCTTAACTTGGAGCACCGTCTCCTCTCTCCCCTTGTGCTGTGAAAAGTCCTGTGCATTTTCTTTGGTATTCACTTCTTGAAATGGCTCTACATAAACTTTAAGGTCACACATATAGCAAACGGCAAGTCTCAGCTGCCAGCCAATAATGTCACATTTTGCTGCCTTTGATGCACCAATTACACACATCATTGACTATACGGGTTTACTAGTGGACCGTGGTGTGGAAATGGTTGGTACATGTGTTGAGACGGGGTTGAAAGTAGCACAGTGAAAGCCAATCAGGGCCGGGCCTGAGGCTTTCAATTTGCTCAAGAGAGGACTCATGTCAACCTTTAAATGTATCACACAGTTGGATCAGTGGGCCACTAAGATGGCTAAATGTTTCCACTTTTGAATACAAACAGGAGCCATAAGGAAAGCCCAGAGATAAGAGTGTATGTGTGTTTGTGTGTGTGCATGAGAATGAGAATGGGTGCGTTTGCAGTGCAGAGATAAGAGCGTGATGGAAACCACTCAACCTCACAGCTAAATCTGACAGATACGGTATCATTGTGAGCAAATGGAGGCACACGCACACACACACACACACACACACACACACACACACACACACACACACACACACACACACACACACACACACACACACACACACACACACACACACACACACACACACACACACACACACACACACTAAACATGACATCAGCTCCCCACAGACTTAAAACAGCTCTACAATGCGGCTGTTTGCATTAGCCATGTTTGACTGAATAATGGCAGTATCTCAGACTGAATAGGCTTACAATGGCCCACGAAACAATAAGCTACCGATAGACCCCCTGCCTATTCAACACCAACCTCGCCTGCCTCTGAGGAAACGCAGAGCTCAACTTCAGCAGCAAGCTTTCTTCCATAAATCCCATATCGTGGTTTTTGTGAACTTCAGCTCAATACAAGTGAGATTGTTCTTACATTGAAATTGACATATTGTGATGAATGAGGAAGCGCAGCTGGTGTGCTCCAATAATCTGTCAAATCTCATTTCTTTTACTTTTACTTAGCTGCCTTGAGATGGTTCAGGACGCCGCTCTCATGTGGCGAGGGATCACCGTCATAAATGTCTCATTTCAATAATAAAAGTCTCTGACATGCAATATCACCTATGTGCAGCGAAGGCAAAGAAGATGATAGTTTCATAAATTTGAGTGGCAGGCTGGGCAACTGGCGGGTCATGCTCGGTCAACTGCATCACGCTGATTCTTGCCTTGTGCGGGATGAGAATAACACTATGCTATTGATGCATGCGTGACAAGCACCGAGGGTGAGCAAGCGAAATAGAATGACAGGGTTGAAATAAACTTTCTAATCTTGATCAGCAATATTAATAACTTTTTGCAAATGGTCAATGGACTTAGAGTCAAATCAAGGCAGCTAGTTTGTTTGGCAAGTTGCCCCATTAGTATGTTTCTATGCAGTTAGCGAGCCTGCAGCCAGTTGCTAATACAGGGGGCTAACTTCTGTGTTCCGTTTTGGTTGGATTCGGATACAATATTTGAAATGATCAAATATTATTTGATTTGAGTCGATTTGGGATTTGCACCATCTGCAATTCCCTATGTTAGGACTTCTCACAGGTTATACAAATTTAGTAACTTTAAGTTCTGTAACTTTCAGTTACATAACTTGTTTTGTAAGGTTAAGGTTTTGTAAGATTTGTTACTTTTTTGGTAGACTTCAGTGAAGTTTAGTTTCCTTATGACTTTTATATTGAGCTCAGAAGTCAGAAAGTGAGAAAAACAACAACTCGGATAATACCTCTCACTTACTGTACAATTACAGCACCTGCCATTCAAAGGACATAGAGAATCCTATATATAGGTTTGCGTAAAAAAAACATGTAATTCACTACAATTATAGACAATTTCCAGCTGAGTATGATGACTCTGTGGGATAAATGACTGCCGTTATGCTGTGATGTGATCCATTTGAGGAGAGACAAATTGTGTGAGGTAAGGAAAGTTCATCAATACCTCATTGCAGAAACCAAAATCTGAGTCAGAATGCAACATTTTGACCTCACTCTCTTAACTTACATTTTCTTCAAAGTTCAACAGTTTAACTTCAGAAAAACCCTGACTTAACTTAAAAGTGCATGAGGAGTTGGTGAGATTTCATCTTTGTTTTGCATTTTTAAACCTGATTTGTTCGTCTTTCCCAATCAGAAACTGTTCACTATGCATTGTGACGCTCTGCTGTTTTACATTTCTGTATCGCACCAATTAATCAAAGTGACAAGGTATTTAATGAGAGGCAATTAGAGTGTTAACAAAAATGCAAATCAGATTGAGAGAGAGCACGGAAGGGGGTGCTGCAAGAGATGTGTGTTTGTGTTGGTAGTAGAAGTAGCGGTGTGGGGTATGTGTAGGTGTGTGTTCGAGTGTGTGTGTGATGAGCTATGGCAACGGGTTCAAGGAGATTTTGCTCAGTGCTCCTATTAGAACTCTTATTCACTGGTTTCCTGTCTGTTTTTGTGCTCATCTGCACCCATGATTGCGTCTATGTCCACGCCTGCTAGTGTGTCTGTATAACTTGTAATGAGTGTCCTTCAGTTTTTTTTACAGACATGGGCTTCTGCACAACAGGCAAAAACAACCAATTAGTTCTGCATGGAGTAAGACCTCACGACAACATGAAACATGGATTAAATAGCTGCTGTCGGGACGGATGTTAAGTAGCCCGCTCAAGTCAATCCCTTGTACATCACACAGTATCTGTGTGCGGTAGATTAGACTGTTTTCTCTTGGAATCGCTCTTCACAGTGCTGGCTTGTTTTTAGCTTTTAGATCTTTGCTTCAAAAGGAAGCGTTAAATGTAAAAATGTCTGAACTTTTAGCACAAGAGTGGCATGCTTTAAATGTTTTTTTCGCAGTCTCGCAGCAACAGCAGAGACCAGTGCTTCCCACATGTCCCTGTTCAGTACTATCTGCTAAAAGTAACAGGCTGGCGTACTGTCCTTCAACCGGTTATCCTGCATTCAAATCCCTCATCATGAAGCATCGGCACTGCTGAAGTGTCCTTCAACAAGATCGACTTTGCTGCTCAGCAGCTGATCATACGCTGTTACCTTCTCATGGAGGGCTAAAACAAAAGATGATTTCCTACATTTCCCAGAATCACTTCAGGCAATCCTCATCATAGCCAGAACTCTATTTTGGACCAATAACTCATTTAAAACATAAAATATCTTGTCACTACAACCTCCTTGTGCCACATTTTCCCCTCATAAAGTCGATGTTGGGATCAATGCGGCTGGCAGGGTTTCCTTTTTTTTTTTTTTTTTTTTTTAAGTTGTGAGGGGAAGCCAAACGAAAAAATGATTTGCTGTTATCTGGTAAAAGAGTGAAATAAAACCAAAAATCCTTTCTAATTTTCAAATACAACAATAACAACAATACAAAGACCAACAGAGCGATGAGTCAATCATTCAATAAACCATTTGGAGGTAGCTCGTCATTTTTCAGCAGGCTTTTGAATGGAATTATTGGAATAATGAAACGCAAATTTTAGGCATTTTAGTAATGTAGTCATTATCACTAAATGTCTAACATAATATGTTACATTACAGTCATTTAGCAGACGGTTTTATCCAAAGCGACTTACAAGTCAGTATCTATCCACACACCGTAGCTGCAGCTACGTGAGCAATTTTTGGGGTTCAGTGTCTCAAGGACACATTGACATGAGACTAGTAGAGCAGTAGCCAGGGATTGAACCGCCGACCCTCAGATTGTAAAGCGGCACTGCTCTCCACTTAGCCACGGTCACCCCACTGCCATAGGTGTAATATTAATTATTTTATGCAGGACTACAGGGATTGAACCCACATACAGACGGGGGAGGCAGCAGGATGACTTCAGCGAAGTTATTGGTAAAATAACTTAAGGCAGCTACAGGTAAACATACAGATAATAGACGCTCAAACACAAAAGCAGGAAAGCAATAGAGCAGTCAGGTAAAGGGCCGGTATATATGGGGCTGGATCTAATCAGAGGGAAGGAGATGCAGGTGGGTGATTTGGTGATGCAGGTCAGGTGAGGCACAGGGGAGGAAAATAACATGAATAGACTGAAGAATAAATATATGAATACTAGGACATGTGGGAGGATTGCTGTAGTTTCAAGTATTGTTTATTGTTACTCTTGGATGGAGTACTAATGGGCCCATTTGACATCCTCAAAAATATGTCTACTGATGATCATTTATGCAAGCATTCGTACATCTCTATTGTCTTTAAAATGACTGGAATGACATTTGCTTATCTAATAATATCAGTACTTTTTCTGTCATCCTTTCTTTGGAGTGATTTTTCTTTGTCTTGCTGTCAAGGGTTTATTTCCCCTTTTGTCTGTCATTCTAACTGCAAGTCAGCCCATTTCATTTAGATTCAATGTGTAAAAACACTGTATATTGCCAAAGCACTCTTAAAACAGACAGTACATCACTTTTTGTTCTATGGCTTTTTGCGTATGTCTCAAAGGTTTTCTCCTCTCTAGGTCTTCACATGTCTATTTTTTCCCCACCCCAGTGTGAAACCACCAGCGGTATAAACGTGTGTGCAGACATCAGAGACTGTTGACTTGTGACTGTCATTCCAAGCAGCCATTTTTGATGTAAGTGGGAAGAAATCAAAGGTTATCATCTGTCAGTGAACACATTAAGAACCATCTCATTTCCTGCTCTTTGTACCACTTCCAAATGCATGGCGGCTTCCTTTCAATTAGGCTTCATGAATACAGATACTTCCCACTGTTACAACCTTGGAATCAAACATGATTTGTCTCATATCCTACGTTTTGGAGTATAAATATGAGTATTTTTGTGTTTTATTCATAACACAACAGCCTATGTGACACTTTCAAGGGAAAAACAGCCTCCTACTGTATCATCACTGATACGAATCCAAAGCGTATGAAGTCCAATTAAAACATATTTTATACAATAACAATAACCCAATGGCAAAAGTCGAGCAGATTTGCTTCACACTGCCTAATCCACAATTTTACTCAGCATCAGTAGCATACAGTAGCAAAGCAGTTTTCTTCATTTTCTTTCATAAAATGACAAATGCCTTTTGCCTGGTGGGCTCATACATCATGGCAGGGCCAATGTGTCTGTGTTTAACGAATAGGCTCTGTGTCCTCAAGCAGGCACGGATGGCACGGGTTATGACAAACTGCATCAACAAGACATTCATTAGCCTCAACATCCTAGCAACCAAATCACAATTACCCTGATCCAAGAGTGAGCATCCAGCCCCGCTGCCACACTCCTATTCCTCGCACAACATGTCGGCAACGCATAAATTAGCCTTCTTTTGTCACATTGGGGGGTTGGCGGGTATGAGAATTAGCTTAGTTTGTGAGTCTGGGTTAACTGATGACAGATGACTGCCAAACATCTTTCCTGGCAAATCAACAGACACATTTTACTCTGCGTGCATCTGTACATATGAATGTGTTTGTGTGTCTCTGGATGTTTTGTGTGTACATTCTACATATATGTGTGCATCCATGCAGATCGTTGTCTTGACTGACTAATGTACTTGGTCTGTGCTGTGCCAGGACTCTATTGTTGCGCCGTGTCCTCCCCACAGTCATTAGATTGCCATTAATCTCTCATCTGCCATTAAAACAACAGCCAGTGAGCTGGGCTGAACAATACAGTGGCCCTTCCTCCAGCACCTCGACACATACTAGCAATGAGTTTGAATTAGGCTCTCAGGGGTCACCGATTAGACCCACATAATTCATCCAGACGGCTGAGTTCACAAAGAGGTTATGTGTTACTCTTCTATATGGGAAAGCTGAACATACATTCTCCATCCAAGCATGTCATCTTTTATTGTACTGTATTTAGCTAAAAACGAGACTGGTGATGATCTTATTCTCAACAAATCAATTTGAAAACCAACAATGAAGTGTAGTAGGCGTGAAATACTGTGGCTAATTATGCTGTGCCGTTGACTTCCATTGTTGTCAAAAAAGAAGCGTTAAAAACACAACAATAAGGCACAATTTTCATTACCAGGGCACTGTAGTTTATTTTGAGTCAATCCCACAAAACACCATTCTGCTGCCATAAAAACCCACCAGTGCACCAAATGTGTTAATGCGCTGCTGAAAATAGTTTCCAACAAATGTGTTACTTTTTCCTGTTTGAGTAACGTTAGCTAAAAAGCTATATTAGGATATTATTAGGCCTTTCAGAAAAATTTAACTATATATATGTGCCCCCTTTTTTATCTTAAAGATTTTCTTGAATGTCAGACATGGATACACAATGTTATATTGTATATAATTTCATTGTAAGCATTAAGCAATCTGTGGTTTATAGTTATCTTTAGATCATTAATTGTATTTACTTTGATTATTCAGTGTTTTGTAAATCGGCACTTTTTTAAGACAAGTTTACCAAACAAGTGAAGGGAAGAAAATGGCTTATTTTTCTTAATTTCTTTTTAATTTAGCACAGCTGCTGACTTCTAGATGTGGTAATGGCTCTTAAAAGATCCCATTCAGTTTCTGCTGCCTTGTTTTCATTGTTCTGGGTCTAAAGAAACAGCAGCGCTGTGGGTAAACTGTACAGACACACTAACACAGGGGTTTAACAGTGTCATGAAAGTGACACCCTGCAAATACCAGTGAAGAGACAGACAGAGTTAGAACTGAGGCTGAATGAATGCATCAGAAATTTGCATAGCCTCCCATTGCTTGAAGCATTTTGTGGACTCATAACTATTTAACAGAAAAAATGTACCGAGTTCATAATCTTTGATTCAAGGCAGGAATCCTGAGGAAATATTATTGGAATCTGGACTCAAAATCCTTTAGTAATGAGTTAATTTAAACCATAAATCAGAGGGATAATCTTAAATCTAAGTTTAGAAAAGGGGGTATCCTTCAAATCTTGCTATATATCCTTGTTATTCATATGACCATAGTTAGTTCCAGGCAAAAGAGAGCCAGCTCCGGATGCAGGGGCATAATTAGCAAAACATGCTAAAGCTTGGAAAGTGAAAACATTTTACAGGGGAGCAGGAAAATGAAAGATTTATGTGCAGCTTTTTGCATAAAATTAAGTATTTCTTTTAAGAAGCCTGGAGTGTGAACTTTCCATTTTTCCCCTACCCCCACCAAACCTTTGCCTTTTCTCATTTTAAAGTGATGCATGTTTATGCTCACTGGAAGCACCTAAGCCATTAGCATTATTCATTACATGAAGCCTCCGCAGTCCGCCTCTTTGGTGGAGAAGAAAAACGACCTCACACTCCACAAACTGTGAGCGTGCGAGAAGAGCTCTTCCTTCAATGAAAAATACCTTCATCCAAAAGCATGGTCGGTTAGTTAAGCGAGAGACACACTGCGGTGAAATTCACCCCTCAAATCGACCCGCCTCAATCAAGACTTAGACTGTATTCACAGTTCCAGGCAGATGAGGTTAAATCTACAATATGACTGAGTGAACGGCTAATCACCAACGTACTCTCAGTCGGATGATGATTACTGTCTGCATTCGGGTAATTTTTAGACTATGTCACAGATTGAATCTAAATCAAATCACAGTTTCTCAAAATGGGTCACATGCCTCATTTATGTGAGTCTCCACGTAACAAGGCCATGAAGCATGCTGTAATGATGATGGCTGAGAGCATATGCATTCAGGAAGATTAGAGTAATTGTTAACTACTTGTGGCCATCTTTTGTATACCCAGACAAGAATGTTGATATTAGACTCCTAATGCTAGATTTTGTTAAACAACAACCTTTGTCTTTGAAATTCTTGCTTTCTGAGGTACAGGTTTGAAAAAAGTTTAAGGTTATTAATGAAAAGATACACATTATTAGCAGTGTGTGAAAGTATTGGCGAACTTCAGTCATGTATAGGAGTAAACTCATAGTTTTTGTGTCTAAACGTTAACGATAGCTTTGGCAGATGTGAAAATCTTCATATGGGTAATTTTGGAAGGCATACACACGTTTTGTCACATATTGTCTTTGGAGGGCTTGTTGCACAAAGACGTGGCTTTAACCTTTGCACATGCAGCATGCATTTCTCATTTCTGTCAGTTGGTCAAAAATAATGAACATAGTATTATATTGTTCTTGAAGGTTTGTTCTTTTTTTCCAAACATATCTCCTGAGGATTTCTGCTTGAAAAATTCTCAGCATGAACTGATTTTTTTTTTGTTGACATTTTGCTCTGCACTTTAGGGAAAAACACTCAACCCACACCAAGCCGGTGTGTTGGAGTATAAGAGGATGAGCCGAGGATATCTCTTGACCAACGTTTGTGAAATGTTCAGCTAAAGCATGCAATTGTTCACATCTTAACAACCTTCCTCAAGACACTAATTTGCCATTGTGCTCGTTGTTTGGAGCCGTTATGCTGGACTGCCTTCATCTGCTGTGATCTCTGCATTTACAGACATAATTATTCATTATTATTATCATTCATTCATCCACACCTAACAAGATTGAATGAAACTGCACCACAGAATTCATGATCTAAATACATTTCCTCAAACTAACAACAACAACAAAGACAGTGCTTTGGCCGCTCTCCATCCTGAGGGCTTTTCCCATATCAACACAAGGCTTATGGTTACACCCTGCGCTAAATGTAATAACCCCCCCCCCCCCCCCATGCAGATGGTTTAGTGTTATTCTATCTGTAACTGGACTCAATGCGAGGCTCTGAGTGGGACTAATGACTCCTAGCCCCAAGTTGGTTAAGTGGGAATTCAACACCAGTGCCCTGTTGTAACCTAATCTCCCTTTAGACCACCTGGACCCAGAATCCACCCTGTGGCTTCAGAACACATTTGACAGTGGCAGTACATTTGCATTTTTTAAGCACTGAGCTAAAAGCCTTATCAAGACACATACTTTGTGCAGAATTGTTTAGCTCTACAACATGTTGTAGAGCGGATGTCACGGTGGCTGTCAGAGAAAACATCATTCCCAACATTTCAAGCTCTAAATGTTCACGATTCAGAGCCACTGTTCTTTGAAAAAAGCTGTAACAAATACCCCTGTCTCCCACGAATGGTTATGGAGATATTCTTGGCAAAGAGAAAAAAGAGCAGGGGAAAAAAAGTGAAGGTTTTCTTTTTATAGTTTAACTGACATTTGGTCTCAGATGAGAATTGCACCTTCGCTGCCAGAGAACTCATCCAAAGATCTGACTGAGAGAAATGCTAATATGGAGGATGTTAGATGTTGTTATGTCTAAGAAGTTGTGTCTTAGCATTTTTTCCCCTGAAACAGCTAAATATCTAGAGGGATATTTTTGTGTGCATGTTTTGTGTGTATGTGTAGATTTTTGTAGCGCCGTGTTGCAGCAAATGCCTGCAACATATCCATAACAGCTCCAGATGGTTCCTCGTAACATCTGTCTAACCTGACAAAACATAGCCTGCAGCGTGTGGCCATAAGGTGTATTATTGGGTTATTCCGGCACAAGGTTGGCTTCAAACCATATAACCATCATCGGCTGACGGCTAACACACTGAGGCTAGACACAATTAGTGTCCTCCCTGACTGACAGTCTCCGTGTTCTCCATCACTATATTTTTCTTTGCAGAGTTTTCCCAGCACGCATTGGAAAATGTGTAACACCTCCGAGGGCGGGGTCACGCCAAAGTGTATTAATGAGTCGGGTAGACAGACGGTGACAAACAAGGCAGGAAGACAGACAGGGGCAGTGGAATGGAACAGACTTGAAACTGTGTTTGGCGACTGATAAGTGATGGGAGGAGGAGGAGGGCGAGACATTGTGTTTTGTTAAGGGCGAGGTTAAGAAGGAGAATGGGGGGGTTTAAAGGACTTATTGATGGCTCGTCTTTTCTCGCTCTGGGTTGCTCCCCTCGTGCTTCAGCTTACTGTTGCACAATCCTCTTTTTATTTTCTTTCTTTCTCAACCTTTTCCCTCCCCTACCTTTCTATTTTTCTCTCACCCCCACCACTCTCTGTCCCCCTTCTCCCTCTCCCTATACCTCCTATCATCTTGGCCATGCCACTTGGCCAATTGGTGAGTATGGTAATCAGCTAGAGGCTGATAACAACTGATAAGTCCTCTTGTCAGGCACTGAGAGCTTGAATGACATTTTTACAGAGTCGTAAAAAGGGAAAACACGCCATAAAGCTGATGAATGGATGTGTGATTTTCTTTCCGTGTGGTACGTTAATGTACACAGTATGTGCAAATAGGCATATTTACCTCTTTTACAATGCTGTGTAGTTGTGTGTACATGCATCATGTGTGCCTTTTGTGGTGGGGAGACACAAGGGGGGTGGGGGTAGAGGAGTGTCACTCTGCCCACATGGAGGGCTTTCATCCTGGGCTTATCAGAGCCAACGCAGGGGGAGATCGTTGGCTGGTGGAGCGAAACGCCGACTGTTGCTGCCCCCCTCCCCCCCCAAACGCCGGACCCGTCTTCCCCTAACTTTGTGATTCCCCCACACACACACACACACACACACACACACACACACACACACTCGGCAAGAAAAGTGGTGTGTATGTATGTTTTCTTACAGCCGGGCAGACAGATACACAAAGAAAGACACCAGCTAGACATGGACATCGATGTACAGAGTGACAAGCTGACTGTCATCATCCCTGTCACTCACACACACTGCAAGGAAACACGCACAAATTAATTCACAGTAAAATCAAAAATACCACATCAATCCATTCCAACTGTTTCCATATAACAAGCACACAGACACAACAACACCAGGGTGCTTTTTCCCGTGATAACCTGACACTAAAAAAATCACCCGTTTCCTGTTTCCAGTTTGGCCGGCGACCAGGAGAAGTGCTACTCACAGCGCCGGTGACGAGGCCATATGCACCTCTAAATCATGCGGTATTACCACCACGCTGTGCTCCAACGAGCAACTATAACCATGATGGAAGACACCAGATGATCTGTGTTCAACAGCAGAGTTCATTTACATAATGCTACGTTAACGTTTTTAGTGGGGAAAAACCATTACCCTAAGTTTATCTTTTAGTACCTCTAAGCTTTAAAAAGTGTGAGCATTAAAGGTTTTTCCTTTTTTGCAGTAAAATTCTTTACCATTATCACAAACAGTTTTAAATGCAAGCAATGATGTATTTTTTTTGAAATTTTGTTCCATTTTCTGACATGCAATACAAAACTGCCGCTCAAAACCACAGACAGCAAGAGACTGGGAATTACACTCACAGGTAAAAAGGTCAAACTCACTGCCTGCACAGACAGGAAGACAAGTTGTTGGGCAGAAAAAGGCAGGGAAAACTGGAAAGGTCACTTCATTCTATACTTTCTGAAAAAGCTTGAAATCCCATCAGAGAAACAGAGACAGGCAGTTCTGGAACAGTGTTGTGCTTCCCCAGTAAGAAGACAGCTGATGAATCAGGTGATACCACCTCCGTTCATCCCCTGTTGGTCATCTGTAGCACATTTTATGACCTCAAAACATCATTCAGAGATGAGATCTGGGAGCATTTCTATTGCATTCTAACTTTTGAATCGCAGGAATAATCATGCGGTAGCTGCAAGATGACTGCGTTTTTGTGGATTTTTCCATTTCCACTTCATTTTTCTGCCTTATACGTCTATCTGCAACCTCTCAGGCTGATGTAACCGATAGCACCGACATATTTCACATCCTTATCTGGATGAAGTCGCGGCCTAAGGTGACCATATGGAGGTGACGGCTGTGTGGGTCTGACCACAGCTTCCCCTGCTCTGTGTGGCACTCTCTGGACACCGTAGGTGGTGGCGGGAGGCGGGATGAAATGGGTGACTGTCTAGCCCCCTTCATGCTGTCTAACAGGCTGGACATGTGGCACAGCATCTGTGTCCGGAGGACAGGCTCACATCAAATATTGACCTGGGACACAACCATACACACTCATGTAAGAGGGTGCGATATGTCACAATAATACATGAATATGAAATATGAACCAGACCTGACTGAAAGGCTCTCAACAAGCCATGCTTATGTTTGGTTTGAACCATAATTATTCAGGAATTCTTCCATAGAAAATAAACCTTATCCTATTACTTAGCAGAAATGCAGGGGAGGATTACACACAGAGCAGTTAGTGGCTCTTGTATTGTTGTGTGATACAACAGTGCTGACTTTGGTATAACTAAAAGGACAAAACTAATTTGCCCAGTGAGGCTCTGAAGGCCAGAGGCTGTGTGACAATTTAACACAGCCACAAGCAAAATACATGGAATAGCAATTACAAGCCAGAATGGGGCCCCGTGGTGTGAGTGTGCAGGGATACACACACACACACACACACACACACACACACAATCACAAATGAAACGTTGAATGTAAATGGTCTGACGGATATCATAACTCTCTCAGTGGCCGCTGGGCAGCAGGGGTTGTGCAGCCAGCGGTCCTGTCAGAATAGGGCGGCTGTGTGAACAGAGATAGCCACTGTGGTGTGGGAGTCACCAAGGAAGGCCTGCGGGCTGACAACTGGAATTGGCCTCTGAAATGCTCCGTTACTTTTTCAAAATGGAAAGTGCTGAACAGGTCTGTTCCAAACACTATACATATATTTTTTGGGGGGGGAAATCATTGCTATGAGTTGAAAATATAGCTGCAATCCATTTTGTCATTGCTTCATCCACAAAAGACATTTTTCCATCTGAAATGAAGAATCACCCTAAAGAATTGCTTTTCTTAGCAAGACCCGCCCTGTGTAGCATTCAAGCGCTATGATTGACAGGTGTCCATGCTCGCAGAGGTACCGGTAACCGGGTTTGTTCAGGTCCTATGCCCTGACCGATGGGCTATCCTTTAAGTTTGCTGTCAGGATTGTACATTATTTCAATAAGGAGTCTTATTGCAGAGGGAAATACACTCACAAAGCCAACAAGCTTGCTAACTGCTTACGGTCAGTCAGCAAGCTTTTTGAATCTCCAAGGGGGCACACAGTTTATTCAAAAAAGCTATTTGTAACATCAACTCTTGTCTCACAATGGTCTGCACTCCATTCTCCTCTGTGGAGCTGTAAATTGGATGGTGCAACATAACCAATGAGCTATGATTGCTTCCTCCATTTTGGAGTCCCTGTCTCCTAAAAGGTCAGCCCTGTCAAGACGGTTTTCTATTGGGCAGTGGCTTTGTGAAAAACTTGCACTGATTTGCTTTGAGCATCTGGGAGAATCATTGTCAATGCTGGTGTGACCTAGGCCTTGAAATAGAATTTACATTTTAGCTGCTCTAAAATTTCTGGACAGCAAAGGTCAAACACAGGCAACCGTCGCCCGGAGGTGGAAGTCTAAGCATCAGGACTTGAATTGATGATGCGATCGGATGAGCGAAAACAATATCAATCTGTTATTCTGAAATGTCTCCAACAAGAAACCACATTGGTCAGGACTCACCGTCCAAGACACAAGGGAGTGAGACAAGAGGGATGCATAACCAAAGTACCTGGACAAACTAAAGAATTAGTTTTGTCCAAAGCTGAGAGTCAAGTGCCATCGTTTCTACCCCGCTTGAGCAACACTATCAGCAGCCATTGGTTTTTCACTGGTATAATGAGCAGGTGGTGTCCTATTGTGTAGCACCGTTGAAAGTACAACAGAACAAAAACATGTTTAGAATCTGTAGTGTCGTGCATGTGCCAAAATAAAGTGAGAGGGGGGGAGAAACAGATTGCTGAGAGAAAAAAGACAGAGGGGGGATAGAGACTAATGAAGGTTATGGAGAAGGAGAAAGTATGAAAAAGGAGAGGAGAAGAAATGAGTCTGGAATGATAAAAGAGAGGAGAGGCGGAGGGATTGTTGAGGAGTCTCTCTGGATTTGTAGAATCCCCCTCAGCCTCGAGTTTCGGGACAAAGTCACACTGACACACTTACTGAGCTCTCTTTCTCTTCTTTTCTTTCTTTTTCTCTTTCTTTTGCACTGGTAATGAGAACCGTAGGTGTTCGCTGACTGTCACATACTGCAGAGCGCTTAACAGTGCTGGTTTGCTCACACACACACACACACACACACACACACACACACACACACACACACACACACACACACACACACACATACACATACACACACACACACAATATTCTTGGACGTCTGCCACAGCGCCAGGACACCTACAGTGTGCTACGGACATAGGAGGAAACCAAGGGTCATTTTTATGTTCTCCACAAAAACACCATGCTTTATGATACAATCATGAATCTGCTGTTATGCTAAACCAAATTGCCTGAGCTTTGGCTGTTATATAAAGGCTATGTTAGATCTTTTCTTTAACATAAACCAGTAAATACATAGCCTACAGTATGCACGTGGGGCAGCGCACACTCTACATGTAATTCTTTTTTGCTTGCTCTGGCTAAATATTTACTGTACATGATGGTTGTATCTACCTTCTCATCTAACTTTTGGCAAGAAAGTGAATGTATTTCCCAAAATGTCAAACTATTCCTTCAAACAATATTATTTCATAATATAATTTAGTCAGCCACATCCTTTTTTTATATGTCAAAACAATTACTTTTGTATTGCTCCGTGTGTTAACATATCCCTTTTGTTCTAGCACAGTTTACTCAATTCACCTCGGCGGTATAAAAGAGCCTAACCTCTTAGGGTTTCCTTTAACTAATAGGCTAATTTTCTTGCACTCCACCCAGGCAGACAACACAGACATCCACCATCTCATTAAAGCATTGAGGCATTCAGTCAGAGAGCGTAATGAGCTCGAGACTGCAGCGCTGTAAGTAACGTTCATGAAAACAGCATGGAGCAGGGACTGAGGTTATTGTGCTTGTGATAATGTATTTCTTAGATTTTACAAAGCCTATAACACAGTCATCAACATCAAAACACTGACAACAGCCTTGCTGTCATTGGACACAATGGGAGTTGATTTTCACACACTTTTGACACGACTGCACAGGTAGGTAGTTTGTGATATAATGCTGGTATAATTTACAAAACGAAACTGACTACCAACAAAACTGCTCATTCTAATTATGCTGTATCCAGTTTCCGCGTTGTCTGTAACCGAGTAAGATACTAAATGATGAATGAATCCTTGCCGCTGGCCGCCTATTCGCCCGTACTGTACATCAACAACAGAGAAGTACCGGAGCACGTGTTTCCCCACAGTAAGCTCCACACATATCGCTGCCGTAGAAAACACACAGCAACAATTCACCTGTTTATCTTCCTCTGTATTTGAATTTAGTTCACATTACCAAACCTGTTCAGGGACGATTGACAGTTTTCAAAAAGCAATCAGAGAGAACAAACACATAACATCATCTATTTCTTAAAGAATGTCACATTGGAGTTATCTGTTTATCAGTAGATTCACACTTGCTAACACTTCATATCTAATCAACACATTCCAGCCAAGCCCAGCACAAGATGACAAGTTAAACATTCACCGTTTTACTGCTTATTATGACAATATGATCGTTTGTGGAGATAATAACGAGAGCTTCAGTCAAAAGATTTCTTCTATTGTTTTTCTGTCTATATCTTGGGGAAATTCTATGAATAAGAGTGCCAAATACCATAGCCAATAATCTTTTTTTTTTTAAAGCATCAACATCGCAGAAACTTAATAGTATTTTTACATGACAGCAGGGTGGAAAACTGTCACATCGGGTCAGAAGAAACAAAAAAAACTGTCCAGTTCTGACAGACAACAGAGAGGGAAAGAGCAGAACACATTTGCTGGCTGCTCTTTTTGAACTGTATTGCTTCTAGACAGTCACAGGCAAGAGGAGATGTGATGAATTCCCCTGGAGCCAGCGCAAGAAAAAGAGCTGAACTTGTACTCATATCTCCTGCTGCTGAGGAGAAATAACTAGCTCCACTCACTTTGATGGAGAGGAATATATAGACACACACACACACACACACACACACACACACACACACACACACACACACACACACACACACACACACACACACACACACACACACACACTAGGTCTCCGTCTGGCTGCTAGGAAGTAACTCATTTTTGTACATTTCTCTTATGTCCCTTTTCCATTTTTCTGCTCGTTTCCCCACTCAACCTGCCTAGTGCCTTTCTCAAAATGACTCTGACTTTGCTCAGTTCCTGCTTGTGATTCTGTCTCACTTTCTTGCTCAATTCTCAAAATCATCCCTGTAATGATCATCTTCATTGCCTCTGCTGTCCTTAAGCTCATCACGCTGATGATTCCCACTGATCAACCACACCGAACCTCCTCCCTCTTTCCTTTAAGACTCACTTACCTGTGCAATGTCATACAGCAGTTTGTAGTGTTCTTCCCGTTTCTGCAAGGTGCACAAATTGCAGCCCATCCTAGTTGTCAGGGAAACCGTGCAGAGTGCCCGCTGGAGTGTGTGCCTTGTCTGCGGTGTGTGGGAGCTCCCCCTGGGGCGAAACACACTCAGGCTCCTCTTCCTTGGCTCCCCCACTCCTCTTTCTCATCCGTGTATCCTCAGAGATCCCCTCTGTTGCTCCAAGCGCAGGAATCTCTCTCTCTCTCTCTCTCTCTCTCTCTCTCTCTCTCTCTCTCTCTCTCTCTCTCTCTCTCTCTCTCTCTCTCTCTCTCTCTCTCTCTCCCTCTCTCTCACACACACACACACGCCCACGTGTGTCAGCTCACTCCTTTAGAAGAGGTTGTGGCTGTAGTGTGTGTGTGTGTGTGTGTGTGTGGAGGGGGGGGGGTGTGTATCAGTGGTAAGATGAGCAAAAGCACCTGGCTTCTCTTTCCCTATTGCTTGTCACTCCTTCTCTTGATTCTCCCTTGCATGCCTACATACACTCTCTTCTCCACCACCTCCTCTCCCAGTGTGAGCACACACTAGTACGCACACACACTTTTGGCTCATGGAGACACACCTCCTCCTGTGGCAGGCTGCCTACACATGCCTGCTCCTACTCCCCGCTCATGAATAGACGGCGTCCTCATTGGCTGTTTAAGGAAGAAGGGCTTGGTGAAGAGGGAGGGGACTGGTCTTATCTTGGGCATGTTCAGTATCTGAACATCAGTGTTGTAGCTTGCAGGCGATGTGAAGGACATGCTGTGTCTGTTTGTGTGTGGGTCTGTATTTGTATGCGCAAGAGTGCATCTGTTTGTCATCTGTGTGTACACATTCCAGCAACATGCGAAATCCCTGCATTTCAATGCAGGACGTTCAATTAAAAAGCAAAAAACAAACAGGAGTTGAAATGCCATCCCTGCAGTTAATCAAGTTACTGAAGGGGCTATTTGTCTGCGCCCACATTTGACAACTGGATGTGACATTAAAAAAAATCATTCTCATTTGAATTCAATCAGATGGCATTTTGCACTCAGTTGGAGTGTTGGAAGGGTGGTGTTTAGTGACCACCATAGATTTACAGTCAAAGAGTGATGGTCACCAAACAGATACTCCCTCTCTCTGCCGACAGTTAGACAAGGGCACAGGATTAGGCTGACACACACAGGAAGAAACACAGGCCGGTATTGATTGGCTTCAAATTAGCTTCCAGCCCAACTGGCCCCTCTCCACAGGGGTGGAAGGACAGAGGGGGGATAAAGGAAAAGGGGAGAGAGGTGGATGGAAGACTCTGGGATGTTGTTAAGATATACTGAGAGCACAGTGAAGGTATTACAACCGTGTTACACTAGAAATTATAATAATTTGATATGGTAAATGTGTTTTGACAGAAGTACAATGACCAGATTACCTTTAAATCAGCATAATGAGAAGTTGTCAATGAACATTTGTATGGTTATCTTGAAGCACTGGCAGCACTTGGTTAAAGTTTAGTCCAACATTGAAAAAGTGACTTGAATATTAGGACACATGGTGTTAACTTCATTCAAAGTCAAACTGACATTTTCATTTTTCACACTTTTGATACTGCAGCTATCAGTATCAAGCTGCAAGAGAAGATAAAATAGTTTTTGAACATATTTTGGAAACGATGTCTAAGCTTCAGGGGGGAATTTGAAAAAACAGGGTTGATTGGGCTGGTTATGTACCATTCATGATTTAAGACATCTTGTCCTTTACAAATTTAATCACTCACAGTGCTTTTTAATTTATGTTTCACTCTTTAAGCAAGCTAGGCTTACTATCTCCCACACAGAAAGTGGACCTAGCTTGTCAACATTAGCACAGTCTGATCTCACAGAAATACATGAAATGACCACGACCTCTTACAAACGTAAAGAGTCAATAAGGATAATTTGCCATGGTGAACACAAAAAGGTTCAACAGAAACATGTTTTGATCAAACCCCATATATAGAGGAGGTCAGGGTGGATGGATGGGTCCAACAATTTCACCCAGGAGACCTGTGTTTGTGTACTTTTTTTAAACCAAAAGTCAACATTGAGTTATTTTGAATTAGGCATACATAAGAGCAGACAGTTCTTTTAACCCAAACCATGGTCTGAATATTAAATCGTGTTGGTCATAGCCATTTCACGTATTTCTGTGAGTTCCCGTGGGACAAGCACTAATTCCCACTATAGACGTTACATTTGGTTCATGTTATTACTTGCCATCTAGTAGTTAATCTAGTAGTTAAGTACCCGAGTCAAACTGCAGGATATGCTGGTTTCTTTTAAAAAACACATGATACGAACTATCATTTTGACACCATCAGTGTCAAAATCTCATACTTTGTGCACCATCTACCTAACTGCCTGGATTTGACTTGCATGTGGTTAAGAAGAGTAGCACTTGCTTCCTGTATAACGAGTTGCAAATGATTATAATCGAGGCAGCAATTATGTTTCCCCTGAAAACTTAATTTCTATGAGACAATGATGAATATTAATACATTCATGCAGTATAAATTAACAAATAGAAGTCTATAATTTGTTCCCATGGACATACACATATCTTGTCGTGTGTGTGTGTGTGTGTGTGTGTGTGTGTGTGTGTGTGTATATATATATATATATATATATATATATATATATATATATATATATATATATATATATATATATATATATATATATATATATATATATATATATATATATATATATAATGGAAATGCTAGTATGAATATTACAAAACAACATGTGTTGTCCTTAGAAACGTTCAGTTTGCAAGGATGGCCTTCAACATCCTTCACAAAGGGAAGCATGGATCTCACTCGCTCAATGCTCAACAATGTGTTGTACTGTGCATTTTCTCAACTCAAGTGTTTATGTTCCATGTATAAGTTTGAGTAATTCTTTCTTTACAAGAGGTTTGTGGTTCACACTTTAGTATCATTCATTTTACAATGAAATTAATACAGTTTCCTGACTAACGATACAAAATCTCTTATCGAACTTCCACCTGGGCTGCATGACGAATAGCCGTCACTGTTAAGACTTCGAGCAGAGAGCACAGATGCGTCATCCTCCTTATCACCAGTCATGCAGGTACAAGGACCATAGTGGTTCAGTCAGGAGTGTCGGAGCAGATCCAGATACAGCCCCCTAGATAACACTTAACCCTTTCTCGCCGACCACTCTCGTCCCTTTCTGATGAGGTCACCGCTTTTTCTGCCGACCTTTGAGGGGGACTTCTCAGGGGTGACATCACCACCCTAATGAATTTTAGGGTTTTTCGATTATTTCCATTGTTTCTTTTTCTTCTCTTCTGTCAGTCTCTCCCACTCTTTTTCAGTGCTGATGTTTGCAGTCTGGGTTTAGAAATAACTCTGGTTGAACTGCTGTGACCATCCCTGAAGTCGGATTTGCTGAAGGACAGAGAGAGTTAAATGTGTGTCCAGAACACACACAAATATAGTCTCACCCACATAGACACAACAAAAACGTGAAATTTCCCACCCTATTCCTCGACTTTTCTCCAAAAGGAAAGGAAATCTGAGATGCAAGGCTTTTCTACAGAAGGTGACATCATCATTGTGGTCATTTATGGCCTATCACCATCCTTTTTATTGTTCATATCACCCACTTTCCATCATCTCTACAATGTCTCTCCTTCATTTCATCATCCTGTTCTATTGCCTCTGCATACATGAGACACTGGACAGATGTCTGGCTCATGTTCTCATATAAAATTGAAGAGACTCGTATAACTTTAAGAGGTGTGGGATTTGAACCCTGCAGAAATTGTGTGAAGAATATTGCACAAACAAAATGCATTTCATCGTCTTTGATGTCTGACAACTGGACTGGCAATGCAGCAGCAGAGTGGTGTCATACCTGTAAGTTGCATGTTGAATTAATTCTCTGACAGGCAGTTAACTTTGGGGTTGAAGTGGGTTCAAACAGATGTACTGGTCATTTTATATTTCATGGTAAAGTTCGTCAGTGAGATCTGCCGTCAGTGAAAGGTTAACCAAAAATAGCTTGCTGGAGGGGGAAAGTGTTGCACTTCAAAGGAAGCCTGAAACACCACATTAGCATAATGTCCTATATGACTGTGATTGAAAGAAAATTGGCCACTCTGCACGTTCCTCTCTGAAAATAGAAACTTGTTAGGAAAGCTCTGAGCCATTTCAGTCTTGAATCTACAGTAAATCTGAGTATAAACTTTGAAAAAGAAAACTCAGTCAGAGTTTTAGGTATAGCAGGTAATTACAACTGCGTGAATAATTCGCAGAGATGTTCAAAGGCCACAGTACCCTTGCCGACAGACAGAGCAGTGCGTCATGGGTAGAGAGTGGATCTAATCAGGAACAATGATCACGCATTCGGTCCGTGCTCTGAGGCCTGTCCTGCAAAATACCAACAAACTGCTGTTAAATAAGTTACCAGTAGAAACTTTTCTTTCACAAAGTTGCCTCGAACACCTCAGTGGGGACACATCCCAGACACGACACAACGTCAGCGCAGGCAGACTAAAAATGCCTCCAGGACTCATAAATCTCGGTTTTATGATGATCTGATGCAATGTCTTTTATGATTCTTTTGGTCTCGGTTGTTGGTGTTCAAAACAGCACCAGATTCTACTTCAGAGAAATTGGAAACAGGGCTGGAAGGACATTTTGTCTAGTCAAATTAGCTGGTTTCACTTGCATATGGCTATTGTGAAAAGATTAAATCAATTCTCAACCACCTGTGGTGATAAAGTTTGCTTCGTATGTGACTTTTAGATGTCACGTCATGTGTGGAAAGATCTAAACAAAACAGCAACATTTCTGCTCGTGTAGACAGCTGGGCGTCTCAAAGCCAATGGCGTGAGAAGAGCCTGAGGGCGACTCAATAGCCATAACCCATACATTATTTAACACTCTGAACCATTCATCTAGGTAAAAACATGATTAGAGTGCTACTTACAGAACGCAGCTAAAGGCCGAGGGGAAATGATGGTACGTGATGGTAATTGAAAAGCGGCATCCTTTTCTGTTTTTTGTTCTAGTAATTACATTGTAACTATTCATTACTGTCTAATTACTTTGCAGGAGGCCAGCGTTCAGATCCAATCCTCATAATGACTGTCTGTCCTCCACTCATTGTCTCCTGATCCCAATTGTTGAAGCAAAACGACTGACTCTGTGAAAAAAAAGAGCCTGAGTGACTCCAGTCATTTAATTATCAAATAATGAGCCGAGTTAAAAGAGAAACAAAAGGCGGTCAAGCCCACAAAAGTAAAGAAAAGACAAAACTGGGATCTATTCAACAAAACACAGAGGGACCTTTTGTTCATAATTTTCAGACTGCTAGTCGGGCAAAAATCATTCATTAGTGAGTTGTCGTAGAAACACGGTGTTTTAATGTCCAATCTTATTTATGTCCCCTTTGAGCAGCCGGGCAAAGCGAGGTAGACACATGGACACAAATTCACACATATACACAAACAGACAAAGTGTGCGATAATGAAACCGCTCAGAGCTTGGCATCAGATGAACCGTGGCAGCCATTAAAACAAGTCAAATCACTGTTGAATCAGTCGCTAACACTTTCTTTGTCCCTGCTTCATTGAACAAGGCTATTTAGAAAAGCAAATGGAAACATTTCTTGAACCACTGTGACCATACACCCAGGGGCTGCGTTTTCCCCTTCCTTGCTCACTATTCAATATCGCAACTTAACCACCATAGTGCCGCATCACCGGGGGCAATATGAGACCCTGACAGTCTCTTTACTCAATAAGCTAGCAGCCAAACTGGCGTCTGACCAGCTGACCTCACACCAAGTTCGCTGAGCAGGGTCAAGTAGCCCATAAGGACGGAGTTGTCCTCGGGCACTGGGACACAAGTTCAGATTTCCCTCCACTGATTTTCTTTGACTATTGAACAGCTTGAATGCACTCAAAATTAGACTTTGAAGCATTGAAGACCTTTGTTCAACTGAAAGTGATTTGACCTATTGAAAGAAGTGGCAGAATGAGATGAAAACAAGATTTCTAAGTTTAACTAGTCTGAACTGGTTTGTACCTTATATTTGGTTTTGGGCGTGGCTCAAGGGCTGGCAATGGCTTTCCAACACTTGGGTTCAAACTGAAATATCGCAAACACTATTAGATGGATTACCATGAAATTTGGTACAGACATCCTAGGTGACCATAGGATGAATCTTTCTTGATCATCTGACTTTTCCTCTAGTGCCACAAGCCGGTCAACCTTTTCACTTATCTCATCTACTTGTTAAAAATTTTGTCGACATTCATGGTCCCCGGGGGATGAATCCTACTGACTTTAATGACCCACATGTCTCCACAAAGTTGGACAAATTGACTTGAAATTGGGTAAAGATTTTGATCTCTTCCTCAAGATGAATTTTGGTGAGACAGACACAAAACTTTCTTTTTTTATCTAATTGTGCACAATCATTTCAGAAAATATATGTATCTATTACTTTGGAGTGTCATTGGTTTTAATTATTTTGACAAAAAACAATCAGCCTCAGCTGTACTTTGTGTTTGGTGCTAATTTTCAAATGTTAGCATGCTAACAAGCTTAAATAAAATGGGGACACTGTCAAACATAAGACGTGCTAAACATTAGTATGTCAACATTGTCATTTTGAGCATGTTAGCATGCAAATGTTAGCATTCAGCTGAAGCACCACTGTGCTTAAGTAATGCGTCACATAGCAGCCACAGCGTGTGTGACTCTTAATCTGGTTGTCTTTGATTAATTTATACCATGGTTATCATCCATTCCAACAAAAACTGTGCCAGAGTTGTGATCACTTATTTGATTACATCTAAACCAACTGGATCTCATCTGTCACACAGCTGAGTCTCAGGTTCCACCCATGACCAACATGTGTGTATGTGTGCATAAAAGAGAGCGAGACAGTGCCTAGCCTTAGGTGTCAATATACACGGATACCCCTTCTGCTAACACACACATTTACACAAGAGTGTTGCTGGGCTCTGGGCCTGACCCTGATGTGTTAACCCAATAGCAGAGCTCCAATAAAACTGATTAAAGAAGTCTTCCCCTGCTGCTCCCAGGTCCTGCTGCTGGACTAATGGCACAAGTGGGCCTCTTAATCTTTCTACAACATCTGTGCCAGTATTGAACCATAAGAATGGATGGAGCGCCCGGACTGAGGGAGCACCACAAGCAACCCGAGGGAGGGAGCAAGATAGATAAAAGAGATAGGTAGATGGAACCGGAGGATATAGACCAGTAGATACTTGGATCTGTCCGTCTTATTCTAGTTTCCATTCTTCATCTGAATGATGTGCACATCATCCTTCCCTCCACTCGA
The DNA here is from genome assembly GCF_023349555.1 of Cebidichthys violaceus. NCBI lineage: Eukaryota > Metazoa > Chordata > Actinopteri > Perciformes > Stichaeidae > Cebidichthys > Cebidichthys violaceus. The sequence continues at coordinate 300,538 of NW_027176384.1, forward strand.
TGCAGAGCGAGGGAAGACCAAGCCAACTGTTCCTCCATTGTTCAGTAGCTTAACAGGATTACAGGAGAGCACAAGGCCAGCCTCTTCCACACACACACACACACACACACACACACACACACACTCACATGCAGACACTTCCATACGAAGACTTAACCTCAAACTTCAAAGGCTGATCGAGAAGCACAAGGACACATCATACCTTGGCTTAGCGGATACGGGATGGAGCCATGCTTGGCCAAGCATGCATATATTGTGTTATTGGGGTGCTCAGTGTTACAAAAAATGGTGTAAATAAAAGAATACCACCTTGCAAAAAAATATACATTGAATTCTGTCATTCAGCCCTGGGTTCAGTATCATATCTGCATATTGTTATTGAAGAAGTGAAAGGAAACCTGGGATTTACTCAGTATCTTGTGCCACCTTGAGATTTCTGTCTTTCTTAAAAAATCATTGTCAGGTATAGCAGATCACTCCACAGTACACAAGTACCAAGTTACTGCCATTTGGTTTAACACAATATGCTCACATGCAATATAGCACGTATAGGATTACAGAAAAGGGTTATAAAATGCTTCAAATGAAAGGACAATGCTAACATGCTGATGTTTAGCAGGTATAATGTGTACAATGTTCACCATCTAAGATCAGGATGTTAGTATTCTAACATTTGCTCATTAACACTAAGCACAAAGTACAGCTAAGGCTGACGGTTGTTTATTATGCAGGTATTTTGGTCATACTTTTTTTTTTTTTATCGAAATTTTGACAGGTCTATAGAGCTAGATGAAAATTCAGGGCATCACCAAAGTTATTACAATTCATCTTGAGTAAGATATGAGTGTCTGGAACAAATGTCATGGCAATCTATCCAATAGTTTGCGAGACTTTTACTGAAAAAACATGAATGTCAACCTCATAGCGGTGCCTGAGGAAAAGTCAGTGGATCACCAAAGTTATTAGGATTTGTTCTTTGAGTACCATGGATATCTTTTCTAAAGTCCATGTCAAATCACCCAATAGTTAAGTTATCTCTGTCTGTACCAAAGTGGTAGACACACCGTTCGGCTGACTGACAATGCTATCCATTGAGCCACGCCTCTATTATGGCTAAAAATACAATGTCAGAACTGGATAAACCACTAAAGTACTTGTTAATTCATGCAGTTAGTAGATCCAGCATTTCTTAGAAGTAATACAGGTACCTCATTAATTTAGTCTGACTAAGCTTAATCTACAACTTGGTTCTCTCTATCATGAATGCACAAACCCCTATTCTTTCTTTCACCCCCCTTTCTCTCTCTCTGTTCTTTGTGTTTTCCCGGAAGTCTTGCCCGTCTGAAGCACTTTTGATCTGTATCACCCTGCTCAGTTTGGTTTTGAAAAGACCCATTATGCTCTTAATATTGAACAAATACATTCAATTCTGTCTGAGGGAGTAAAAATCTAAGTTCTTTCTTCACTGAGACTTACCCCAAAATTTACTATCCAATTTGTGCTGCAACTCGAATATTTCTTAAAGGGTTGTTGTTCAATGATATGATGAACTATTTGAAAGTAAACCTTGATTAGCATGTTAAGCAAAAATAACTTACCATAATTATCTTGATGCTATTAATCATTTCATGACTGGGAGGCAAAAGATTTCTCTTTTGAAAACTATTTCACAGTCGTACTCTCTTTCTGCCTCCCACTCATCCTGCTTTTTCATCTTTCGCATGCACATCCTCCCATGGCGGAGAATCCTTTCGATTTTTATCAGTGCACCGGCTGGGTTTAAAAGGGCTTCCCTGTTGTGAATTAATGTGGCCTTAATCTGGCCCCCCACACACAGTGATAAAGTGGTGTAAGAGACAGAGCGTGTTCGGTCAGGGGACACAAGATTAGTCATACACCACTGAGCTCAAAGTGGGGCCCGAGATGTCACGTGCCGTCTCACTTCCTGGTTCCAGCTGCTGGTTCCCCCTTTCCTGTCTAATCCAAACTGAGGACAAGCTACTGCCTGCCAGGAAGATAAGGAAGTGTTCATTGTCTCCCTGATCCTCCTTCTGTCTGTACATTACGGTGCTTCTTGTGTCAATGTGCCAACCTGAGGTGTGGTCGGAGCAGAAAAATGGCACCACAAAAGAAAACTCTCTTTCCTTTTTTTCTTGCGATTAGCCTTTTCTTGGTTCCTGGAGAAATGCTCGAATTATGGCTTTCTTTCATTCACTTACACACAAATGTTTTGTCAATTTGGATAGGAGCCCACATCAAGTTTATATTTGAATACCTTGTGTGAGCTACATTACGTCCATAACAACAGGGGCCCCAAGCCCATGTGTAGTGAATAAGCACACAGTATTGATTCAGGGCCCTCTGTGGCTAAGGGTGTGGCTGGCTAACTGGCAGCGGTTGGCCTTACAGTCAATATGCTCAATAAAGTGCAGATTGTAGAACATACAGTAATTTGGCAAATCCCAAGTAACACAGATCTATACTGCGCAAATCTATACAGCATGTCTGCAGGGGATTTCTATTACGCAGACATAAATGTCTATCTTAACAAATCATTTGTTAAATTGCCAGTGATGTGAATAGTTTTAGTTGACATTACAGCAGTTTAATTTGTTTTGACCTGCAGAATCATTATAATCTTACCATTCCTTCTACAATTTAGGAGCAATGTCTGACAAGACTTACACATCTTATTCAAAATGCTACATATACTGTATTTTTTGAAGGTTAAAATTATGCGTAAAGCCTTTGCCCTGTTTGGCTCCACATGCTTGTATTGGTGCAATTCATAGAAAAACTTTGAGGTTGGTAAGTAGCAGGTCTTTAGTCCTGAGTGTAATTTTTGGCCTGTAAATTTATCTCATAGGCTTGCAAGATAAAGGTCACTACAATCATGAAATAGACATTTTATTTCTATGGTGGTCTGTAGTTCTATGATGAAAGGAATAGCAAAATGAAATAGACACGATTTTAAAAAAACACTGAATGAATTATGTATAATGTGGTTACTCCTCAAGGTAAAATTAATTGTATCTTCAGGTGGTAAGATGGTGTTATTGGTGAAAGAAAAAGTTCAGGTTGTTGTTGCTGCATCATGACTGTAATAAAATCACCAGATAAACAAATCTAAGCAGTCCCGCATCACACTGATCTGTTACCCGATCCATCCCACAGTGCTTTTTGTTTTATGCGCTGCATCTGTTGGAGAGCCACAGGGCGTCTGGGTCGACAAATGTTCCCTGTTGCTGTTGCTTTCTTTTTAATGCTCACAATATTGCCAGATATTTTGAGACAGCATGTCTCCAAAATGATCCAAACACAAATAAATGTGATTGATTGCTTGATTGACTGGGCGTGCCTTTAGCACCCTGCTGGTCCCAATCTTCGCCAAAAGTGACCAATAAAAAATTGACTGTCCCCACGATGGCCATACAACAAAGGAAAAAAATGGCTTTACGAGGAGAAGATGGCCCATCACAGTCCAATTGGTTGGGTTCATTTCATTCTGCAATATATAGTATTTATGTGTGACAAGAAAACATTTTGATCTTAAAACCCCAAAATTACCAACATGAGCAGTAAGATTCACTTACAAGCCTGTGATAATTTTGTCAGAAGACATGTTTTAAATGTTTTATTTCAGGATGAACCTCTCATATTTCATATGACATGCGAATACAATCAGTAAAATTCCAAATTAGGCAATAAGACAAAAAGCATGACACCAAATAAGCAAGGTCTGTGTTTTGTAAGTAACAAATAAAATGCTAAACAGTAACCATCTCTTTAGCATTGACACATAGGTCATTTCATAGATTATAGACTACATGTTACATGGTTCAAAGCAGACTGAACACAGACGTTTTGGTACACACACAAAGCTCTAACACCAGCTCTGTTATGACCCCAGAGGTCAAAGGGATGCAAGTATCAGATGGCCCGAGTCTTTACAATGCTAATGAGAATTGTGGAGAGCCCCTTTTTCATAGTACACACACACACGCACACAATTTTGTTGATCAGTGAGGATAATTTATTGACTACATTCATTCCCTGACCCCTCACCCTGAACCCAAGCCCTAACTTACACTAGCCATTTGAAGAAGCTAGGGCCAGTGAAAAGTTATTTAATTTACTTCTTAGGTCATTACCTATGGCGATTCACGCCAAAAAGACACCACAGCACACGGAGATGTGTATCTCGCTGCGAGCTGCCATGTAATGTCTATGGGGCGCTGCAGCAGCTGCGCCGACCTGAGCGAGCTGCAGCTGTTTGATTCTGCGGCATATAGTGTGGCAAAACAAAAATGTTGGCACCGATGTCAAGGCAGCTTGCTAGTGGTAGGCGTAAATTCACAGGTCAAAGTTCACCAAAATCAGACGTGACACACAACATTTCCAGTGATTTATCGCTGGGGTGGCCAGGCCTTAACACTAGAGGTCTCACAAGGAGAGAGATACAAGAACATTCACACCTGATGTTTACAGCTCTCTTTTCACCTTATAAATCTCTTTCTTTTTATAATCCTGCAGCAGCCTTGTCAGTTGTTTATGATCCAATATCAAGCCATTCTTTTTACAACCACCGTGGACAAGGGAAAAGCACAGAAGGTCAGTGTAGGTTTTTATTGGGACATACCAATAGTGAAAGTCATTATGCTGCCAAAAGCATTTCATAGGACTTCAAACTGCTTATTAAAGACGTATCAGCCTGTCAGGTATGTCTATGATTGGTCACATATTCATCAATTAACACATGCACAAGATGTGCCATATGTTTTCATCAAATCAATCTCATTTAAAAATAGTGGGGGGCCTGGCACTAGCGCTGTATTTGTTACCTCTATCCCTTGACTTGACGTTGTGCCGTGGTTGTCATAGCAACCATGCAATATGACAGAGCTGATGACAGAGGAGCACTAAGCAAAGATCTGTCACTGAAATAGCCTCATATGGTGGAAGCCATGCTATAATGATGTGTGTACCTGTCTGTGTGGGTGCACGGATGAAGCGACACACTTCTTCTTCTGCTGCGTCCACAGAAAAGCCAAATCATTTTGGTTTGATTTGACCTGGGAGTTCTCCGGACCACAAACATGACAAAGAGGCGATGTCAAGTGTGTTTGGACAGTCTGTCATATATTGATGGCAGACGAATAAGGTTTCTCTATGTAGTTGTACCTGACTGAAAGTCAGTGTCACAGGAGTAAAAGTAACCTGCACAAAGACTTCTTGCAACAATAAAGCACATCTGACAGACAATGTTTGAGATGCATAACTTCCTTTGTCACCTTGGCAGAATGGATAATGCATTTCTTCATTTGACACTGTACATCTCTGCATGTTGCTGATTTCTTTACAATCAAAATCCCTCTGATTTAGGGAGAACGTCAGAAAAAAAAACATATTTAATCTGTAATTATGTCCCCCTTGCAATATGCAGTGTAGCACAAAAGGCATTAACTTTATACTCCAGCAGTCCTAGAAATTCACCATCCATCTGGTCCTCTGCATGCCCTGTTGACTTGTTAGTAAGCTATGCTATTGTTGTTCTTATTTCCAGCGGACACTAGAAAAAAATAGTGAGCAATACTTAACAAATAATCAGAAAACCAAACCATATAAGAAAGGAAGCATTTTGGAATTGACACCATAGATGGAATTCATACGATGTTCTTCACACTCCCGGAGTATTTTCTCTGAGCGTCTAATGATGATGCGGATGATTTCACATTGTAGTTACTTGAAAGCCCGGTGCATCTCAAGCAGTAACAGGCGGCATGACCAAGCCTTGGTATTTGATAGAGAAAAGAGAATGAGCCGCAGGATGCTATAGGGGTTGTTTTCAAATTTCTTTGTCAGTTGAAATTCCTTCAAACTCTTTTTTTTTTAATTCAAAGCCTTACTCTGGTTTCAATTTTTATCTGACTTATAAGTTGGACCTCATAAAGCACCATGAAAGGATAATAAGATTGGAGGGGTGCAGCAGATCCTGTGTTTGTGAAAGGCTTTCTGATCCGTCAGTTTAATCTGCAACTCTTCTTTGTTGACCTTTGGTGGTCAATTCATCAAAACGGAGCATAAGGGCATGTTAATTAAGGTCACCCTGTGTCCCAGTGGGGGTCCTCGTCGGTCAAAAAGATCAAAATGGTTAAGAGGCTTAATCTCATGAGAGGGAAGCTTGTTTAGTGGATCCACGATGAGGAACGTGTCAGAGTTCAAAAAGCACCGCTCAACTTTCTTTTTCAGTGTAATTTCTCCTTCTTCTAAGACCTGTTCAAAAGAATCTCACCAGGTGAAATGTTTTCATAAAAAAAGTTATTTTAAGACGTTTGAGTTTCGCCCTGAGGCTGTCCTCACACAGTATCTTGGGTAAAACTACCAGAATGGTAACTACTGTACATACTGATCATATCCCACAGCTCTCTGCTCACTCAAACCTCTCATTAGCCATCACTTGTAGATTTATTACTGTTTTTCCATTTCGTACAACTCTACTGTGTTGGAGCAACAGTGGTGCGATACAGTACATTTTCTTCCCAAGATTTCTATACATTTCAGCCAGTACAGGAACTCTAGAAGTGTGCTGCTAACACATCCAAACATATTTGACATTGCCTTTTCACAGTGCAGCTCTGGCACAGTGTGTGCATGTGAAGGAATATTTGAGCTAGCTCTGACTCATCTCGCCCCTTTCACTCCTGATATTACCACATACTACTGCGGTGAGAAATTGCTTTTTGATTGCTTTTGATTCTCATGCATTTCATAGCGGTTTAACAGAGATAAGAAAAAAGGAAACAAAGGATATATCTGCGTGAGCAATATGATGCAGGTAATTTAACAACAGGTTTAAAATGTTTGAAGCAACCAGATAAGAAATTATAAAGTTGGTCCAACCACATTGCTGAGTATATATGTTATTTGTGTGGTTACTTGATCTGAAAGGCCATGTTTGGGTTTTATGATAATTTCAGCTCGGTCTGGGCTCCATGAGTGTCTTCAAGTGCTGCTGTGGCAACCAAGACCACTCAAAGCTTTTAGCGCATGTAGGATAAAAATATGAAGAGCTCTATTAAAGGTCCCTGCATACAATCATGCCAAACATGGTCATAGCTTGATGTAACAGGTCTTAATGGCAGAGTATTAGGTGCATTTAACAGGCCACTTCTATGGTCAGGTCTCCTTGCTTCCCCAGCCATTACAACCTCAAATTTTCCAAGCATCCATTTCTTTCTCAGAAAACTGTTGCAGCATTATAACACAGACACACAGAGAGAGAGAGAGAGAGAGAGAGAGAGAGAGAGAGAGAATGGCCACAAATGTAGTAATGTAATCCTGCTGCTGTTGCGTTGCCAATGATAGAATTTATTCACAAAATACGAGTTGCATCACAAATCTCATAGCAACCATGTCTTACCGAACAACTGGGCGTGTTGGAGTGGAAATGTAATATGACAGACACACTTGATAGTGACAGCTGTGGATAAAAGCTATAGGCCGTTAAAACAGACTAACTGAATTAAAGCATGATCCCAGACTCATTCAAAGATTTCTGGGCTATGCCCCGGATCTCCACTAACCGTCTAACCACCCTAGATTATCTTAGTAGTTATAACTTGATGCAGCATGTGGACATCGTAATTCCAGACAACAAAATGTCCAATAGGAGACACACCGCGAGGTAGAAAGTCAGGAAGTAATTGTCATTTTATTACCATGCTCCAAGTAGACACCTTACATAGGGCCTGATCAGACAGAGAGCATTTTGCCATTTTGTTATCAAATCACATCATTAATTATTGTTGCTAAGCAACCACCAAATGAGTGGGAACATTATGCTCTTATAAAAAGAGATTGTGAAAGAATGCATCAGAGATTTCATTCTGTATTCCAATACTAAGTAACTGTAACTTTATCCATTGTGCACGGTTAAAGTTAGTTATTTGTCCAGAGTAAATGTACTTCTGTAGTGAAACACCTAATGGTTACAAACCTATGGAAGGCAATTATGCCATTTCCCCTCTGTAATAGTTATCACCCACTGTGTTCGATTTTGTGGTGCCATATATGAATGATGTCTGAACAAAGGATAAGTGCAATGGCAAATGGCTTGACCGTTAAAATCTTGATTTAAAAGGTTATATGATATACTTAACCTTACTGACCACTATGGTTAACACAATAGCCAGTCTGTGGGTGGTGTGCATGGGAACTATAAAAGGAAAAGTACTGCAGAAAAAGAGAGAAGACAGAGACGTGAAGAGAGGAGACATAAAAAAGTAGTGTATGAAAAAGAAAAAAAAGGAGAGACGGTAAGAAAGAAAGATGGACGGATGAAAAATCCATTGATCAAAAGACAGGGTTGGCTCGTCCCGCTCTGGGTGAGACAAATAGCAGTGGCTCTGTCAGTATCAAGTACAGTGTATATATGGTGTGCCTATCTGTGCCCGTCATGCTCCCCAGCTTCCAATGCATGACAATTATCTTGCTCCAGACGGTGTGGACAATAAAAAAACAAGGCTACATGAGATGACACCCTGCCAAAGTTGTAGAACAAAACTTTAGCTGTCAACAAGTGATTTGTGCCAGCAACACTTTTTGAGATTCCCTGATGATTTGATGTAAGAGTGATTCTAATATGGGCATCCTGCTTGCTTGTGAATATTATCTTATCATATCTAACATCTGTCGAAACTATATGAGAGCTGTATGAAAGGCGTTAGGGACTATTTTGCACAATTGTGGTTAAAAAAAACTGAAATCTTGGTTTCAATTGTTAAGAAGTTCTCTATAAAAGTTAATATTCATGAGCGACGAAAGTATAAATTTGGAAAAAACATCCTCATGGTAACTGTTATTTAGAGTTTAAAGGGCCATTAACACCAAGAATGATAACTATAATGACAATGAAGGACAATAAAGGACTTGATTTTCCTTCTCACCTTTGTAAACAGAAAATAAAATAGTTATACATCAGCAACTGTGTAAGCTACTTATTCAAATCAATAGTATAGCTCTCTCTCTCTCTCTCTCTGCCGACTGTGCAGCACAGCCGTGGCTACTTCAACTACTTTCTTATTCTTCCTAGTCATGTTCATATTAATAGGAATAAGATAAACATAAACTAAGCTAAATCCAGTACTTTATAAATGTTGTATCTGCTGTTTTTGATCAGAATAATTATCAACATTTTTTCACTTTGGTACCACCCAGCGCTGCAAATTGGCTCATGCCCCCGGGTACCCGCCTGATGCAACATATAAATAATCTGATTATTAATTGATTTTTGATCATAAGGAGGCAAAACAGTCTCTCTACAAATTCAGCTGCCGCTTGACTTGTAAATTTCGGACGGATTTTGATTGGTTGTCAGTGTTTCTATCGTTCTGAAAGTGGTCTGAACGATATCTTTAGCCACCGTCGTTGTTCGCCCTTAACACTCATAGACTCAGCTAATCAGTTTTATCACAGCTATGTGGATGTGGTCCCATCACAGAACTGGCATTATAACCAAACAATGCCATGACCCACTGATTCAAATGTTGCTAAACACTGATTGGTGCACGGCAGTACGTGACATCACCTTTTTCAAACTGAGCCGCGCCCACCTGAAACCAGTGACAAAAAAAACATTCACACCTTCAAGTGAAAAAAAACCAAATGGTTTCAACTTTCGTAGAATGTTTCTGGTCTTGTAGAACCTCATTGATCATAGTGAGAAGGTGTTTTCAGGTTCTTTAAGCTCCACCACTAACACATGTCAATGCAAAAGCACTTTGTCCTGCACATGAGCAGCTGTCAAATATATAATCTCAAAAAACCTTCAATAACAAATAATAGGGTTGCTCCAATTATTCCCTTCACGGTGTCTAATACGGATTGATGGCTTTGGCCAGAAGCCTTTGTATCCTTTCACTGGTCATAAACTGGGAGTCCAGAGAGGTCAGATGAACACCTCGAAACACACATCCCTTTGTGTTCATTGTCATCTTTATATCCAAAATGTTGCAAGATGTTTTCTTTGAAGTCATATTTTGTAACTTATTTGAATGAACAAACAATTTCAGAGATTGCAAAAGAAAACCTCTGATAACCTGCTCAGTAGCTGTGTTGAAAACGCTTCAAAGCTGTGAAAGAATTGGACTGTTTCGCAATTACAAAAGCTTCACAGGCCACACAGCAGGATATGAGAAATTAGGTATTGGATTTTCCACACCAATAAAACACAGAAGAGCATATTAAATGGATTTGTTGTATTATTTACCACGTTTTTTGGCTTCAATATTTATGATTTAACATTTTTCACTTATAAACTTATAGCACCCATTTATTTCTCTTGTTAGCCAAATAAAAATTAGAGAGGATAATTTAAGTAGCAACATCAATTTCAATTACTGATTTTAATTATCTGCAATTGGTTTCTCCTCCATCACACAAACAATAAAAAATAAAACAGGCTTCATTAACTTCCTCATATCAGCACCAACCCACACGGACATACACATTTACATGCAGATATACACCCCAGGAATGATATAAGCTTACAAATTAATGTAATTATTACAAATATTAAATAATTCAAAGCAATTTGTAAACATTTATGAGATGCTTACGCCGATTAAACAACACAGTAGGATTCAGAGGGTATTGTTCAGTGTCTGAGGAAAAGGTAAACTTCACAAACACTATTAAAGAGCTGCAAAGGAAATTACAGAAGGACTTAATGGCTAAATGTGTTCAACAAATAGTGCGACATTTTGAAAATATGCTTATTCACTGTCAAGATTGATACTGCTCTGATTTGCCAGCAGCCCATTAACCCATCTTAGCTCAAAGACTGCAAATGGGGCAAAGGCTTGACTCTGTCCCAACGCAAAGTAAAGTGTTTTTTTGATGAGAAGTTGTTAGCTTCGTTTGGGACAAAGGCTAGAAACAGGGAAACACCTAGCCTGGTTTAGTCCAATGCTAACAAAATTCAGCTACCAGCACCTCTAAAGCCCACAAATTAACATGATACAAGGTTGTTTATTGTGTTCAATATCTTTTTAATCTCACAGTATTTGGTTTTTGTACTGATTAAACAGGTATAACTTGCTAATTAGCAAGCTTAAGTGGGCGCTTTAAGTGGTGGTTTTGTTTTGGTGACAAGCTAAGCTAACCAGCTGCTTGCTAAACCTTCATATTTTGAAGAGACCCATCCTCTCATAACTCTCAGCAATACTGCATATATCCCAAAATGTCTAACTTTTACTTTACACTGCAGTATCTTTCTTCAAAGTATTGTGTGTACGAGTGTATTAGAATTTTGAATAGTAATATCTCATTAAGAGATACCAGCATATCTGATTGTATTGGTTATATATTCCCTACGTAGGCTATAATGACTCAAAGTATTAAATTATGTAGCCAAGTACAGTGCACGCATATAATTCAAAGGGCACTGACATGAATAATGAGTGAACCAAAACACAGATTTCTAACAACATGTGGCTTTAATGTGTTCTCTTGAATCATTTTTCAATATTTTTTCCTCAAGTTAATCTTAAAAGCTTTTCTTTTTTTTTTGCACCACAGAGTTGAGATTTTGTTTTAAATTTAGTCCATTTAGGAATCTAGTAATTATGTGAAAATGTATTATTCCCTTCAACACATTTTGACAGCACTTAGTAACCTTCAATCTTTATATTGGGATACACTGCCAAAGCACAAAAGGCACATCCCTCTAACATTTAAAAGTGTTAGAGTGAACTATGTATAAACTCACATATTCAAATCAATGTTTACTGTACATAGGGCACATAGGGAAACTGCTGGTATACACACACTCAGTGATCGATACAACAGTCAGCCGCTGTGTTAAGGAGCTGCAGGTTTGAAGGTAACCTTGTTTGAGGATTCAGCGATGGAGCTGTGGAGGGTGAAAGAGATTTGTGTTATTTGTTTCACTACATCCTTGCAGTGAAGACCTGTTGACCCTTCCGTTCAGCTGCTGATTATCTTTTCACTGGCGGAGAAAAATATGTTTCTCATTACAAGCATTGCAGATTGATTGCGGTCTTCTTGCTTCAGCGCAGTGTGTCTGATTGGCCTTGCGTTGGAGATAATTGCAAGTCTTGTCTGAGAAACTGGTTCACAGGCTTGTCGGGCTGGCTGCCCACACCACAGCCCAGTACTTTCATCCGTCTCAGGGTCTTCAGGTCACAGTTTTATTCCTTACTGCACATGCAAATATGTTCCTCTGAACAGCACTTTCTATGTTTAGTTGAGGCAAGGGTTTCAAAAATAACAGTCATTATAGAATGAAAGGTTGTACAGTGTTTCTCATAAAAATTTACTGGCTGCTGGTTGCTTCAATGCCGTGATCGACAACTGCTGTCTACCCGTTGTCACACCTGTATGTCAAGTTGGGTTTTTGTCCTGTCTCCACGTTTGTTTTGTGACTTCCTGTTTTATTTTGGAAATTAACTCTCCTCTCGTTTCAGGTTCCTTGCCCTTCCTCATGTGTCACCAGTCTGATTGTCTTCCCTGATTCCTGATTGTCTCCACCTGCTCCCCCACTTCCCTCATGTGTACTTATAGTCTGCGTCTCCCCTTGTCCTGTGCCAGTGTGTCATGTCCTTTTGCCTTGCACACCCGCCTCATGATATCAGCAAGTCCAAGCCTGAGTATTGTCTATCCCGTTCTTGTTTCTCGTTTCTTGTTTCTAGTTTCTTCTGTAAGAGCGACCTTGTTTTGCCTTTTGCCATTTTGATCATTCAGCTCTTTGAGTAGCATCAGAGCTTTTTTATTTGTAGCATTTTACCTTCCTTGCGAAGTGATTTTTGGTTTGGCTTTTGCCGTTTTTACGTTACTGCCCTTTGAGTTAAATCGGAGTTTTTTTAGTTCTGCTTTGTGAGTTTGTTTTCCTGCCTCGCTAAAAGAGGCTTTGTTTCCAGGGATTTTCCTGAGTCTTTTGGTTGTAAATAAAGGATCGTCAGTTGAACCTTAACATCTGCGTCCGAGTCCTCATCCAGAGTTCCCTCCGTGACACCCGTTTTCTGTTTTAATTTCTTCACTCTTCAATTTATCTACTATGTTACTCAGTATTATGTTAGAGTTGCCTCTTTTTGTTTTAAAAACAATCTCAGCATTCTGTTAAGCTTTGAGCCTAGCCTACTGTACTTTCACAACATTGGTGTACTGTATCAGTTATTGCATGTCTGTCGGCCCTGGTCGAGGGATCCATCTGTTGCTTTTCCTGCGTGTCTTCCTTTTTTTTTTTCTAACTCAAATTGAGGGTCTTAGGATGGAGGGTGTTGTATACTGTACAGATTGTAAAGCCCCTTGGGGCAAATTTGTGATTTGTCGTATTGGTTTACATAAATGAAATGGACTCGACTGGCTTTCGTTCAACATCAGTGCACCCATAACAAAACATCTGTCTGAATCCTGTCTTGTAAGGGAAGCTTTCTAAAAAATGTCATAGCTTCCTGACGTTTCATTTTTTTCCAGGCTGTTTAGTCCAGATGCTTCCTCTAATTAAGAACTGTTTCAAAAAGCTCCAGATGCACTGCAACTGCTTTGTACCTATCAGCAGCCAAAATGTGATCCATCAGCCATGGGCCATGTTAGATTTTCAGTGACAAGCTCAGCACACAGAATTTGGAAGATTACCCCATTATCTGCCAACAGAAATCTTCAAATTATGTGTGACAATGTGTTGGGAATAAGCAGCAAGATGCAGCAATCTGTGAAGTGTGTTTGCTACGCTGTAAATTGGGGATAAAAAATGCGTTAGTGTATTTTACCATCCTTCCTCTAAAGCTTTTAACCTTTCAAATCTATTGAAGAAGGATGGATCATTCCAGGTCTCTAACAACTGCTAACAACCATAATTACTCATTATTGTTTGTTGTACAACAGACTCCGTTGTGATTGGGGTCATTCTAAAGGTTAAAGGTCACTAAATAATCTCCATGCTCCGCTGGTATTTCTGCATCCTTTTCACACCAAAAGGGTATATTCAGGGAGAAACATGCAACTTTAAATCAAAAAGAAATTTCAAACGGGATTGCATGACTGCACGACAAAAACAAACATCTGTTAAAACGCTTATTCACGCATTGCCTTCCATTTATTTTTAAAAGTATACAAATAGGGGTTTAACAGATTCCAAGTGCTCAACAATGCTACGACAATGTTAAATCTTAAATTATAATACCCCAAAAGACTAGCAACCCCTTTAGGGAAGCTGACATGAAGCTAATGGGGTTCCAAATAAAGAATAAAGATAAGAAAACAGCTAACATCATAACAATACTGTAATACTATCTGTCAATGGGACACAATCACTGGTCTCTCATCTGAACGCCATGTGTTCATTTGACCAATTCAGCCACCTTGAGCTATGCACACTCTATATACTAAGTCGACTGACTTCTGGAGCACTTGCTCTGACTGTCTGTTGTTGCGTTGCGTAACAAAAAAATGTGTTCCGATAAACATGAAATTAGTGTGTTATTCATATGCCATTTGGTGAGACCAGGCTGGTCAATACTGACCAAAATTAATAATCACGGTATGTACAGTGTATCAATGAAGTGAAAGATCAGAGAGAAAAACCTAGAAGATCACATGTTTAAATCATTTCCTCCAATAATTTGAGTTCCCCCTGCTCTTTGAGTCTTTTGCATTAAGGCTACAGTAATGTATCACTGTCTGACCCTACACCCTTAAGCCCCTTCCTTCTGACCTTTCACCATATCCTGACGTTCCGCACACACTGAGGTCACACCCTCTGTCCATGATTGTCACTAACCTTTTGCATGGAAAGGAAACCATGTACTGGTGACAAGAGGTTTACAAGTGGAGCTTGTTAAGCATCATTCATTTTGCTTGTTTTGTTACAGTGAAAAGTAATTGTGATCGCTCACGTGTTGTTTTGAACGTATATTTAATTGTTTTTCTGTTTCTTTCTGTTGTCATCAACTCATCACTTCAAACCCTGTACATTTTAAGGAGTGTAAGAAATGGGCTCTGAAATCAAAACTGACAAAAGGTGTCTGGAATCGATGGGTGAAGCCTCACTGTGCAAGGGGTTAATGGTTTTTTGAGACAGAAGATTGTACGTTTCTGTTTTTTGGGGATTTACTTTGCTCGTGCTGGACAGCATACGGGGGAGAATGACAGGAGGAAACAAAAACATGGTGTCATGTGAACCCAATCATGGACCAAGCTCAAAAAAATTGAACACCACACAATATGTGGCTTTGTGAGATGACCCATGAGAGGGATGGCCTGGTGTATTTGAAGAGATTTGTTCCAAAAAAATACATTTTAGTGACTCCTCCAAAAAGTTACTGATAGCACAGAATTTGTCTCAACTTAAGGTCAGATGAACTTTGGCTCTTGTTTGACAAAAACAGAACATGTGTACAGTATGGATATTTAGATAGAGAATTTGCCAAACTTAAACTGCATTAACTCAAGCTCTTCATTTCCCATTTTTTTCCAGGGTACATGGAAAATAATGTGTCCTTGTGAAGTGTTCGTAAGACATTAAATCCCTACTTGCTCACACACTTCACAAATCTAAAAAATCTTTGACAACTTGCTTTATACAATCTTTTATCCAAACAGATTAATCCAAAAGTAGAACTTTATATCAGTCCTCAAAGAAAAGGCTTATTTAAAGGCTTACTCCTTCAAACAGATAGTAGCAACTAATCTGCTCTCACACAGGAGCTCTGGCGACATCAGCAGGGAGCGAGCTTAGAGAATCAGCTAATTTGGGTAATGTTCGGGAACAATGGAAAGAGGGGCTTCACTGTGTCATCTGTCAATGACTAATGCAAGGCTGTGGAATCATTTCTACTGAGAATTGATAGGACATGGTTCCTTTTGTCCGAGAGGCATTCTTTACAATAAGGTGGTGATGTCATACTGGGTGCATGCTCATCAAACCTGTCAAACCGCTTCCTCCATGCATTCGTCTTCTCCATCCTCCATGATAGTAATGAAGCGCTGGCAATCTCACAAGTCTATTTCAACTCTAGGCTAAATGAGCAGTTTGAGTATTTTTAAATAGAAAAGCTACTTTAGTTCATATTTCTATATCAGCAGTGGGTATAATGACTGGGCACAATTTGAAAAGGGTTTCTCTTTGTGACAAGAGCATTATCTCCCGCAGTTCTTAGCTCATTGTTTTGGTTTTACTGCTCGTAACTTACTTACTTTAACTAATGTTTTGGTTCACTCTCACTGATCTCATCAACTTCGTTTCCAGACACAGCAGCTGTTTTCAGCAAAAAAAGCTCAGATAAACCCAGCACCAAGCAGCGAAAGGTAAAGTTAGCGGCTAGCTGATGACCAGTGGAGCATTTAACTGTTAAAGAGGCTGGTGGAGAGCGAAAACAGAGCTAAAAGGAGAGTGAGTGTTGGACTTCATTATGTTGTGAAATGTCAGTTGTGCTGCCTCCAAGAAGCCAAATTGTAATACTAATTACTTTGTATTACTTGTATTTATTATTGTTTTCAAATAATGTGATTAAAATATGTTTTTTTTATGTAAGAATGAATGTTGAACAACCCAAATGTAATCACAAAGCATGTTCCAAATGTCCATGTGTTGACAAAATAACATTTAGTCAGTGCCGACCACCCCCGCTGAGTTCTCTAATGTAGGTCTTGACTTAACTTTCTTCACCTTATGCAGCCCATCCCTCACAACGACAAGCATAAACAGAGCACAGATGTTTCTACAACCAGTTTGCGGGGGTGTCATTAAATAAGTGACATTATTGCATGGCGGGAGCACAGTAAGCATCCTCATGTGGAGTGAAACTGGCAGTCCTCTCTTGGAGGTTGGTATAGGAACTTACTAAAAAGCAAACCGAGCATCTGCTATGCTGTTCACTTTAGCACCCAACTGTGGCACAGTCTGCAGCCTAACTCCCCTGAGGCTCTTACAACTGACAGATGGCAGCGAAGGAATCAGTCTATTTCTGTGCGTGTGTGTGTATTTATGTGTCCGTCTGTGTACTGTGTTGCCTGCATCCACATGTGAAACACATTTGTGTACTTGCGTTTGCATGTTGTGTATTTGACAAATGGTCCCTGCGAAGCTGAAATCTACTTTGATATGTGACTGGTTCTCTCCAGGTGTTAACAGAGTTAAGATGCCACCCCAGGAGTGCAGACAGAGCTGAAACTTGGAGATAAACACTGCTAAACTGTGGATAAAAACAGATGTTTGCTTTGATGATTTTGAATATGATCATGGATTGTGAAGCCATGAGCAGTGTGTGTTTACGAAATGCTTTTGTGTGAAACAGCATGCAACATATATTTTTCTGAGAATTGAATATTATTATAGTACTTCTAAGGTTTGCAAATTCGGGTGTAATACTAAACTACAGCTTCCTCTAAGTTGCAGGTGGACCGTTTCAGCTTTTCAGGAATTAAACAAATGCAGGTTAAAGATTTCACCAAGGGGAAAGCACATTTGAAAAACTGCAAATTTCGTCTTTCAGCAGCGACCCAGAGCCATATCCATCAGCATTTTTCACTGACATAGCATAATTTGATGCCTGTGTTGCTCTTAGCAAGGACCGATCATTAAAAATGCATCTGTCTCAATTAAGGTAATAACACTAACTCTTTACAACACCAGGCATTTTCTACTTTAGTATTTACCCATATGTGTGTGGGTGAAGCTGCAAAAAATGTTCATCACAGGTGTTCAGCATGTTGCTTTATTGAGGTTTTATGTGGTCATAATAGAGTCTGAAATAGGCTAACTTAGAGACACTCCACTGATTGTAGGCTAATGTTAAAGTCATTTTACTATAGTCACAGGGTATACTACACAGCCTGTGGAAACAATGCATGTTATCACTTTAATTTGACCATTACTCTGGTTTTTGTTCAAATACCTGCAAAACTAACGACTAATTCCCATCAACCTCAGCTGTACTTTGTCTTTAGTGATAATTAGCAAACGTGTACATGCTAACATGCTAATCTAAGACGATAAACAACATGCCTGCTAAACATTTGCATGTTAGCATTGTCACTCTGAGTAGGTTAGCATGTTGATGATAGCATTTGGCATCAGCAGTACAGCCCTACTGAACTGCTTGCATGGCTGTAGACTGTTGTGCAACTTTAACTTGTGGGTGAATGTTGGACTAGAATTTCGTTTCCATATGGAAGTACAGAATTTTGATAAAATTCTGTGAAATGTTGCCGTATGTAATTTGTTGGATTTTGCAGAACCTTTACAATACAACCATAATACTCCCACATTAAATGTATCAGCCCAGGTAGGACATCACAACCGTTTGTTATCAGTCTCACAGACTCACACAAAGAAGGGGGACCATTGTTAAAGCTTACAATGTGACACGTTTGTTACAATTTGGCTCACACGGGGAAGTCATAATTTATAGGGAGTGACATTTTTACTGCTGTGTTGTTTTTTCAGTGCAAATAAAATTTGATGACTGACAGAGGACAAAAAATTTTGTCGGACAGTGTCTGCTGCGTACAGATGCGTGTAACACAAGGAGATACACTGGATCTGTGACCTTACTTAACAACTCAACACCACCAGTGACTGTTTATGTAAGTGCTGTGTTGCCAATAGGTGCAGGTACAGTGACGGGCTCTGAGCATGCGGCACCTGAAGCGATCTGATAGCCTTACTGACACCAGCCTCAGATGATGTGAGAGGCTGTGCGTGAAAAAGATTTAATGTGCGGTAGCTTGCTGTCAGAGAGAAAAGGCAAATTCCCCAAAAGAATTGCCTTTAATCTGACAAAGGTCTATGCAACAAACTCAGCTACAGATGCATAGACAAAACACAGACAGACACCACAGAGGGACCATATTGCCGTACATCTGTTCCCACTTCAGATTCAGATGAAGACAATGTTATGTGAAAAAGACATTTGAAGTTGACATTTCCGTCGTGGCTCACAGACAGACGTCTTTCAGCAGAAGAAGGGGGATTTGAATATGATATTTTTGTTGGGTGTAGCTCAGCAATCATACTTTAATTCTATACAGATGTTTCTAAACTTTAACTTTCCCTGTGAATAAGCATTGCGTGGTGCGTCCCACCATCATTCTGAGGGTGTGAGGAGGGATGAAGGAGAGGATTTTGCCTCAAGGGCACTGAGTGATGCCACATCATTTTGTGGCGTCTATCTTCTTTCCGTCTCTCAGTATCTATCTTAATTTTTATTTATTTTTTCTAACAGCTTGTTTCCTGTCTATCTCGGTTTCCCTCCCTCCAGCCTTTCCTTCCTGAAAGCACAGGTATCACATTCCTCTTTCATAAGGCTGACATCCATCCTTCACTGCATGGCCTCCTGTGTGACAGCTGAGAGTGCACTTGACTAATGGCTAAAGCCCTTCTTTCCTGTCTACACCAGATACAAGGGCAGCTTTTTAAACTAAGCAGACATTTAACAGTACAA